>NC_048893.1:49790097-49919697 GCF_011077185.1 Oxyura jamaicensis | reverse complement strand
AAAGAAAAGAAAAGAAAAGAAAAGAAAAGAAAAGAAAAGAAAAGAAAGAGAAAGAAAAAGAAAAGAAAGAAAAAGGGTTGTTCCTAGAAATAGGACTCTGAGTTCTGAATGGGAAAAAAGTGAAAAATTCTTTATTAACTATAGTTATTGTAGTTACTATATAGCAAAAGTCATTATAACTATCTTTGTCCATATGATCATTTGCTAATTAATCTTAATTTCACTTATTCACTAAATTGTAAAAAACTGTTTCTCAATTTTTATAATACTTGTCTGTTCCCAAACTGATCAGCTCAAATATTTAGCACTTGATTTTGCATAATAATTATTTAATAATTATTGATTTTGCATAATAATTCATTTACACCATTCAATACACCATTAATTGTATTATTAAATTTGCATTTGTAATGTTTTAAATAGGAACTTGCTGAATAACACAATTAGCATAATCATTTATATTTTGCAATACTTTAACATGAGGCTCAACTAAAACACCAGAGTATACCAGAGTAAAATTTATGGGCAAAAAGGATTTTATTCATTAAACAAACAAACAAACAAACAAACAAACTGCATTCTTTTGACAAAGGTAACCTAAATGGGAGAACTTTGAATCGTTTGTCTTTTAACTTACTATTGCAGCTAGGGAAGGAAAGATAACCTTGGGATTGTTGGGGTTTCTTTTCTCTGGGAAATAAGTAAATAAATGAATAAATAATAACAATTAAAAGTCAAAAAAATATTTTCTACTTCACTGCAATTGTCTTTTTAAATGTTTAGTTTTTGTTTGATTAAAAGACAAAACAGTACTAAAGGTGATTTGCCAAAGTGGCAGATCTGAGAGTTAAGAATGTGTTTACAAGATATAATTAAGCAGGTCTTGAGCTTTTTATATAGTACTTGGCCTAGTTTTCCCCATCTTTTTAATTCCCTCAGAAGTACGGCATACCCACAAAATGTTCTTGTTAAATATTGATACATATCATCTGCAGCCACAATATACAGTATACTTGCAAATGAAAACGATGAAAGAAAAATTTTACTTCTCTCTATAATTTGCCTTGGGACATACTTACAGGATTCTGGAGTTCAAACTTTATCAGAAAACATTTCAGTGAAGCTGAGGAACAAGCATTAGTATTAATGGTAGCATTTTTGTGTATTGCTATATCACCTCTGCTGATTTTACCAACAAACATAGGCCCACATAAAGAATTGTATAAAAGAACTGAGCACACAGGTGTATCAACATTATGATACTAGGTGCCAAAATATCTAATAGTTTGACAGACATATAAAAGAGTGATATCATAAATATCCAGATCCTGAACCATGCTATATGCACAGGAAAAGCACACTGACAGAGTTTTCTCAGAGTGTCCTATAAGAGAAAACCTGGGGCTCTAAGGCTGCCACAGAAGCCTTAGATGATTGATGCAGGGCCTTTGGGTATCAAAAGGCCAAGATCCCTTTAGGGAGCTTGCCATTTTCAGCTACCCTGGTCTGCAATCTGTCTGAATTTGGTATATACATAGGAAATATAAATCTAAAAGTGTTTGGATTCAGGTACCTTAGAAAATGCCAAAATATTAAATTGTATCCATTATAGCTTTCCTTTGACTTTATATGCAATAAATTTTCTAGTAATTTATAATTTTTATTTTTTATTAAAAAAAAAAAAAAAAGTATAGCTGTTCAAATATTATGGGGAAATCACCTACAAAGGAGATGGGAGTTAAAACTCTTAATGTGTTTATTCACCATAATTCAATTCAGTAATGTAACCTGGTAATCTAATTAATGAATCTTGCTTTTTTTTTTTTTTTTTTTTTTTTTTTTTTTTTCAGTCTAAAGTTCATATTTGCAATCAACAGAAAGTAAAAGTAAGTGATACTTAAAAGGTACAGTACTGAAGTGTTGCGTGTAAATGAATCCCAGACTCACTCAAGTCTGCAGTATTCTCTTGAGTCTAGAGTAAATAGCAACAACTAAAAGGTAGTTAAACACTACTTTCATAGCAGGCCTGTTCAACTCTATTCCTCTCCTTTCAAGACACCAATTTTACATCAATTTTCCTTGTACATATAATTCACCAGTGCATTGGACAACTTCTTCCTTCTTAGCTTCCACCTAGCAAATAGATATAAAGACCAAATCAAAAATATCAGTCCCTCTAGTGATTCCTTGAGTGTGAAAAGGAAGACATGGTGACCAAGCTGGAACAGAACTGCAACTTCTTCCTCAAAATCCCACAGCAGACATTGTATTTAGAATCTTTCGACTGTGAAAAAAATCACTGTGAAGACTTTGAAAATATGTTTGCCTCTGCCAGGGATCTTTTTTTAAAATAATTGGTCTTAATTTGTCCATTTGTTGGAGAAGAACTCTCTTTGGCTTTCTACAACCCAAGAGAAAATTATGATCATCCTGCAAGAGCTATGATCATTGTGCAACAGATCAACAGTTTATTTATTTTTTATTTTTTGGTCTGTCTGGAACATTGGAATAATTCAATATTTCTATGACAGTTATAATTAAAGGTGAGAAATAGCCACAAGAATGCTTAAGAGGTTGTATAAATTAAGTAATGTGGACTTCTGTATCGGGATTTCACTTATAGACTCATAGTAAGTATTTGGAAATGTACTAGCAAAGATGTTTAGACTGTGTCTGCTTTTTTTGCAAGGCTTAGTCCAACAGGAACCTTCTGAAACAGCTTTATAATTGGATGAGATGGAAAAGAGAACACATAATTAGTGGAATAAACATATAATTTATAGAACCAAGAGAGAGAGTATACAGCACGTACAAATAATATATCTAACAGCAAAAGGGATCATGGAGTGATAAAGTTTACAAAGTTTTGCCAGATGTAACAGCAGGTAAAGTTTTAATTACTTTTAAAGAGTCAGCACACCTATATACCTATATCCTGGGGGAAAAAAAAAAAAAAAAAAAAAAAAAAAAAGTAATCTTACACACCTGAGTTTTAAAGCTTTTAGTTTAGTACTTCTCAATAACAGGCTCAACCTATGCTAATCTCATTTTGTTAGTTAAATGCCTCAGGCTTTCACTTAGTCTAAAATTCCGATTAATCTAAAATACCACAAGATAGCATCAGGGTGGGAAAAGTTTGGCAAGGATCTAGTTTAACATACAAGCTGCACACAGTAATGAGTCAGTGGCAATCTTACCAGCTAGATAAAACATGTAAGACTGACAGGCAGACAAATGGAAAATGAGTTGTGGATCTCCTCTTTAGTGAAGTATTACAAATTGCTGATTTAGCTCAGAAAATGGCCAAAACACTTTGCAAATCAGAGAAAAACAGTAACTAGCGTGGCAATATTTTCAGCAAAGTGATGATTGTTAATGCAGAAACTGGAAGGATATTTGTGGGTGTCTTCTCTTCTTTCCTCCCTGCCCCTCTTTCCCATATGTATGCTCCTCCCTGAACTTCTAAAGTGATGTGGAGTTTGGAGGTTGTGGTGAGACTGAGCAGGCCTCTTCAGAAGAAAGTCAAGAAGGCCAGGCCCAGCAGCAAATGGTCGTGGGAATCTGCAGCAAAAGAGAGGACAGGAAAGCCTCCTCCTATGTTTCCAGTTTGATCAGAATAATCACAGTGGTTTCTGAAACTGAGTGGCTTCCCATAGTCGTCACTCCTACTTTCATCTCCAAAGTCCTTACTATTTGGACTCACTAGTGACCTCCATTATGAGTCACTTTCCCTTTTCACAATTTTATACTGCTCTTAGGTACATTTCTGTTGGAGGTGCTCCATCTTCTCTTACTTGTGGGCTTGCTTATGTTGGCTTCAAAACTTCTTTTGCAGTTGAAGCTGCTTCAGCATTGTCAGGTAACATAACAGGATGCTTTCTCTGTAAAAATTCCTATTTGTTCATTGTTTCAGAATCCTATTTAGTTTGCAGGGAAGGTGGTAGGTTGCAAGGAAGGCAAGAAGCTCTCCATCTTCTGGAGAGCTTCAGTTTGTGGAGTCATAGACAAAAAGCACAATATTTTCTAAAGAGCTATAGAAGGCTACAAAATAGCTTATCTATAGCCATCTTCACTCTGAAATCAACAGGCAACATTTTCCACTGTATAATAACATGCATAGGCTAGAAGTACAGATGTTGTCAAAGTATGACTTCTAGTAAAACAACTTTGGAGAAAATGTCCCACAAGTAACCTGGAAGTCTACATAAAGCTTTGTAGAATGATAGGATCTTGAAGTTAGCTTCAGTGACGTTTAATTCTACAATAATCTGCACTTGAGATTTCAGCAAAAGCTGTTTGACAAGAACAGATAAGAAGGTGAAGGACAGAGGCAGAATCATCCTTTCTGGGTTTTTGTAACCATCTCTGAGTGGTGATTAAGAATGTTATAGTGCTTTAAGTACCTTTATAAAGAAGATGAGATTTGTGAAAGTGGCTGCAATATCCACTAATGCCCATCCTAACTGAGAAGCGATCTAGCCTAGTATGTAACTGGAAATGATTTGATGTGAGAGAAATATCCGAGAGGATTTTGGGGATTTTTCTTTCTTTCTTTCTTTCTTTCTTTCTTTATTTATTTATTTACCAATGTAAGGCCAGATAAATAGTTTTTCTTCTTGCTGTAGCTGTTCTCAGTAATGGAAAGAATTTTTAGTTTGAGCATTTACAGAACTGCTTTTGCTCCATATCATATAATCTGTTTCCTGTGGGAATAATGGCAGGGGGTTGCTAGGACCAGTTTTCTTTGGCAGCTGTGACTGCAGGAAAGGTGCACCACAACTATGCCTATAGGTCTCCATTGGAGGGAAGTAGAGCAATTATGTTATTGTTGTTGTGCAGCAGCATTGCCTGGCTGGAGCTGAGCTATCAAGGAATAAATTTTGGAAAGCTGCCAGTTAAAGGGCCTTTTCCTCCTGCTGGTTGCAGATAACACTAACATGGAGAAGCAAGGCAAGATAGCTGAAAGAGCAGCAACTGAAAAGTTGGCAAAACGTGCTGAGTGACACACAGACTTATTCTTAAATCATAGCCTGTGTCTCTTTCCTGGAAATCTGTCCTTGGCTGGTGAAACAGGAATCATCACTATAAGATGTTCACCAGGACTCCCTTTGGGTCACAGAGCCTAGAATTTTGTGGAAGCTGTGTCCAGAGAAAAATGCTGAAGGATGGTCTACCAAGCATTTTATCAGTCGCAACCTCAAAAAATTATACTGAAACAAGAAACCTAATTTTCATCTTTTTCTGCTAGGATTCACGTTACAATGAGCCCATATTCACATGATATCAACAGATATTAACATTGTATCAAAGAAGTGTCTAAATCATGGCATTCCCCTGGCAAAAACATTGATTCAACTTGGCATACTGTGCACACACCTGATAAACTGGACAGCTGTTAGCTTTCATATAGGTAACTTTCATTTTAATCTCAAATTTGCGCAGGCCCTGTTTTAGCTATCAGAAGCATGCCACACATCAACCTCCTGATTGAGTTGGTTAGAAATTTTTCAAACAGCCAAATACTACTTTCTCTCTTAGTATAGCCAGTTCAAAACAATGGAGTTCTCTGCTCCTGAGGTCATCCATCTGTATTGCAATTTCCTTATCCTCCTGATGGAAATAAATGGTAAAACACACAAAAGTCCAAAAAACTCTGGAATGACTACTTTACAAAATGTGAAATTGAAGCATTTATAGTAGTTCTTGTGAAATGTAAAATTTTTTCAGGCATTGCTTCTTTAGGAGGTGTACTGGGAAATGTTAGGGTGACTTCAATGAGCCAGTAGGAAGGGAATATATCAGTCATAGTACACATCCACATCACCTCCAGGACAACTGCAAAGAATAAATTTTCAACAGTAAAATAGTGATGATTAAACAGTGTTGCTTTGTCCGTAATATTATTATTATTATTATTATTATTTTTTTTATCTTTTTTGACTCCAGACAGTTGAATAGTATTCAGCCCAAGGTTCCAAATATTGGGCAGTGCCATGCCATTGGGAACCTAGCTCATATTTCATCCTGGTTTTAGCTATCTCAGCTGACTACAAAGTTATGAATTGATTTAATTAATTCATTTTGCAATTTGTTTCAAAGGATATGTTTAACTTCAGCAGCAGCTGCCATAAAATAATCCATTATTTTTTCTTCTGTGTACAATGTCACAGGAATGTTCCCTTACTTCACTAAACAGTTGTATTTGCATAACTGAAATTTGCAAATGAGGCCTCTTGAGATTTTAATAATAGGAACATAATCTAGAAGTAGATGCCATCGCATTTTTTAGGTAAAGACATATTTTGAGTCACAATTTCAGATGGAACATTTTTTTTTTCTAATAACTTTCATTTAGTTTAAAATCCTTTTAAATATATATATATATATACTTACTTTCTCATAATTCATCATGAATATCAGAAAGTGCTATGAAGCTCTATCACATTTTCTATGACAAGTATACTATCTGAAATGTTCCACTGATCTATGCTGATCCTCTGTTCTTCATAAATTAAATAAAAATTTTAAATTCCTTTCATTGCATCCCAGGGAGGCAACTGAACTGTTATTAAATTAATTGTCTAAGCCTGAAAATTAGGCTTTTAGACAAAAGTCTTGTCTTTATTTTCACTGATATAGAAAACAAGAATTATTTAAGAATTCAAAAATTATTTAAGACTTTTATGTCATCTTTACTTTGTGAATAATGTACTTATAATGAAAAACAAGTTTAGATTTTAAATTATATTGAAAGTTAATGACTCAAGAAACATAAAGTAATTACTATAATCTTTCAAAGGTTGTAAAGAAGCACTGCTGTCAGATGGATTTTGTTTGTTAGAACTTAGTTATTTCTAAATGATTTATTTTAACTACATAAATAAAATTTATTTTCAGACAAGGCAAGTCCTGAAGTACTAATCTACCTGTAGTGTAAGTAATTTCCATGGTATGAAGAAGATGCATCAGACAGTATGAAAACCTAGTTAGATTAGGTCTATATTAAGATGAGTCATGCCAAGAGAGGATGTCTTCTGTGTTTACATTCTTGCCTCACAGTGACTTGGCTGAGGAACAAGGGCATGTCAGACTGGGAAAGGGAAATGTAACACGTTCAGTTGTGTTGTATGCATTTTTCAGTGGCAGCAAACACCGAGAACTTCCTTTTCTTGGGAACCACCTAAGCAACCACATTGCACTGGTCCTGCAAATGTACTAGCTGCAAGAAGGTGGCCAGAATATGGTGGCTCTGAACCAGTTGAAATCACACTGAAGAACTATCTGAAAAGAACCCCAGGTAGTCACTCTTTTGAGGTCTGTATGGCCTCCATGGATGATTAAGGATGGAGGTCACAATACAGGACTATCCTTTATGCCATGAAATCCCCAAATGAGAATGCCATGTTAAGGGCACAATATACCTAGATATCTGTTTGAATTTGCTGTACAGATAGGGATGAAGTTCAGGCAATGCTCACATCTAAGAACAAGATCTAGCAGTGTGTCCTTCTGGTACTTTCTTGGACTCAGGGTGACCTTATCACCCCTGTGCCTTTATAATCTCCTGATTATCCTGGATGTCAGAGAAAAGAACATTTAAAATAAATAAATAAATAAAATAAAATAAAACCTGAGAATTCTGATTAATTTTTCTGCTCCTCAGGAGTTTCTCAACTAGACTATCTCTAAATTCAAAGCTATCTCAGTCTTCTACTTCACTTTCACTTTGAGAAAGCTCTTAGTTTCTGCTGTGTTCTGGAGCAGACTAATGGCCTTTCTAAACTTTCACTAGCTATAAGATTTTCAGACAAACTAGACCTCCTCTCACTATAGTAAAAAGTGAATGTTTTGTCCTAAAATCACCGATGGAAGGTTGAAACATCTAGTATGGCTTGCAAACAAATGGCATGTCCTGGGGGTTTTCAAAATATATTTTTAGAAGAAACATATGCTAATCAAGATATGCTCTATAGAGCCGAAACATCACGATTCACAAGGGAACTCTATTAGACCCAGTTCTGAGTAGTTTTACAACTCCTGAGAAATCAAATAAAGTAGGTGATTTTTATTTATTTATTTATTTATTGCTTTTGCCTAGTTAAGTCCTATGGGCTTCCAGGAATATTTTTGAGTTCTGTTCCTTTCCATTGCTACTTTGCTGTCACAGAAGATAAATTACCATCTCAGAAAAGAGAAGCAGTACTCTCCTCTCTGCCTTCAATGGACAGGCAGATCATTAATACTATACTGCAGACTGACGATGTCCTGCCTTCTGAAAACTAGACAGGCAACTCATCATCTGAAGGTGACTAGACAGGTACAGTCATAAAACACAGCTGAATAACAAACCCAGAGGATTTAATGAAATAAAATTAGGTGTTAGTTTGCAGATAATTTGGAGTATCATGCATGAAACTCAATAAAATAATGTCTACCATCTCTGAACAATGGTAACTAAAAAAAAAGGGGGGGGGGGGCGGGGAAGGGGAATAAAATATTAGGATTCATTTTGTTCAGACTCCATTTCAAAAAGATGAGTGATTGATAATTTAGTAATTTAGTGTGACTGATATATATTATATATATATTATTTATTAAGAGGATATTTTTAGAAAATGGAAATACAACAGAAGGGAAAAACAGACAGAAAATATTAGCATTCTGCCAGGCTCTGCACAGACTGTGAGTTTTGTCTTGAACAGAGAAGCCAAGGGGCAAAAGGGGCTGCTGTCAACTTGCATGCTGCATTTAAATCCTAGATCAGCCCCTGTGACAGGAACAAATTCTGAGACACCAAAGCAAATTCACTCCTGGCAAAGTTTCAGAGAACAGCCTCAGGACACTAGCAATGATTCACGCCTGCACCTGAACTGTGGATAAGGACATGTGAAAGCTGTTAAGTAACAGGCGGGAGTAGGGCGAAGTCAACATGTCTTCACTGTCAGAGGTGAGACCGAACTGACTAACTATCCCTTCCCCATTTACCCTGCAGAGCTCTCTAAGCCCAAACTTGAGCACATTTATGGCTCCTGGTGTTCTCTGCTGTGCGCTGCAGCAGAGAGCATTTGATTTGAATGTGCTTCCTATGGCAGGAGGTAGGTAGAGCTGGCTCACTGGGCCTCAGGCCAGGAGCACCCAGCTCAGGAATGTGAGTGCTGAAGCCTGTGCGGCCTCTGGCAGCAGGAATTTATCACGTACCCATGGACCATTAATCTCATTAATCCAATTCTCTTTAGCACAAACTGAAGAATTCCTCTGTTCTCAGACAGTAAGGTAGCTTTTCTGTACTTGTATTAGGGAATTAACAAGGACTTCCCCTTTAGAATGATTAGTAAGACATACCTGAAGTATTTTAAGTTTTCACATGGCTACCTCTTCAAATCTATGTAGGCATTTTTCCATGAAAATAGTCCACAACTGGAATCCAAACTGAAATCTATTTGCTAATGCTAGGTACGTCTTCTCCTGTGGTTCTCCACGTGCTGTGTGTATTGTCTCTTTCAATCTAAATCTAGTTTAGATTATAATTTGTATTTATTCTATTTATTTTTGAAAATGTGGACCATAAAGCTTCTTCTTCTTTTTTTTTTTTTAATTATTATTATTATTATTATTTTATTTGTTTGTTTGTTTGTTTGTTTTTCCCAACCCAAATAGTGCAAAATAAAACCTCTCATTAATTTTGCTTACTGAGTGTAGAAAATGATAGTTTGCACTTTTCATTGCTGTTCACTTGAGAATTACATTACAGTGTTATACAAATGCTTTATTGTTCAGTTACTCCAAACAATTTCTCACCAGCATTTTTACTGACCTATATTCTATTTCATGAGTCTTTGACATGTCTTGTTACCACTAGTTTTCACCTCTTACTACCATCTTCTCAGTGCCATTTCTTAGTAGTGTGGATTTCAAAGTGATTATTTCTCTAGTAACTATTAAAAATAAATATTACATGTTCAACCCACTATAAAATGGACCCTGCAATAGTAACATACTGTGAATATACTAAATTTTCTCTACCCTTTATACTGGTTATTTATCTAAGTTGGAGATATTTTCGATACAACATATTACTAATAAAATAGCTATTTAAAATAGTTTTAATTAAATTTTCCCATTAAAAATCAATTTAGGTTATATTGCTAATGAAAACTAATGACAAAAGCATTTAGCTTACACACTTACTAAGTGTGTAGTAGCACCTAGAAATGATGTTTTCTACTTCATACTGCATTGAAACTTGAAAAAGAACTTGGATGGGAAACCATAAAACTTGGTGAAAAACAACCATATCACAGCGTGTAAGAGCTTTCTGGTTTGGAAAAAAAAAAAATCAGAAAATGAAATTAATAAACACAACTAGTCCACTGAGTATAATTTCTAAACACTCATGTTTGTAGAGGTCAAAATAATTTTAAAACAGGGCAGAGTTCAGTTTTTTGTTGTTGTTGTTTTGTTTTGTTTTGTTTTGTTTTGTTTTTTGGTTGAATTTTATACTAACAGTACTATTTTCCTTACTACTGCTGAGTGTTTGAAGATTTCTGTGGAAGATTTTACTCTGTTTACTCTGCTAACTTGCTGTTGAAAGCAAGTTAGCACCATGAGTTGCAGATAACAGAAAGTGCTTCCCTGTTTACAAGTATATTGAGATAAAGGATGGAGTTTCCTGCTTTCAGTTACGTAAAATCCAGTCATTGTTAATCAAAGGAAAATTCTTTCCCTTGTATCTCAGATGAAATCTGATCAAAATGTTTCAGAGAGCCATTAAGGTTGGACACAGGTTTTGTGACAGTCATTTTGGCAGATTTCCTCAGGGCTTCCTGGGAACATTAGTCTTCAAGAAGTGTCTGAAAAGGCTGCAGAGCTCAGGGCTGGCTGGGCACCTCCTTGCAGCTCCCCACCCCTGGGCATTTTCCATGAGCCTCCTCATCTCTCTCTCTCTCTCGAGCAGTAAAATAAAATAAATGCTCTATTAAGAAACTGCATGTTCTACTTCCCACTCTTACACTGGAATGTCACAGGAAGGGTGAAACACTTCCAGAGTGGTCTGAATATAATCTGACTTTCCAGGAAGTCTTCTACTTGATACAGATGAAAAAACAATTCTAAAAACTGTTTTTTTTTTTTTTTTTTTTTAATTATTATTATCATTTTTTTCTTTTTCTTTTTCTTCTTTCTTTCTTTCTTTCTTTCTTTCTTTCTTTCTTTCTTTCTTTCTTTCTTTCTTTCTTTCTTTCTTTCTTTCTTTCTTTCTTTCTTTCTTTCTTTCTTCCTTCCTTCCTTCCTTCCTTCCTTCCTTCCTTCCTTCCTTCCTTCCTTCCTTCCTTTCTTCCTTTCTTTCTTCCTTTCTTTCTTCCTTTCTTCCCTCCCTCCTCTCTCCCTCCCTCCCTCCCTCCCTGCCTTCCTGCCTTCCTGCCTTCCTGCCTTCCTTCTTTCTTTCCTTCTTCCTTTCTTTCTTTCTTTCTTTCTTGTTTAGTTACTGCAATCAGAACTTAAATTTGTAGCCATAACAACTTAGGAAAAAAAATAAAAAATCACATGGCACTGGTTTTAAGTAGATACTGCATACTGTATGGAACCACAAAATTTCTGTGATTCTCAAATAAGAAATATGTACAAGCATTATGTACAAGCAGTAAAATTATTCCCACCCAATACTACAGTCAAACAAGAAATAATGTACTGTGAGGGTAATTCAAAATATATATATATTAAGAAAAATATCTGTTAGACTGTAGATTGTTTTGGCCAATGAGATAGCTATTAAACAATTTAAATGCATACTATAATTTCCAATTTTATTATAAATAACTTTGCAAGAATTCACTTCAAATAGAATTCTGATTTCATTTTGTAATAGTTTTCTTCCTAATTCAGCTTTTTCTTCATTGTATTGCTCTATTAGCAAATACAAATTCATGATATTTCATTTAATATATTCCTCTCCCTTTCAACTTCAGAAATTGCACCGCACCAGCAAAATATAACATGCAGGACTGGTGAAATACTATATATATTGACATGAAATAAATAACTTGATTCACACTAGCAGAATTTCATTGCTGACTTTTTTTTTTTTATTTTTATTTTTTTTAATTAAATGAAAGGATCAATGGTTTTGTTTATTTGTTTTTTATCTGACACCATAATGGCAGGCTTATAGAACATTAATAAAAACAACCAATCAAAGAAACAAGCAAACAAAACAACAACAACAACAAAACAATTAGGGCCTGCAACAGGAACCAGCACAAGGGATGCGCAGGAAGAAAAGAACTAGATTTCTGAAGACAGAATATAACTGTAAATTCTTCACCTTTTCTTCACAAAGAATTTTAAACTTGCTTATTTTTTCCTTGCCTTTCTTTTCTGCCCATGTTACCTCTTTGCCACTAAAAATATTTCTGTTTTCAGAAACCAAGATCAGTAAGGCTTCCAAAAAGAATTTTGAACCCTTCTCCACATGGTGCATTTTCAGTGATATTATTAAAGTAGCTTCCCAATTTACAAAGTTAAAGTTTAAAAATAACAAATAATTTTTAAAAATAATAAATACAAAATAATAATAAAGTTTAAAAATCTCAGGTAACTGATGGAAACGGGTTCTTTTGTTTGTTTGACTTTTTTTTTTTTTTTTTTTGAGTCTTTTTCCCCCACCAGAAATCATCTCCAACAAGGAAAGCGTTCAAGCACGTGTTGAAATCTAAATACATATTGATTTCCCATAGGGAAAAATTGAAAATATTCAGATACATCTGTTTTCTCTAGGTTAACAATTTCAGGAGATGGGCCATAAACACTTGAAAAATTTTATGTTTCACTGATGCCTTAAAAGTCTCAGCTGCATGATTTTGCTGTGATCTGTAAAATTCCCTCAAGTTTCCTGTGCTCACAAGCAATAAATACTCTATATTTTTAGTAGGTTTTACTGTATGTAGTAATTTAGTGGAAAATTTATATGGCATTTGTTTCTCTTCTTAAAATTTCTAATAATTTCTAATTTCTAAAAATTTCTATTTTCTCTTTCAGCTGTCTGTATGCATGATGCTGGGCCAGCTTTTGTTCATAAAGAAGTGAATTTCAGAACCCTGCTTGGCATCATCCAGCTACAGCAGTCCTCTATTAATGTTTAAGCACAGCAGGCCGAAGGGAAGATGCCTCTCCAGTATTTGTGACAGATCATGTACTCTCTGCTTAATGGCACTGCAGTAAATGTCCTGCAAATTAGGATGACAAGCAAGTGAGATACATTCCTATATGCTTGCATGTGGTATTATTATGTGTTCTCCATGCTATGTTGTTAGAATACGACATAATTAAGGATGTTCCACTTGCAAGAGGTATGAGAATTAATCTTCCAGATTTATTAGTTACTTAGCAGGACTTTCCATAAAAGGAAGGTATAAGCCACGTTTATGTTTTCCTTACATGCTGTACTGCAGAGAAGAACATTATCTGTTTTCATTATGAATCACTGAATCAGAAGTCAATATTACCCCTGCAACATAAAAGCATAAGATAGGAGTTCTCTTGCCATGTAGGAAGATAGTTGCAGGATCCTGGCAGTATGTGAAGATACTGATGTCTGGGAAAAAGCTTTTAGGCAAAAGAATTGGGTGGAGAGAGGAGGGAGGGAACCACCTGAGGATCAGCTTTTAAAAGTGAACTGGCTGTAGGTTATTTGAACTATTCAATTTAATTCTATTACAGAAGCAAATGACGACTGTAAAATCATCCCCCAAAAAGGCACCACTGTCTCAACAGTGGTAGCACTGTTAGGAACAATTTTGAAAGTTAGCACTTCTGAATTTCAATAGGGCATTTCCGCAGGAGAAAATATAGTCCTGCACATTGTATAACTTTTGGACCTTGTGACAAAAGCTACTACACAGCTAAGAGAATATTCTGAATAGAACAAGAGAACAATTAAGAAAGTGCTGGCAATGAAAAAAACAGATCATGGCCTTTAAACAGAAGGCCAGCATAAAATAAAAGTCCTTTATAAAAGCAACAAGGAAATTTGTGTATCCTAGAGAAATATGTGAAAACATCAGAAATTATCTGGGCAATTTATAGAAGGTAAGTGGTGATTCAGTTTGTATTCTGATGCCTCAGAATCCAGAATGAGAAAATCAATTCATAAATTGTCTAATGTAAGTGGGTCAATGTAACCTGGAAACAATTTTACTTGGCAGAAAGAAATCAACCAACATTGTACTGGGGAGAGTTCTGGAGGGGACTGTGTTCTTTTTAATGAGAAATTGAGACACTACAACAAACAGCAAATGCTTTGGACCCTGTTCTGGTTTTAATTGCACCAATATGAATAAGACTAACCTTATTTATGAGTTTTCAGATGTGTCATGGTTTTGTCTGGGAAAGAGTTAATTTTCTTTGCAGAGGCTCATACAATGCTGTGTTTTGGATTTTTGATGAAAACTGGTGATAACACCACCAATGTTTTTAGTTGTTGCTTAGTAGTCCTTGCACAGAGCCAAGGACTATTCTGCTTCTTGTGCTGCCCTGTCAGTGAGGAGGCTAGGGGTGCACCAGGAGCTGGGGGTGCACCGGGAGCTGGGAGTGGACACAGCCACAACACCTGGCCCAAACTGACCAAAGGAATGTCTCATACCACACGGCATCATGCTCAGCAAAAATCTGGGTAAGGAATGAGGAAGAGGAGGACGCCGAGAGTGATGCCATTTGTCTTCTCAAGAAACCGATACATGTCATGAGCACTGCTTTGCTGGAAGTGGCTGAACATCTGCCTTTGATGGGAAGTAGCAAATTGATTTCTTGATTTGCTTTGCTTTCATCCATGGCTTTTGCTTTACCTAGTGAACTGTCTTAATCTCAACCCATGAGTTCTTGCACTTTTACCTTTCTGGTTCTTTCCCTCATTCCACCTCGGGAGAGTGAGAGAGCACTGGGAGAGAGTGTGGTGCTATCTGCTGCATTAAACCACAACAAAATGTAACAGTCAGGTCACAAACAAGATATTCAAACTTCAAATTCATCCTGGAAGAGATCAGGAGTGAGTAGTAAAAAAAAAAAAAAGACTAAAAAAAAAAATGACTTACAAATGATATTCAGAAAAGTCACTGTGGAATCTGGAATTAGAAATAAAGACAATTTATTCTACCAAAGGGCATCAGAGAACATGTTTCCTAAATGAAAAAAAAAAAAAAAAAGAAAAAAAAAAAAAAGATACTATTTTTGCTATTTCCATGCCCACATAATTTATTTATCACAATGACCTTGTTTATGGCATATTAACTTACAAACATAAAAAAGTGAAAACTAAGATAAATGTGATTGTAAAACAGGTTATTTTATTTTTTTTTTTTATTTTTATTTTTATTTTTTAACATTGGAAAGTGCTAAAACAGTCTAAAGCACTATATCTCACAGGATGATTTTTTTAGGCAAAGATAGCTCAAAATCCATAGACAGCAGCACAGCTAGAGATTTCATCACTGTACTAAAAAGAGGGAAATTTTGACTGTTATTTTCAGTGGACTTTGAGTTACAGATTGGGAAATAGGATGTGTTTGTTGTAGGATTTGAGATGCTTCGCAGTTCAATATCAAAAAGGACACTCCGTCTACATAATCCACATGACCCATACAAATCTACCTTTATTTTTGTGAACTCTGAACAGCCTGTGTGTCACAATCTCGCAATGTCTTGCCACCATCTACTTTTTTTCCAGCTTCATCAATTACTTTTTTTTTTTTTTTTTTTCATATTTGTTATTTCTGTGTGGTCTTGTATCCTGGCCATATTGCCAAAGGCTACTAGACTATAACTTACCCTGTATGAGAATTTCAAAAGCATTATACTCCATAGAAAATCATGAAAGGGTTCTTCACAGTCTTTGGATTAACTAATCAAAACAAAGGTAAAGGATCATGTTCCTCTCTCCCATGCTACTTTGAGCATATGCTTAAAATGCTTACAAATGGAAATACTGCTACCCAATACAACCACAACAAAGAACAGTGCTTTTAAAAGTATAGTAGAAATCCATATAAAGTGTTATGTACATAAACAACCACTTTTTCAATTTTCTTCATTTTCCACAATATTGGAAGTCCAGCACATGCGACCAAAGAGAAATTTCAAAAAGAAATTTCATACATTTCATGGTGTACATTCTTAAAATGGAAGTCAAAGTAGTAAATGCATATAGTATATTTGTGTTCATTGTAACTAGAGGCATATTCTCATTTGTAATTGTCATCCAATCCACAAAAGCATTTTTAGCATGTGCATGCTTGCTTACTATATTACAAAGTTTTAACATTAATGGTCCCATTGGGACTTTTACCATTGACTTCAAAGGGAACCAGATTAGGATTTATAAAGATTTGGCTAGTACCACTGCTTATTATTAAATACTTTCTTTTATGTTACATAAAACTTTGCCAGGCCTTAACCATTTAGGCTGGAATTCCATCTGCTTCATAGCTGCCTCAGGCTGAACTCTTCTGGAAAACTCCAAACAAAACAATTCAGCTCTTTTTGAGAGCAAGGACTGACTAGGCAAGAAGTCTAGGATAGGGAAACCAGGAAATGTGAGTGAGACTGGGATCACCTGGAAGAGGAAATTTGGCCTGGCATTGGCAGTAGTAATCTAGGACAAGGAAAACCTATGACAGAGAATTTAGACATACATGTTAGAAAAGGACCAAGCTGAGAAACTGGGCATAGGTTATTACAGAGAGGACAGTATTACTAGGACAAGAAACCATCAGTGGGAAAGATGCAGAACTGGGACATGGGCAATAAGTTAGAGAAACTGGAACAGGAGGCTATAATGCTGGAACAGCTTGTGCTATTGCAGCATTATCTTCTTTGGAGCTCAGAGCAGAGCCCTGAGCTCTATAACCTCATTGTTCATTCCTCCTGTGGGCAAATAGCCATAAAAGCTACCAGCAAAATTGCTCATTTTCCTCTACTACTTATCCATGCAGAGGATAAAAATTTACTAATCTTTCCCTTGACTTCATTAGTTTACATAATCATAAATCTTCTCTTTTATTCTAATGTCTTAAATAAGGGATATAATTATTCCAACTTCAATGACCTATACAGGTGTCAATATGAAACTATATCACAGAATTTCATTTTTCCCCGGTTCTTTCAAAAAAAAAATTGTCACATGCTTTCTGAATTCTCTGATTAAATGGGTATTAATTCACCTGAGGAGTGTCAGATTTAGGATCAGATCTAAGCAATTATCCATTTTTGACTACAGTATTCCTGCTGCTCACTAAACATTTCTGTAGAGGAATAGTAGTTACATATTTAAGAGAGAGCACTGCTACAGCCGTCACTGTAAACAACAACAAAAAATTAATTGCAAACCAAACCGGAGACCTCAGGAAATTAATAGAGAACTGAAATCTGGGATTATAGCCAGAAAATCCTACATAACTGTGAAAAATATGTCTGATTTATTTGCTTACGACTTGCATTCTGTTCCCTCTTAGAGAGTGAGAGGGTCAGGTCAATTTTTCAAGAAGGTAAGAGATTCCTTCTCCCTTTGGGAAGGAGATCATGTACATGGAGGAAAGTCTCACAAAGACTTTTAGAGAAGGACAGAGGAAAAAAAGAAGAGGAATGACAGCAAGAAACTCGGAACACATATCACTATGTGATAAAGGAATGGACAAACATACCTCTAAGACAATGGAAAGAGAAAATCCCTAGGGACCAACACGGACTATGTCATTTTTTTTTTTGCATAATTGACTAGCGGCAGGCTAGAACCTGCCTTCAGGGACATGGTAGAAAAGGAAATGTGACCTTTTTATTTCACAGGCCAGAACTTGCCTTCCTAGACATGGTGAAAAAGGAAATGTGGCCTTTTTATTTCTGTTCACTTTCTATTTCAATTTTCTTTAAAAAAAAATAATAATAAATCTAATTTATAATCATAGCAATCCCTAGTAATCCCCAAAATACTTAGAGATTTGGTGGGGTAGCATTAAGGTTTGATTTGGTTAGATATGTAATATTATTTCTGTTTGCTTCAAAAGCCTTGGAGAGCTCAAAATAAGCAAAAGATCTAGGCAGAGTTGGCTGAGAGATCAAAGATCCAAATCTGGGGTTAGGACATGATAATGAAATGAACTTTTCAAGGACAACTACTGATTTTGCACGCATTGCTATTTAAACAGACAGATTCCATAGGAAGAAAACTGATAGGTCTACTCTTATCCTGGCAAACAGTATAATCCCAGCTATTCCCTAGAGTTTGTGCTGGGTATCACATGCTGGCTCTTCAAAGGTGTAGCTGCATTGCTCTTACCCAGTCCAGCAGGAGCTCTTCTTCATCTGAGAACTCGAGATCTTATTTAGGGGCATCCTGAGGACTCAGTGAAATGCAAACAAAATCAATGAAAGCCAGGATTGTGGACTTGTACCTGTCATTCTGTCATTGAGGGCTGTACAATCATAGCATGAGTGAAGTTTTAAAGAACTCTTGTTAAACATGCAATATTAACAGATATGTTTGACCTTAAGCTCTTTCTGCTTCAGCTTCTCCTCTTGCCAGAGAGGTTTGAACATAAAATTTGTGAATCTTTTGCAAGTCTTTGATTCCATAGATGCTTCCCACAGTGAACTCCAGGAGGGAATTATTAAGTCTTTTTAATGTCTGAATACTGTGCAATGCACAGAGCAGAAAGCCATCCAGGGAACAAGAAGAGAATAATACCTGAACCAGTGGTCCATTATGTAATAAGTATTTTTCCTGCACTGAACAAAGGAAAGTCCTGCTGAAAAATAGCATATGTAAATGTGATTGGTGCCTCCACATTATAATGCCTGAAGTCAGAGGAAGTGAATTCATTCTGTGAAAAGAAACTAACCCTTACATTTGAGTGCTTGATATTGAAGTTAAATAACATGTTTTTAAAGCAATTTTCTTAGGAAAAAAAAAAAAAAAAAAAAAGAAAGAAAAGCTTCTGTAAAATCCATGCAGAAATGTTCTTTGTATTACTAACACAAATATGAAAAAAAAAAAAAAAAGGAAACTGTTTAAATACCCCAGATGTTGATGACTGAAGAAATATTTCCATTATACAAGTGAAGATGTCTCTTAAAGTTACAAATTTGCATATGGACAGAGGGAAAAAGATACACTGTATTTATTTTATTTTTCATATAAGTGCTATATATTATCATTTAACATAAGTTTTCTGCTGAAAATGCACAATAAAATTAAATTAAAAAAAAAAAAAGTGAAACATTTATGTCTGAAATTCTGGGTTTCTGTAGAGATTACATATTATTTTATACAATCCTGGAAATCCCAGACAAGCTTTGTTGTCCTATTTACCATTATCTGTGCCTCTAGATTAGAAGGAAAAAGTCGTATAGGAAAAAAAGGCAAACTTAAAAACCCCTAGTGCCAGCAATAACTACTACTCTGGATCTTTTCACTCACTTGAATAGGAACCAGTACAAAATAATGGATAGAGAATGATTTTAGGACTCAGTGATGTCATTAAAAATCCCAACTTGGCCATTGATTGACAGGTTAAGTGATGTTGATCAACTCAATTATCTTCTTCTGCCTTGCTTCACCTTGAAAATAGTGTTATTAATGTATTCCATAAGGTATTGGAAGACCTCATGATAAATATTATAAGAGCTTTGCTTTCTTAAAAGCTACTATTGAAATGATCAGCTGTAATTACATTGCTGCTGTGTGTTACATTGAAATGTGGGCATTCTGATACCTATTTACCTTTTCTCTCATCCCTCCTCTCCAACATACACCTACACATCATTTTAGCACATATAAAAATATGTTCATGAATCTATCCCCACACTCCTGCAGGTCAAATGGCTTCCCCAATACATAACTACAAAAGAATCAGTTGTCTTAGCAGATGCTTGAACAATGTGGCTTTTCAGTTCACATGATATATGAGAAGGAAAACTTTCAAAATACATTCCCTAGAGTCACCATTTAATAGAGCCAAGTCACAGATACAAATGGCAATGACACTAACACTGGTAGCTTTGTCTCTTGCTTTTGCTCTGAAATTATTTCAAGACATGATCCTATGGTGATAACAAATGCCATGAGAAACTATTATACTTGGAAGCGGTGGCAGACACTATGTCATTTGTTGCCGCAGCAGGAAACTCCTGAGTATACCCAAGATGAGGTATCATAAGACAGACAATTCAAAGTGAATCCTATGTGCTGTTTGTAACTCACATACACAGCACGTCTTTTGCAGCGTGAAACAAAGCCATTTCACAAATATAACAGAGCCTGTTGCATAACTTTCATACACTTGGTAAAAAGCCAGCTATTATTTTTGGAAAATTACTGTTGGTAAAAACTTTGTGCAATAACATCTTCGGCATGAGGAAGCAATGCTCATCATTTCACTTCATATATAATTGATATTCAGTACACAGCTTTCCGGGGGCCTGTGGTAAGCCACAGTTCAGATACTGGACTCTGTGCATGGGGAAATGCTAGCTTGGGGCCTAGGGAGAAAACAAACAAACAAACAAACAGATCAAAACAAAAACAAAAAACGAATGAACAAACAAACAAACAAAAAACACGCATGGGAGTGTCTCTTCTTCCTTTGAAGCAGGGACAGTCTTAGCACAGGTAATGCACAGAAGCCGCTGTCACTGTCTCCCAGCCTCTTGTGAGCTGAGGGAGCCCATTTTAAAATAAATAAATCCATGTGCAACATATTCATTCACCTTTCCTCTCCCACACCCTCTTGGTAGCAGAAGAGTATGAAAGGAACTTCATCACTGATGGACACATCTTCCCATGCCTCTCCTTCACATTTCTTCTTTGCTGTTCAAAATTCATTACTGACCAAAGAGTCAAACAGAGGTCTGCTGTGCTGGATGCCTGGATAATAACTGGTCTAGGTTTTGTAATCTTTGCACACTACTGCAATGGGTCTCTGTGTGTTCTTGCTTCTGAAATTAACAGTTATATCCTTGTAAATCCTCTGGTTTGTTAACTGGAGGGAATACCCAAAGAAGGATCTTGGCATATGAGATGAAGGTGAAGCAATATGAATTACAGTAGATGTTAACCCAAGCAATTTAATTAATTTATTAGTTAACTTAATAATTTCATTCAGACATGGCTTAAAAAAAATAAAAAATAAAAAAAATAAAAATTACTTTTAAAAAATATTGACATTTTAATTCTCTACTGAGAGTTACAATGCTTCTTAGTAATGTGGCATTAGGATCTGAGCAAGCAGGCAGTGGAAACTGTAGATCAGTCATCTGTACACAGATAGTGGATTGAGAATCTTGGCTAATATGAAATATGAAAACAGCATGATTTTCTCTCTTTTGTAGCTTGACAGCAACAATAATACTGTGAGAATTCTGATACCACAGCTTGTCATATGTGAAGTATTTATTAGACATTTTCCTTCTACACAATGAGTATTTGAGTATTTCTAAAGTGAGTAGTAACTGAAGAGATCAGGAAGCCATTAAACTATGAATAAGTATTTGTCAGCATCCAAGTTACTGTTTTTACTTCTTTCCCTTCTGTAAAACCTTTTTTTTTTTTTTTTTTTCATAGAAGTCTACATGCCATAACCACTTCTGAATATTTATTCCTGGATCTGTTTTCTCTCTAGCAATTCCTCCCACTGATGTATTTATAAAACACTTTATGTTTTTTAATTCTTTTGCCTGGCAGGAATATTTGGCTATGAATGACTTCAGTGTCAACATTCCTGCAAAGTTTTACACTTCTAAGTCAAATGCAAATATCTGACATTTATTTGAAAAATCTATATGAATACAGGGAACTCACTATTAACAACAACAACAGAAGAAGAAAAAAGTTACCAGAGTTTTTCATTTGTAGGAGACCCAAAGCATCGACCTATCAATGACACAACAATCTCACAAATTACTTGTTTTGGATTATTAGCATCCTGACCTGGGACAGCATTGTGTTGTACACTGCAAAACACATGAAACTTCCACAAAGAATAACAAAAGAATTCCTTTTTGATGCTTGTAACATATTACATTCATCATCGCTGTATTTGCTGCAACAGTCCTGAAATTGCTTTAGGATGCAGCATAATCTTTGCTGAAGATTCAGCTCTATCTATCTGAGAACTCACTGTACCAAGTTCCTTGCCAATTATGTGAAGTCAGATTACTACTTCTGTCTTCCCAACCCTTAAGCAATTCTTCCTAATTTTTAATGCCTCAAGTCTTTTTCAGGCCTTACCGTACAGCTGTACAGTTGGATTTTCAAGTACATCAAGGCTTTGAGAGACTATCAAAACAGTAATTCAGATGTTTTTTTTTGTTGTTGTTGTTGTTGCTTTTTTTTTTTTCCTCTACTTGTCTGTTCCCAAGAACATTGTATCATTTGTCAATTTAGCTGAGGAAAGGTGTACTTAACTTACTAGAAAGGAAAGTCATGCAACTCCATGTGAAATAGTTATTCTTTTAAGGGATAAATTGAGTCTAAATTGCAGATGTTCTTATGCTTTCACATGTAATTTGCAACACAGTTTTGCAGGGAAACAGGCTGTTTTCAAATAACTTTATTTAATAAAAGACTATTTGAAAAATTACTTTCCAGAGGCTGCTATCAGAAAAGCACATTTGCACCAATAGCCTGTCAACTTTGTTGTATTGTAAATTATCCAATTCCCATTAGAACAGATGGAGTGTGGCAATTAGATGATGCCTCATATAGGACCATCTGAATTTTATTAACTGATGCCTTTGCTGAAACTAAAAGCTGGAGAAGGCACTGAAGCATTTCTGCTTAGTTTGATCACACCTTAAATGAGATCCTTCATCTTAGTTTTGTCATTAAGGGTAAATGCAATTATGCTGAATATTTATTTTAATGAACTGCCATTAAATTGAATAACTCAAGTGTTGAAACTTCTGTCATAGAATACAACATTTTTGTAAAGATTTTGTAAGAAAGATTGACCGTTCCTAGTCTGTTCTTTTTAGTGACTATGTTGCATCGCCAATAGCCCCATCAGGGATCTTAAAGCATGGGTTATTAAAGCATTTTAACATGGGGTTTTACAATTTCACGGTTCTGTGACGGGACTTTATCAGACACTCTAGATTTCTTATCCTCTACATTTTTTCCAAGTTTTCAGCCACACCCAGCCATTAGTTCAGATATCCCACCTATTAAGGTTTCTGATCTGTCATTTTGTTTATCAAGGATCCATTTTCAGAGGCTTTTCTTCTGAAATATACCTTAGATAGCATTTCAGCCATAACCAGCTTGTAATGCAGAGATAGCTGGAAGGAAAGTAGCGTAGAGCAGCAGAGGAAGAAATGGAGGATAGATGGAAGAACTCTTTTTCTTCAGTTTTCTAGGGTGTGTTCATCAGAAGGGTCCATTGCATATAAAGTTCTGGAAGCATTCTGAAAAAGGTGAAAACCTCTTTTTTCCTTGCTGACACAAGGTGTTAGATTTTTGTTGGTGGTGTTTGTGTTTTTCTTTGTTTTGTTTGGCTTGGTTTGCTTGCTTGATTTTATTTTATTTTATTTTATTTTATTTTATTTTATTTTATTTTATTTTATTTTTTTCCTGTGCAAGCATCGGAGAGCACATCAATAGCTTGTGACTTAAAAGAATATATATCAAGGCTATGACACTGTGCTCTCATGTTTTTGACATTTGTTCAAAGTACATGTAATGTACATCTTAGTCTTCAGTCTTGCACACAATTCCTGAGAATTTACTAAGCTATTTAACTGATAGTGTAAGACTAACATAATTACAGTACTTCTATTACAGTGCTTCATGATTTATATTGCATATATAAAGAAAAAAATGCAGAAGTCATTTTAGCAGGTATAGTTTTATCGAAGTAAGTTAAAGAGAATTGAGTGCATCTACATGACAGAAAGTTTAAATAGGAAAAAACAGCTCAGATTCTAACCCTAATAAAGTAAGACCAGAACTGATTTTTAGAATTTTACTTCATATTGCTGCATGAAGCAAAACTGTCCCAAACCTATAGAGAAATAGTGGATAGAAAATTAACAAATTTGAAGCAGTTTGGAAATTTATAATAAATCCTTAAGAGGTATGTGGCATTTAGCTAAACACTAAAGACAGAAGTAATACATTTGGGCTATGATATTTCCATTCTTTTGCACTGGTAAAGAAAAAAGTTGAAACTTACTCTTTTTTGTTGTTTTGTTTTGTTTTGTTTAATATGGTGATTTATCTTCCCTTTGCATTTATCCATTTTCCCCATCTTCTTCTCACCTTTTGTCAGATGTCACACACAGAGTATTTTGACCCTTTTAGCCCTGTGGTAGTATTACAATTTCAGCAGGAGGAAGTAGGAATGATTTACTGAGTGCAGATTTAGACTAGCTCCTCAGAACCTTGCTGCTTCTCTTACAAAGTTAAAGTGTTCCAGGATGATAGGCTATCTAGATAGGAAGGAAAGCTGTAACATTACTATCTAGATAGATCCAAACCTAAATTTATTTCCTGGCTCTGACAGAAGTTTCACAACTTTGAATGACTCAGTCATTATGAGCCTAGTTTCTCACTTGTAAGAGACTGTTTCTTTGACTGTTTGTCATTGTGCTGACAGTTGAATCTCTACATGTCTTG
The DNA here is from genome assembly GCF_011077185.1 of Oxyura jamaicensis. Classification (NCBI taxonomy): domain Eukaryota; kingdom Metazoa; phylum Chordata; class Aves; order Anseriformes; family Anatidae; genus Oxyura; species Oxyura jamaicensis. Next base: position 49,895,045 of record NC_048893.1, on the reverse strand, counting down.
ACATCAGAGATGTACATTGTGTAGGAGTGTAGGCAATACTTCTGTTAACTGCCAGACGGGAGAGCAGTAAAGAACACCTAGCTTGTGGGTTGTTTTTTGTTTTGTTTTGATGTAGATTTGTTTTTGTTTGTTTGTTTTCAGATGTGGTGGGGGTGGCTCTTTTTCAAGTTTCCTGTGTGTGTGTGTGTATGTGTGTGTGTAAGAAGTTTTCAGTTAGGCTGAAATATATCGTCCCCCTGTACTCGGCTCTGGTGATGCCGCACCTCGAGTACTGTGTTCAGTTTTGGACCCCTCGCTACAAGAAGGACATCGAGGTGCTTGAGCGAGTCCAGAGAAGGGCTACGAAGCTGGTGAGGGGCCTGGAGAACAAGTCTTACGAGGAGCGGCTGAGGGAGCTGGGCTTGTTCAGCCTGGAGAAAAGGAGGCTCAGGGGTGACCTTATCGCTCTCTACAGGTACCTCAAGGGAGGCTGTAGCGAGGTGGGGGTCGGTCTGTTCTCCCACGTGCCTGGTGACAGGACGAGGGGGAATGGGCTTAAGTTGCGCCAGGGGAGTTTTAGGTTGGATGTTAGGAAGAGCTTCTTTACCGAAAGGGTTGTTAGACACTGGAACGGGCTGCCCAGGGAAGTGGTGGAGTCACCATCCCTGGAGGTCTTTAAAAGACGTTTAGATGTAGAGCTTAGGGATATGGTTTAGTGGGGACTGTTAGTGTTAGGTCAGAGGTTGGACTCGGTGATCTTGGAGGTCTCTTCCAACCTAGAAATTCGGTGATTCTGTGATTCTATATACAAAGTCCAGGGACATAAAAATTCCAGAACAAGTAGATCTGCCAGTTCTGGAAACAGTGGTATATTTATTACAAGAAAAAAAAATTTTAGGCCATTGTTTCAGGCCTCCTCTTTCTCTTCATCATTTTATTTTAAATTTATATATATATATAGTATATATATATATATATTCTGAGAAGCTGTAAATTATAAGGGCCTATTTTAAGACATAAAGATAATCTGGTTTGGTCTTTGCCTAACACAGGCCATAAAAAAACACCAATAATTCTTGTAGTGGAACATATCATTTTCCTCTCCTATGTAAGTGAATGCTGTCAAGCTCAATAATTTGTACTTTACTAGAGCATAAAAACATCCTGTCTCAATTTAAGGAGTCCTAGAGATGATGAGTTTCCTTCTCCTTGGCAATGGATGATTACTATCACTGCATAACAGGTGTTTCTAATTTTCATTTTCAACCAGAAACAAATCTGGGGTTGTCATAGGATATGGATGAGTATGGCCTAAGAGTTTGTCACATCCACAACAAGGGACAAAATGTTCTACTTTATATCTGTGTGTACGTCTTTGCTCTGCTGGCTTTTATAAATAGTTTTTTTTTTATTATTTTATTTATTTTTTTTATTTTCTTTTATTTTTTAATGGTTGGCTCCACTTCAACTCTTATTTTATTTTTATCCTATTTCATGGTAAACCACACTTAAATTCATCCCTTTCTCAGACCTCTCAAAAGCTGTCCCAAGACACAGAAAAAATAAAGCAGAAATTATCTAATATGTCTGTGATGCAACAGTCAATTGTGTGTTGATGTTGTTTCCTACTCATACAAGAGTATGTGTTAGGAGAAAAATTATGGCAGCACTGTTCAGTTCTGAGATTCATGATTATCTGCCTTGTGAGCTAAGCATCTGCCAAGCATAAACTACCCACTTCTGCAAAACTCACACTGGGACCTCAACTACCAGGGACATAAAAATTCCAGAACAAGTAGATCTGCCAGTTCTGGAAACAGTGGTATATAAACTGGTCATATCTAAAAAAACTGGTCATATCTAAGTCTGCCTTGACAGCATGAGGCACATGGGATCATGGAGTAGAAGAGTCTCAGCACATGAAATGCCAGAAATATTAGTGCTGTAGCAAGGAAACTTGAAACGGGAGAAAAACAAATAAAAATGCATGAGTCATAACAAGTCAATTTTCAGTACATTTCAATAATCTGGTGTGTTAAAAAATAAAATAGCACCTCTCCAACAAAAAAATACAAAAATAAATAAAAAAAAATCCTACAGACGAAGTTTCCCTATAATCTTTATTAGTTGGTGGTTTTCCATTCTCCATGACTTTTTTTTTTTTCCTGTAATTCATAAAATCATGCATTTTTCATAAATCAATTTCTAAAAGTATTGATTAAAAATCTGTCTCAGTACTGTAGTAGCTGCACTAATAAACTAAATCTGTGTCTATAGCTGTTTGCCATAGACACTGATTGTGAGTCAAAATGCTACTTGGGGAGTGTCATAGCCTAAAAACAAACGAAAACAAAATGAAACAAAACTATAAAAAACTATACTATCACTACAAAAAAAAAAAGGAAGTAATGTAGACATTAAAAAAAAAAATAGCTGGAAATCAGAACAAAATGTTTTACTTTTATGCAGAAAATAAGGAATATAAGGATATTCCTACTTACTTGATGGACACATTTCTTGCATACTACTCTGCAGTTCTGTTGTCATTCAGTAAATTCACATGTGAAGAGTTTTTTGAGACCAATCCGTGATTTAAAACTACAGTGTTGCCAACCCAATAACTAAAAGACTTTAACAAGACTTCTTCACCATGACATTAGCTTAAAGATCGTAAAAAGTTATTGGTTCTGAACTAGCTTCTCATGTTTGAAAAAAAAAAAAAAAAAAAAAAAAAAAAAAAAAAAAAAGGGGGGGAATTTTTTTAAAACAGTTCTGCAAAATCAAGAAATTTATTCCCTTCCTCACTCCTGAAAGTAGAGTCCCATGTAATCACAAAACTTAAGAAATTAGATTATCAGAAGATTACAGTTCATAACACATTCTCTTGCCATCCTCACCAAGGTATTGTTGAAGAAGAACACTCATTTTACAGCAGAAGCTGTGAAATGGCTTTGCTTCCCCTCCGTAGTCATATATAAGCAATCTCTCTTTCCTAAAACTCATGGAATTTTACAGCAATGAAACAGTTACACAAGCACAGGACTTGGCCTTTCCCTAAATGCCTATGTTGCATAGCTCAAATATTGACTTAACTACAAACACTCTTGGCCTGTAATTTTAGACATCAAAACCAAATACACAAAATATGTCTTGGAAAAGAATACTGAAAACAGCAATAATATAAAAGTGGTTAATCTTTATAGAAAAGAATTATACATTTTTTCTTCGAAACAATTGAGCTAAAATTTATTTATATCACTGGACTTTTGTTAAGAAATGAAAAACAACTGAATACCTGCTTGTTAATACAAAGTCCTCCCAAAGAAAGGGAGTGTTCAAATTTACAGAACAAAATTGTTTACATAGTAAAATAATAATCCAGATGGCAAAAATATGCAGCCCTCAAAATGGTCAATGTTACAAGGAAAGTTCTGCTTCTTGGGGTCATCATCAGTAACAGTTTCATGACTATTTCAAGCTCTCACCTTTACACATATTGAACAGTTTAGTGAACATTAGCAAATCCATGTATTGCTAACCTACTGTTCTAGAAATATGTGACTGTGCAGTACAGCCCTGGGTTTATGATTGACCTGGCTCTTTTTGACATGAAAAGACCAGAAAAGAAATAGTACTAATTCATAATTTTGTTGGCAGAATTCAGTGCAACTATAAATTAAGAAATACTTCAATTAAGACTTATGTTACATAAAACGACCTTCTGATCCACTTAAACTTTTCATACATAAAACAAAGTGAAGGTCAGGGCAATTTACTGTATGCAAACTAAAAGACTTGGTGAACTGGGATTTAACCTCCTCTCCAAGAAAGTCTATATACTTATTTTATGAATATTTGAGCAAAATAAAATATGAAGTAATTGTAGAGTAGCTACTTAATCTGCAGTTTAAAACAAATACATGTATTCAGAAGTCAGAAATAAAACAGATCTGATGCAAAATAAGAATGAACATAAAATGAAAGCAAGATATTTTATGTTGGAAAAAATCTAAAAAAAATCTGATCTAACCAACTGAATAACTCAAAAAAAAAAAAAAAAAAAAAAAAAAGTAAGGCTGATATTTAGGTAAAGTGTGAAGAAGATGAGTTGAACCAGAAATGGGGAAAATGGCAAAACAAGCTTTATGTTCACATAGACAACCTCCCAAAGAATTTAAATTACAGTGAACACTGCATATATATATATAATTTTTTGTCGTTAGAGTCTAGTACAAAAGGAGTATGTACTCCTTGTAGGTCATGAGTGACAAAAGCTCTCCAAATCAAAAAGTCCCTGTCTAACATTATGCCTAACTACTTTCTCATTCAAATAACTCATTTTCCCTATAATCTGTAACAGAGTTATTGACATATTATTCTCAGGACTGCACTGGTAAAGTGCTCAGATGCCCTTGTGTACTCTTCTATGCACTGTGGAATGAAAAAAAAAAAAAAAAAAAAAAAAACCATAGAAAATAATTGAAATAACTGCTTGACTTTCTGCAGTTAATATTATAATCTCCCTCCAACCTTCATAGGATCAAATGGAGCTTCAGGCTGCCAGCAAACTTTTTGTACAAACTGGGCTTTTTGCCTTTATTCTTTCTTAACTGGATCCTAACAGGAGTTATTCTTAACAAAGTAATCTTCCTCTCCCCCACCAAAAAATTCCTGTAAAATGCTTGCCAATGAATGGACTGAAATCACAAATTAAGTTTTCAAATATTTACATGAATTAAAATCTCATCCAACAGGCTAATCAAACAAAATATGCATACAGTTATTGCATAAGTCAAAACCTGCATTTACATGCAGAAAGACTACATTTCCCACCTTTACCAGGGATTCAGCTGACAAAGCTAGCACAGTCAAGAGTTTCTGTCATTCATACAGCAAATGTTTTTTGAAAATGGAATGATCACTGATCAGCTTTTTGAATGAATCACTGATACAAAAAACTTCAAATTCCAGTTGAATGAGATAGAAAACTAATATGAACACTAATCAGATTTGAAGCTTGAGATTTTTTTTCTTTTTTTTTTTCCTGAAAAACAAATTTATCATAAAATGTAAGCACCTAATTCATAATTCAGAAAAAGCAAAATACTGCCCAAACGTAACTACATGTTCTTATTTGGAAATGTTTCCTGGGTGAAACCTGAAGGCTAGTCAAACATTACAAAGAGCTCTCATGAAAAAAAAAAAAAAAAAAAAAAAAAAAAAAAAAAAAGTGAATAGATTCCAGTTGGACCTGATCTATTGGACATGAAAGGCAGCCATAAATTTGATTCCAGAAATTCAGTCTGCAAGCATCTCTATGAAAATCTCTGTTTGATGTAGGGCATATAAATGAAATATTATAATCTGTTAAGTATTAGAAAGAAACTATTTCTGTGTGTATTTTCTATCCCAGCAAACCATTCTTTGTAAGACAATCATTTCAGTCATGGAAAGTTCTGTTTGAGAAGGGACTATAAGACTTTGATATAGTGTAACATACTCTGGGTTGCTTGTTGAAATGAATAAAAAAAAATGACAACAAAATAACTTTGGAATGAGACTATTACATTTTACAAAATGTTGTATAACAAACAGAATCAAAAAATAAACTACATTCATTTGAACACATTTCAGATTTTATAAAATATCAAATAATTTAGATGCTTTTCAAATACTATAGTAAAATACCCAGAAGGATAAACACCACACCTCTAGGAAAAGAAAATATTATGCATATAATCATGCTGAGCATGCAACTGCAAGTTTACCTAACTTGCAAGACCAGAAAAGATAGGTTTAGAAAAAAGTCCTTTGGATTAGAGACTTCTGTTCTTATGTGCATGTACAACTTGCACTATTAATGAACATATTCATCATTAGCAAGGATATTTTATTTTAAAAAATAAAGTTTCATGAGATGAAAGTGGAAAAAAAATATATTTATATTTAAACAGAACGAACAGTTGAGAATATTAAAAAGTTAGCAAGGAATGCTCACATATTACTAAAGAAAATACAACATGCATCACACACAAAGTAATTCAAGTTACTATTTGCTTAAAGCTAAATACATCAGAACATTGCTGAATTAGGTTCATAAATCTAGATTTTTGTCTCTCCAAAGCAATGAACACAATTAGGCAATCAGAAGTAGAAATGGTATGATTCTGTAATAATGATTTGTTACATTACATCTGTTTATGTCTTTGCACAGTTGGAAATATGCAAAAACTAACAAATGATGATTCTGGGCATGTAGAGAAATGAAAAGCCTATTAATCTTAGCAGCCTAAAGCTGCAAGTTGAAATTCACAGACATGAGAGCTTCAATCTGTCAGTATCATATAATAGAATATCCTTTGTCAGCAATCTGTATGTATATATGGAACATAAGGCAGCCAGTAGAAGAAATCCTGAATGTACAATCTGAAGATAAAGATATTATCTCTTAGTCTGAAGTAATAGAAGTTTTTTGCGACTGTTCAGTTTTCCAGGGGAAGAAAATAAAATAAAATATAATAACACTGCAATTTTTAAGCATATAAGTGGATATTAAATACTGTAAATTTACATATAATAAAATTACAATTGTATTTTATATTTGCCTTGTAAATGAAAGAATCATCATGAAGGAACTTAAGCAGGTAATTAAATTGACTCATTTGCTTTCATCAAATTATAAAAGTATATAGTAAGTTGTGCAAAAACATGAGAGTGGGGTATATATCTTCTTCCATGGAAATTTTCATAGTTATATCGGTTATAAATATATATGTGTGTTATTATTTAGGTATGCAGGAGCCAGTGCACTTTGTATTAGCCAAGTGTCAATATTGTTTCATTTCAGTATTGTTAGCCCAGATGACAGTCACTGAGGATCTCTGCCTAGATTTATATAAGGAATTAACCTATCCCACCCCAAAACAATCAGACTGAGTCTGACCCACCTCAATTTGTTATTCCTCTCACTCTTAAATAAATATTTATTTTTCTTTCAAAACCCCATTGTACAGATGAGTGTAAAGTACTGAATTTCCTTTCATTATACTTTGATGTTTCCTGTTTTCTCTCCCTGGGTAGAATTTTTCTCTCCTCTTATGTAAGAGTTTTTTGAACTTTGTCCATAAGTATAACATACTCTGTGGATTTTTTTTATAAAATAAACCTCAGTTGTTAAGATGGAAAAAGATTGGCTTAAAAAAATGTCAGAAAATGAGACAAAATATTTGGCTTTGCATTTCCTTCTGGGAATAATTAAAAAAAAAAAAAAAAAAAAAAAAAGTAGATAGTTAAGGCAAAGTAAAAATATTTAAGTAAGGAGCATAAAAGATGATAACTTCTACTTTTAGCAACCTAAAAACAGGTTAAATGAGTGCATGAAAAGAGTATAAGCAGATAAATAGCAAAGAGTGCATACAGTATCCATTCATGTACATTCATTTAAATTCGGAAAGAAGTTTTTATGAAATATCAAATTATAAGCTTCAAAACATTGTGAATTGTATTATATTATATTATTTTATTAAGAAATACTTTCTCAACCTGTTTTTCCTAATTTTTTTAAACACAATAATACTCTTAAGATCTACACATTGCAGGGGATGTACAATCAAGCACATATTATGGATAAGGATCACGTCCAAAACCAGTACAAGTTCCTATGAGTAAACTAACTCTGGTAGAGAGTGAGTGGAAATTATTTCCCACACAGGTCTTGTACTGGCCTGCATAGGTATGAATATTATTCTGCTTGAATTTTAACCCCTAAGTATTTATATTAAAAAAAAAAAAAAAAAAAGACTCAGTAGAAATAACTATTACCTACATTCACAAGAACTCAGAGAATACATTAGCCTACTCTCAACATTCAGAGCTCTGCACTTTCTACTTGTCAGAGCGATACCACAGATTTCAAAAGATGCTGACTTGCATTAATAAATTATTACAAAGATATTTGATATATTTCCATCAGGAGCTGATGAGTCTACATGTGACATATTACTGAAGTATTCAAATAACATTGTATGATAAAAACACAACACAAAATATATTAAGGTAACTAGCACATATTCCTGGAATAAAAACTCTGTAATATCCAGGATTCAAAAATCTAAAAAAAAAAAAAAAAAGCAAAAAAAAAACTTTTTAGACTTTTTTTTTTTTTTTTCCTGTATCATATATGTGTTAATCAGCAGTCCTAGCACTTTCATCATTTTAGAATACAGATGGTTAACAGACATTTAAGAGAAGAAAAATACAGAAAAGGAAAACAGTGCTCCTGAAAGTATATTTACTCCATCTAGGTATTGTCCTTTCATTTACTTTGAAGGCTTTTAATTCCAGGATCTGTCTGAACTTTGTTGGAGCTAAACTTGGTTTAGAAATGCTATAACTCTTTCTTCATTCAATTCATTTAATCAGATTTGCATTAAGTTTTCAAAAGCCTTAAACAGATTGATCTGCAAAATAGAAACATGGCAACCCTCAGTGTGCAACCCCGAAATTATTCATGTTCTCCCTGTTAGCAAAGTCTCTAGCTCAGAGTCAGAAATCTTGTTCAGTAACTGAGAAGACATATACTTCAATTCTGAATTTACAAGTGATCTTAATGACTACTTCCTAAATGAAATAATTTGACTCTCTCCTCTCCCTCCCTCATGGCCCAATATTTAAATTGGATCAGGTTTAGTTGTATCCTAAAGTTCTCACCAAGGAGATAACAGAAGGGCTGTATTGCTGCTCCAAATCAGTACTGGACAGGACTGGACAACCTATCCGCTATTTGAGAAGAGTAACTACCTGGCTCTTGGGAACCAGTAGCCAGAGCCAAAATTGTCTGGCCCCTGCCTGTCTTTTGTTTTATGTTTGATTTGGTAGTCATGATCAGAGGAGGCCCAAGACATTAGATCCTACTGGTGAGATAAGCAGGAGAAAGCCTTCCTGAAAATGCCCCTGGGGCTAGGTGTGAGCTTGGGATTTGATCAGCTCACAGAAACAGGAGGTAGGCAGTTCTGACATGCCCGCTGGCAAACCTATGTGTCCATATAGCATCACCATGGCAACTGCAGAGTAACAGCTGAGGAGCAGGAGTTTTAAAGATCTTAGTAGCAGTTAGACCATGCTGAAAGACAATGGAAATTAACTACCTATGTGTGTAAGGTCATTTTTAAATTGGGACATAGGTGGTTTTGAACCTACCATCCTGTTAACTCAGCACTAAGTTTAAATATATAGCATAAATGCAATTGCATTTTTTTTTTTTTTGTCTTACTGCATCATAAAAACTAATTTTAACAGACTACATGCTTGATTATATTATATGCCAGGGAAACTCCAGCTGAATAAAGCTTATGTAACAGAGCAGAAAATCAATCTCCCCATTTAGTTGGGTCTAATCTCTAATTCACATTCCTTAAGAGTTAGAGAGATGTAGATGCGAACTCAAAGGTTGTGGGATATCAAAACTGCAGGCTTTTGGTTCAAGCTAGTCAGAATGCTGCTGCTTCACTGAGTATCAATATTACAAGTTCTAAACAGTATGTCCTGATTTAGCAAAGCCAACAGATTTGCACCTATTAGCAGTGAACCCATGAAACTGCCTGTGCATTTAACCACAAGTATACTTTTAAGCACATAGACGCTGTTTACTTTGCTAGAGCAGTGCCACAGTTTTAACATCTTAAGGGGCTGAACTCTCAAGACAATAAAGTTCACCTATTCTTCTATGTATCCCTCAAAATATGACTTTCCAAAACTGCATGACTGTTATCAACTATGTTATCAACTATGTTATGTGTATTAACTATGTTATCAACTATGTTGATAACAGTACCATGTCCCCAGAAGTTATTTCAGAGTCCTGACTGTGTGTAGAGCTGATTCCAGTGTCAGAGTCAGTATCATTTATGTCCAGATTAGTCACTCTGTGAACAAAGTCAGGAACTGCAATGCTGTTACTGGAGTTGCCACTGCCCTTGGGTGGCTCTTCATTCAATGGAAGCCTAGTTTCGATGTTGTCTTTAATATGTAGTAAATTAAATTCTTCTGTAAGAAGTTCATACTCTTTTTCCTTCTTTTGAAGTAATGAGTCCCTGTACATAAGCTCTTTCTGAACGCAGCTCAGGTATGAATTGATTCTCAGACCATCTTTCATACTTTTTTCCAGCTCATACTTTACACTTTCCAAATTTGAGTTTTCTACTTGAGCATTAGAAGCTCCTTCTGTGCGAATATCATCTCCTTTTTTTTCTGAACATATACCGTATACTTCTTTTTCAATTTCAGCACACAGCTTCTCTATTAATTGTTTGTGATGTTTCAGTCTCTCTTCAACCTGTAAAATTCCCTCACTTTTGCTGAAATATTCATGCATCTCTTTTTGATCATCTGGCCTACTCCCTTGCTGCTCAGCCTCACTTGGATTTATCATTAAATAGGAGTCCTGCACATAATTTTCTCCATCATTGGCTACACGGTCTAAATGGCATTGTGCTTCACATTTTTCAATTTCCATATCTAGTTCCTTCATTCTAAGGACTTGCTGATGAATGGTATGATCTTGAGATATGATCAGATGAATCAGTGTCTCCATATTATCTCTGTCTTGCTGAACACTGTCCTGTTTAAGTTTGGCCAGTTTCCGGAAAGTCTTCCTGACAATTTTCTTTTGCTTGTCTATTGGCAACATCTTCATGTAATTGGCTGGGCTGAGTTCCCACTGCTTTTCTACATTTTGTACTACCTTAGCTTCAGCTGTTTTCCACAATGGAAATGAGAGGAAAGCATCAGACTTTACCAACACAAAGTGTAAATTGGGCTGCTCTTCCCCCCAGGCCTTCCAAAGTCTCAGAATCTTTGTCAATGGAGGAAGGACTCGCTCAGAGCCTCTCCATTTTTCTACAATACAATAATCACTAGGTTTTCCAAAGAGGACCTTTTTCTCTCCGAATGTTGCTTGATGTTCCTCAAGTAGTGCTTGAATCACTTCTGCACAAGTTGTGCGTTTTGTCAGGCCACATACAATCTTCTCTTCCTGGCAAACCCACACCACAATCTCTCTTTCATTTGAAGCCATCTCCTTGTTGGGAGATCTGAAAAAAAAAAATAAAAATAAAAATAAAAAAAGAGGGAGAGAGAGAGAGACCAAATTTAAACAGAATTTAATTTTGTTGTGGTTTAACCCAGCAGGCTGTTAAGCACCACACTGTCATCCACTCCCTCCACTTCCTCCATGGAAAATATCTAAAAATATAGGATAAAATTGATGGTCTGAGATAAAGACAGTTTAATAGGACAGCTGAGGAAGAGAAAATAATAATAATAAATATATATAAAAAAATAAAGCACAATGCAATTGCTCTCAGAATTGCAGAATCACAGGGGTTGAAAGGGACCTCCAGAGATCGTGTCCAATGCCCCTGCCAAAGCAGGTTCCCTAGAGCAGGTTGCCCAGGTAAGTGTCCAGATGGGCCTTGAATATCTCCAGAGAAGGAGAGTCTACAACCTCCCTGGGCAGCCTGTTCCAGTGCTCTATCACCCTCACCGTGAAGAAATTCTTTTGCTTGTTGGTGTGGAACTTCCTGTGCTCCATTTTTTGACCATTGCCCCTTGTCCTAACCCCACAAACCACTGTAAAGAGGTTGGCCAAATCCCACTGTCTCCCACACTTCAGGTATTTATAAACATTGATAAGATCTCCTCTCAGTCCTCTCTTCTCAAAGCTGAACAGACTCATGTCTCTGAGTCTTCCTCATAGGGAAGATGCTCCAGGCCCTGTATCATCTTTGTAGCCCTCTGTTGGACTCTTCCAGAAGATCCCTGCCATTTTTTTTTTGTTCTGGTGAGCCCAGAACTGGACAGAGTACTCCAGGTGAGGCCTGACTAGGGCGAAGTAGAGGGGGAGGATCACCTCCCTTGACCTGCTGACCACGCTCTTTTTTATGCTCACAATCCGCTGACCCTAGCCCCTCTCTGAGCAGCTGTCCCATACCTGGCCAACCGTCCCAGTTTTATAGTTCAGCAGGACACAATATGGTATGGGACATCTCTCTTTGGTCAGTTTGAGTCAGATGTCCTGGCTGTGTTCTCTCCCAGCTCCTTGTGTGACCACAGGCTCCTCACTGGCAGGCCAGCACAAGAAACTGAAAAGAACTTGACTTACTGCAAGCACTGCTTGGCAACAACTAAAATATCAGTGTTATCAGTGTTATTCTCATCCTAAACCCCAAACTCAGCACATACCCCTATAAAAATAAATTAAATTAAATTAAATTAAAAAAATAATAAAAAAAAACACTCTATCCCACCCCAAACCAGGTCAAAATGGCAGAGAACATATGAATAACAGATATAATCCTGATATGCCTACAACACTGAAAAACTCCCATTTTCCTGTACAACACAATATACTTGTTTAAATTACATGAAGAAATACTTTTGGGATCAGTAACAGAAAAATACGCCTATTTCAGCTTCTTCTCTAATATTAATAATAGCCCAAGTAAATGTGCATCTCTCACAAAAATTTATTTCAACATATTTATTTTTTGTACACTTAATATGTGTTAACTATAAATAAGTGTCAAAGTGTGGCAACCTGCATTACATTTCCAGACTGTCCCAGAGTAACATACAGATCTACAGCAGAGTAACTTTCAGATCTGCATATCTGTTCTCATCACACATACATTGCACAATTTAGGAGCTCTTAATATCACCCAGGCTTCTGTAGGGAAGAATCACGCTTTCAAATACATACTGAGTATAAGTGGACTTTGTAATACTGCTGAAAATGAGAAAAGATAATAGAGCTTGATGGTAAGATAGATCTGTATTTCTGCCACATTTGCATTTTCAAGCAATACAGAAATTTTTCTAAATATTACTTATATGAATGCCAGAAGATTTTAAAAGCTTTAAGATACATTCTATTTATGAATTCCAAAGAATGTGGTATTAACCTGACCTTACCAACTGGTACCACCTTACAGATAGAGACATCTAAATTCAAATATCTAAGATCCCATTATAATTGTTGTAGTTGTCTAATCAATATAATCAGAAGAGCCTAGAGTGTGATTCAGATGACAAAATGCAGAAATTTTACTTTAGAGCTATCTTTTATGTTTGGACTGTCATATGCTGTTCAATGACACAAGACCACTGCCAATGTAAGAGATGTAGCTGAAAGAAGAGGAGGGTGTGATGTCCAGGATATTCCTATCTTCTAGCCTCCACATGCATAATTTTCGCTTGCCCAGACCTGGTGATTTGGCTTCTTGCCTAAAATGATAAAACAATACATTCTCTGAGCAAAAATGCATACCTTTAGATTTTCTGGTATCACTTTCAGTTCATTTTAATGAATGGGATTTAACCCAGTCTGATGGGGAAAGCCTGATAATGACAACTTTGACAGTATTCTAAGGGCTCAATACCACATTTTTTTTTTCTACCTATGACTAAATATTCACAAGACATTTCTATTTTTTTGAGACTTAGTAGGAATGGAGTTTTACTTGGATTAATTAGGGTTAATTAGCCCTATGATTATTAAAGCAATCCAACTTGTTTCTTTTTCTTGTTTATTACACAACACGGGAGAAAAACTGTAATCCAAAAAAACTGAACCATGATTGACTCAGTTCTAGGTGCCACTCTGACCACAAGGCAAGAATCCTCAAAAGACAGGAGATTTCAAATAAATACAAATAAAACGTACAAAAGTGACTTTTTTATTACTACCACACAGCAGAGCTCTGTCCAATTGCTCCAGGCTTTGGAACATCCTTCTATAAAATGTGTGTTTTGTTAGATTACTCTGAGTGATTACATCATATTCCCACTTCAATAGCTCCTTCTTACAGGCCAGCATTTTACTACAATTAGTTTTAGAACTGGTATTCAAAAGATTAATATATTTTTCCTAGACTATGAAAATAAGAATATGTCACAGACATAGAAAATGGCGAAATGCATAAAGAAACAATTATTTGAGTTATAATATCAGATTAAATAGCATTACTGTTAAGTATGTTACCATGCTAAAAAGTCATTATCTGTAAATTATTTTAGGTTCACAGCATACAGGATGCTATAGAAATATTTTTATCTATTGAGAGATTAGTAGTTAAATGAAACATATAAATAGACAATCACAATGTAAATCAGTGGTGTCTGTTGAATAGCTCAGTATTTGTCTTACACTACAGATATAAAGAAAAAAGAAACTACAGTTACATTATACATTAAGAATACTGAAGTATTCTTACTCAGTATTCTTATATTCTTACTTATTCTTCCTACGCAGTATTTTTCAGTGTGCAAGAGATCGTTTGAGTTATGTAGAAGCTTACTTTCTCTTTTAGATATTAGTAAAACTTCAGGGATAAAAACACCTTAAATACTCCATTGCATTTGTGTACTGATAAGTACTTATGTTATACATACTTTTACATGGACTTCCCACTTACTTTTTTTTTTTTTTTTTTTTTTTTCAGTTACATTGCACATGTCTACTCAGACTTTACATTGAGTTTTCTTGGGAAGAATTTTTCTCTGCTGGTCTATTTAACATGCTAAAGTCCACAACTCGTAGTAGTGCTGCAGGAATGGAAAATGTATACACATGAAGGTACACAAAGAAGTCAAGTAGCTTGTACATAGCTTGTACATATGCTTTTACATATATATGTGTGTGTGAAAGTATAAGTATATATAATATACATCTAATTATATTGTTACCTTTTAGAGAAAAGAAGAAAAAACATTCTATAATTCTTGAATCAAAACAGATCTGTAAAGTGCAATTTTTTTTTCCATGTATTTGTCACAACATATATTATCCTCTTTTTTATTCAGTAGCCTTACTATATTTTTTGCTTTTGCTTTTTAACTCAAAAAGAATTAATAAATTACTTATAATTTTATTCACACAGTACCATGGAATTCTAATATCTTAAAAAAAAAAAAAAAAAAAAAAAAAAAAAGTGTTCTAAGTGTTCTTTATTATCTTCCACTATAAAGAGGTAAACTGATGTGGCCTTCCATGGACCTTTTAAGTAAAATTTGTTCTCTAATTCTTTAATGGTAGTTAATCCAAGTTATGCCAAACAAAAATGAGGCTTTATCTTGTCAGGGACACCATAACAATTATTAAAGACCTGCTTTCAGGATGCAATGAGATGCTAATACTAGGAACCATCCTTTATTAAGCAGTGTTTTCTTTATTGAAATAGGAGACCAGATTCTGCATATAAGTGGAATTCATTATACTTAGATATCTGGAAGTTAAGATTTCAGTATATATTTATCATCAAAGCTCCTCCTTGACATGAGAGGAGAGTAGATCTCCAAGAAGAAAGTCTCCATATTCTAAATCGTTTGGATGAAACCCCTAATGAAGCTATTCCTCTCTTTCATTAACTACAAGAAATTTCTCACCTTCAACTAAACACCTCATTTTCAGATAGCTAAGTACAGGTGATTGTAATCCAATCACATTCTGGTTTATTGTCCAAGAGAAAGGTAACAGGAATGGTTCGGATATTATTAGACCCACTACAGATAACTTAAACATGGGACCTAAAAAATTGCTGTTTAATATGTTAATGTCATTTATAAGGAAATCCAGGAAGTAATTTTAATAGTAAGGAAGAGGTAATCCAGTTTGTCACTCTGTAAATTGAATATTGAAGTGTTCTTTTTGGTTGTTGTTGTTGTGTTTTTTTTTTTTTTTCCTCTGATATGTAATAACAGAAATGACAATATTCAACAACAAGATCTAGTTTTAGATGGTCATTTAAACAAAGGGACAAGCTTCTCATGTTTACTGATTCCTTGGTCTTTGCATCCTGCATTTTTTTAACGAAAGCAAAAGAACTGTTATTTTTGAATAACACATCAATTAATGAGTCTGTAGCAGCTAAGATGTTTTTCCAGTTTAAATATTTGGCTTTCTTGAAAAACAGTTTCAGAAACATCTTCTAGTAGCTTCAAAACCAGCGGGGCAACTTCTCTTTTTAAAATAGTTTATTGGTGTTCTTTAAAGCTTTCAGTTCTGGTTTGAGTTCTATTTCTTTGAATTGATCACTGAAATGTTCTATCTATCTAACCATTATTTTAAAGCCTTGATGATAACAGCAACATGCATGTCTTTTTTTTTTTTTTTTCTTTTTCTTTTTCTTTTTCTTTTTCTTTTTCTTTTTCTTTTTCTTTTTCTTTTTCTTTTTCTTTTTCTTTTTTTCCTTCCAAAGTCACTTGTTCTGGAAAAGTGGAAAAGGTGAGCATTTAAACTTAAGAGTGGTCAAAAGTCCATCCTTTTCTAAGTCCTTCCTTTCCTGAGAATAAGTCCAATCCTTTTTGTTTGTTTTGATTTCTAGTTTCATGCCTTCTATATTTTGCTTCTCTTCATTATCACCCCCCAAAAAACAAATTAATATCACAGACCTCACACAAAGCCTTGATTGTGTCAGCACAAGCTGATTGTTGTATATCACATATACGCTTCATTAATTTATTATTCAGGCCTAGGGTAATACATTCCAGCAATGTACAGACAAAACAAAAACACATACTTATGTTGCACAAAGTCAAAGTATGAGACAGCTTGAAAGCAACAATTCTAATATTGACTAATGTAAGGGATGACTGGCACAAACACATATCAAAACCATAATTCTTTGCCTTCATGAAAGTTTTAACACTCTTACTCCATATGAAATATATAGCTTTACAAGCAATCAAACCAATCAAATAAAATAATTCCTACTACTTTTACTAATTTCAGTAAACATTATGCTGGGGCTAGATCATTTATGTATGATATTGATAGCAGCTTAATATGATGTTCCTAAAATATCATTGACACTAGAAGAGATTTTTTTTCTTTGTTGGGATAAACAAAAACAGAGATAAAATAATTCTCTCCCTTCACCACATTAAATTCTTTGTAGACTTTCACTTGAAAATAAAATGGAATTTTATTGACATTCTTTTTTTTTTTTTTTTTTTATGTATTCATCCCACGAAGCTAGTCAAACTGAGTAACTCAAAAATACCCAGTTAACGGCTAGAAATTTTGCAGCCAAGATATATTTGTGAGGCCATTGCTAGCACTACTGTTTAATGCTTTACTAATTTTAACTCAGTATGATCAATTTCCTATACAAAAGTTTTTGTGTTAGTAAAATTTGATTATGTTGATGGTCTACACTTCTATTAACTGTCTTCTCCTAGTCATTGAAATAATTTATATTGAATAAAAAATCTGCAGGTGAACATAAGTAACGAAGAAACACATTAATCTTTTGCTGGAAAATATATAAAACTGTTAATATTTTATAAATTTACCACCAAAGGGTTCATGCTGGAAAGCCATCTGTGTGAAATAGCTTAGTTTTATTGGTAAAAATATATTTTATAATGTTAATTTTTAGAAATGAAAGAGCTTTTATTTACTATGTATGAATTTAATTACTGTTAAACAGACTCTATGAAGTTGTGTCTGTCTTTTGGGGTTGAAATATTATTACACTTCTCAGTGTAATAATGTTACCTTTTTTTCTTTCATCATTGCATCTGCAAGTGGGGCATAAACTGTAATTCTTGATGTCAGAAGGATAGTTTCTAGGATGGTAGCAGATTATAACTAATGTAGTCCGTTTCAGCGTAGAAAAGGAATTCAATTCTGTATTTAACATCTCTTCTTCTATAGTTTTTTTTCTTTTTGATGCTCTACTTTTACAAATACATTTCAGTATATCTAAGACCCAGAAAGCCAAACAGCAAAACACAGATAACATTTGCAATGAAAACAAGCAAACAAACAAACAAAAAACATAGCAATAATTTATTAACAGTCTCCTATGTTGCCGCCTCAACAGTGCATCTGTGCATATAATCTAATCTGCAGCAAATCAGATGATAATTTGTCATTGACTGGCTGCTTTGATGGGGTTCTCAGGTAGCTTGAGCTCTCTGGTAGGTATGCTGAGCTCCCCAGAATAAGACTTATAAACTTATATGAAACAAAACCCTATATTTTGTCAGGATACCACCTAGAGTAATTCTCTCTCTCATTTTTTTTTTTTAATTTTTATTTTTTTCCCCAATAAAGAAACCAAAAGCAACTATGTGATGGAACTGAAATAAAAAGATTTTAGAAACAACCCTCTTGCTGCCTACTGAGTACCTGCAGTTGAGGTCTTGCCTAGGGTTTTTGTGTCTGCCATCTCAGTGTCCTTATGGAGTCCAGAACGACCTGCAGTCCTCTAAGAAGAAGATAGTAGTGTCAGACAGGCCCAGGCAAGGCTATGCTGCCCACACCTCTCAGCAGGCTCTCCCTTTCCTCTCCAGCTGCACACTCGCAGCTCCTTGCCAAGGTATTCTGTGCCTCTTTTGCTACCTGTCACGTTGGGCAGTGGGGAAAGACCTTGTGGCCAAGTGAGCTCAGTCACGGAGACACTTGCTGTCTTTTGAAAAGGGCACGACAGAGGCATAAAACATCCCAAGAAAACAAGAGACAACTGCCACAAAAGTATTTAATAATCTGATGTGTTCAAGGTTCTTTGAATATGTTGTTCATGCATGCAAATCTGCCCTTCTGTATCTGGGCAAATGTGCATTTGTGCTATGGTCTTCTGAACTCTTACGTGCTTCCTCCATGTGCAAGATAGCACATGCCTTGATTAGGCACTCGATAATGAACCTTGTTACCTCTATGCCTCAGTTCCAAGCCGTAACGAACTTATCAAAACAATCTGATGGCTTTAAATTATATTTACTTTTTGGAAGTATGGAGAGGCCAATATTACAAGGACACATCTTTGATACAAACAACTGCAGATACCTCATGTCTTCGTAGTATCGGGCATGCTGTACTTGTCATTTGAGAACTTCTCTCAAAGGTTATATAAGAGTTAAGTAGTTTATCAGTTTATATTTAAAAATTATAATATAATATTGCTTTTATTATTCATTTTTCAAAATATCACTGAGAAGAAAAATAAAAGATAATATATTTTGTCTCTGTGGGACTTTTGCCTGTGAGATTTGCAAGAAATAAAAGTCCTGCTTGTCTGAAACTAGCAATTTGATCAAAAGGGATATTTGACTCTGTAAGTTTAAACACTAAAGCTATAGAGAATACACAGCCCATATGAAAAATGAGTTCAAGTGTCTTTCAACCTTTGGGGGAACAAATGGATCGTATTAAAAGTTCACACTAAGTTTAATCAGACAATCCACATTTAATCCACCTTTTTACTCAACTTTCCGTCACCTTCTGAAGAGTTATTCAGAAACTAATAAAGGTCAAACCCTTAACTCAATATGCCTCCTGTCTAAGTAGACTACATGCTTCTGAGTTTCCTAAGGGCAGCAATGAGGAAGTATCTATTCTCTCACCACCCATTGAAGCTGGAAATATTCCAAATCCTTAGGGATTCAAGACAGTCTGTTAACTAAATACATTCCCATTCCCCTTCACCTATCCATAAAATAAATATTAAAAAATATATCAAATAAATGCATTTATTTCAGAAATATTAATTTACTGTTACACAGTTAATGTCCATAGCATTTAGGGGATATATACTCCACATATGCCAGATTCTTGCTCTTTCTTCTTTTTTGCATCACACAGAAGTAAGGGCAATGTCTAGCTAAAAAGTATCTTGGCAAGACAGTATTTTAACTATGACAATAAAATATATATATATAATCAGATTATTCCTGATACTGCAGGAACATTTGGAAAGAACACCATACAATTTGTGAAAGCAAAATAATTATTTCAAAATAAATAACTTAAATTCCTCTTTACCATCTGTTTCTGTATCCATTTAATTTTGTTCTTTGATATAGCTTCTTCCTCTACAGAAACCCACATATGCATTTATTAAAAATAAATGAGAAGATTAGCCATCTAGATATTCATGTGACATTTTTCAAACACGTGCATATACAAGATAATTTGGATGTCCTAACTGAAATATTTCAGATATTTAAAATAAAAAAAAAAATATTTAAACAAATGTTATTTAAAACAGCTAGCTTTGTACAACACATTTCCCTTATTATCAGTTTATGTATATTTTGCATACTTTTAAGTGTATAAAGTTTTAATTCAGCAAGATTTCCATATTGTCAAGAAGTCTTTATGAAACATTTTAATTATCAACAGTTGTTGAGAATTATGCCTTATATCAGTTATCATTTTTTCATTTAAAAGTATAACTAGTTCCTTGGCCCCATGTCCAGAGGAATGCCATCACCTTAGTTTGCTACTGAATGCTACAAAATTGCATTCATTATAATGATCTATGATTAGAGTAATGATTCTAACAATGATCTAAGGTAGAAATTTCTGTTTGCTCAGTCATTTTACACTATATTAGTGCTCTATGACAATTTTATTAAATACCTTTGAATTGGTATGAGATAGTACTTTTCTGTCATAGGTAAATAACATGACATTTATGATGATTTAAAAAAAAAAATCTGTAAGATTTTTTTATTATTATTATTGTGAATAAGTCATTCAAAACAGAATTCTTGTTAACTTTAAATGTCAAACTTCAGTGAAAATCCCATGGGAAACTGTGTTCTAGCTGTACCACTTGGAATACAGGTACCTAAACAAGGACCAATATTTAATAAAAATAAAAAGAGAGAAACCCAATCCAACCAAAATAAATAGTTATATAAAATAATAATAATAAAAAAACACCCCATAATACTTAAATCAGACATAAAGGAATAAAAGCAACTCACAAGAAGATCCAACAAGAACTGAAAGTAATAATTATATCATCTGATAAGTGGATGGATAGCAGAGTTTATATGACATAAAAATATAAGCCAAGAAAAATGCGCTAAATCAGAAAGTTGCACTAATAAGAGATATAAAGAAATAAAAAGTAATTTATTGTAAGAGGATTTATCCACCTTACTCACTAGATAAAAGCAATAGTTATAGCAGATTATCCAGAAAAAAGTAATAATAATAAAAAATGTCATTCCCTGTCATTGTGCCAGTGGCATATCATGTTTTGCAAAATCTCCTTTGCAAATTCCAAGTACAGATTTTCATCAGAGTTGACCAAAAGCTACCATATACTCCCCTTTGCTTATTAGCTCTGCCCTATACCATGTTTACACTTGCAATAAGTTAAACTATAGGCAAGTGAAACAGCTGCAGTCTCCATTCAGATGAAGACTGCATCTGCCCCTGACTTTTTTTTACTGTCTTACCTCTGAAATTATTTCCCTCCCCTCGAGGCATACATTCCCTATAAACTACATCCACACTTTAAATCTGCCTTCCTGTCAGACAGATCATCCTTTCTCCATTGTATATTCAAAGTCATAAGGTTGTTAGTGGATATTATGCAAAAAAAAAAAATGTTTGGAATTTCAGTGAGTAACATTAGCAAACTTGCTGTATATGCAAAATGCCATGACAGACAACATGCATATCATATCAGGTCTGTATTTGTGATGGCCTGACACAGTGAAGGTTTGAGAACAAAAGAGAGCTAGGTGTCTGCCAAAATATTTTCCAAGATGAGCAACAATAACATTAACAATTTGCTTTACTGGGAAAACATGCTTTGATGTGTGTATTGCAACTGCTACTGAGGAAGCAGCTGTGGTACAGGAATGGCATATCCATGAAGAATTGCACAGCCAAAACAAACACTGACAAATCCAGTGGTAGGTATTCTTTAGACCACGATATGGGAAACAGGAAGATAGGCATTTTCAAATTCCTCTGTGTTAGTAAGCCACATACAAAGTTTAGGTATATCAATATAGTAAATTCTACATCTCGACTTTGAGCAGTGGCTAGTGACTATATGAGAAGTGAAGATGCCACTGCTTTTTTTACCTAGCACAAAGAAATTGCTACATTGCAAAAATGTAATTCTCTGTAGAGCTCCTATATGTATTTAAGTGTTTGTGCTTATTTAAGTATTGGTTATACTATTAAAAAAATTGATGGGACTCCTACTAATAATGTACAGAATGCATCTAAAATTCCATGACTTGCAATAATACAGAAGAATCAGAATTATATATAGTTCATTTAAAATGTAGGCTTCAAAATGGCAAAATTAGATGTGTTATTACAGCTAATAGAAATTTAGTTTATCTAACTTCTCCCATTAAAATTTTTGTAACCAACTTTTAGAAGCACCCTGGTTATTTATGAGCTTTCAACATTAAAAGAAGTGAGGGGAATTCCATGGGTTGTAGGTACTATTTTTTTGTTGTTCTGTGAAATTCTGTTCAGCTCTTGTTGAAAGGCCAATGTATACTATTTTTCTCCTCTGGGTTTGTTGATATCTTGCTAAGTGAAGAAATAAACACCAAGCATTCTGAGGCTGGGTCTGGGCTGCCAGAACATGAACAAAGTGCACTATACTTAGACCAGTGATAATAAGGTAAGTTGAATAAGGTAAGGAACATGATGCAGACTAGTAAATGATAAGATTAGTAGTGTGCGCCTGCAGCCCAGAAGGCCAACTGCATCCTGGGCTGCATCAAAAAAGGTGTAACCAGCAGGTAGAGGAAGGGGATTGTCCCCCTCTACTCTGCCTTTTTGATACCTCACCTGGAGTACTACATTCAGATTTGAGGTCCCCAGCACAAGAAAAATGTGGACCTGTTAGAGACAGTCCAGAGGAGAGTCACAAAGATGATCAGAGGGCTGGAGCACTGTTATTAAGAAGGGCTGAGAGACCTAGGGATGTTCACCCTGGAGAAGAGAAGGCTCCAGGGAAGCCTTAATGTCACCTTTCAACACTTAAAAGGGGTCTTATAAAAACAATGGAGAAGGACTTTTTACTCGGGTAGATAATAATAAGACAAGGAGAAATTGTCTTAAACTAAAAGAGGATAGATTTAGACTAGACATTCGGAAAAAAATTCTTCACTGTAAGGGCAGAGAGGCACTGGAACAGATTGCCAAGAGAAGTTGTAGATGCTCCATCTCTGGAGGCATTCAAGGCCAGGCTGGATGGGGCCTTGACCAATGTGATCTAGTGGATGGCATCCTTGCCTACAGCAGAGGGTTTTAAGTTAAATAATCTTTAAGGTCCCTTCCAACCTGAGCCATTCTATGATTCTATGATTTCATGCTACCTTTCTGATACATCCTGGGCTAAAGAAGACTGTTATGATTACCTCCTTGTGAATTTTTAAACACAGAGCATGGCTCAAACAATTCTACACTTGATGACATCATATGGGACATATGCAAACCTCATTCACACTGAAAGAAAAAAAGTCCAGATGGACTTGATTTCTTTTCATCAATTCCCCAAGTTTAACCGAGGCTCAGCAAAAACCTCTTCTGTTCCTTACAGTCTTTTCTTTGTGACTACCTATTGTCATCACTGCTCTAGCTGCTCTAGCAGCAGCCTGTGGCATATTTCAGATCATGGACACTGTACTCTATGATTCTGAAAAGGAACATTGAATGAATCATTATTTTTATCTACTGTTTTTAAAACAGCCCCACACTAAGCTCATCCCCTAAATATACAAAATTGCTTGCTTACATCTGCCTTAGGCAAATTATGATCCTGAATACTATTTTTACAGCTAAATCCAGCTTTATAGGTTAGCAACTACAAGACTTATAAATTCATTAAGTGAAATATTTATGTATATAAGTATATTTGAGTATTGCTCCCTGAGATAGGTCATGTGCTGTCGGGTGAGAATGAATACCAATGCAAAGATGACTGAAAGTGGCAAGGAGCCAGGAAAGGAGGTTTAGAAATGCCCTTTCTGCAAATGCAAGCCTTTGGATCTGCCCAGTCATCCCATTAAACATTATCCTTAAAGCTCCCCTTTATTATTTCAAATCTGTCCCATGGTGTATTGTAAAATTAAAGAAAGCAGGTACCATTTTTTCAAAAGATCCAAAGCCTAATCACATCAGCATCCCCAAATCCAGCATTTGCTATTTTTGCTTTCTTAATTTTTGTCATTTAATAATCTTTCAAAACACTTTATATATACTTATATAAAATACATTTCTTATGTAAATATACACACAAATATCACATATATATTATATGATACCCTTATATATATATATATGATAAGATACATATCATATGTATATACATATATATATAATAAAACCTAGTTTGAGTATCTCTTTACAGTTTTCCAGGAGTGAGAATGGCAAGATGAGCTTCAATTTTCTTCTGTATTTATTTCAATAAATTTTGCAGACTATGGAACTCCTATTAAAGTATTCTGTGTGATCTTCCCTATTTACTTTGCTTTCATTAAAGTATATTGAAGGTGTCTTCTCAAAAGGGGTTTTATCAAGACCTCATTTAAAATCTTTTTTTTTTTTTTTTTTTTTTTTTTTCAGATTTCTCTCTTGAACTTTCTGAAACTTAATTCAATGACAAATGTGTTCCATTACTTACAATATTTGAAGAGCTGAAAGGAAAAAAAGGATGAGATGATGAAGTGGACTTACAGAAATCTATAAAGAGCTAAATTGAGTAGTAGATACATAATTATGCTAACAAGAAAAGTGACCAAAGCTTTTTCAAAAAGAAACTTGAAGCATTTTACTATCCATTAACAATCTGGGAGACTTGTGCAGCTTATGCTTTCAAGTAATTTTCTAAAATTGCCTATCAATGAATGCTTCAATATGTACTTAGTCAGGGACAGGTTGATGGGGTCTGTGAAATATCACTGCATCCTCTCTGAAGAAGAAGCTACTGAAAAAAAATGAAATAAATTGTTAACCCTACCAATTGGGCTCTTATCTAGCCATGGATATGCTAAAGATGGCACAGAAGTTTGCAAAACTAGTTCTAGACAGCTGAACAATAGAGATGGGGAAGGCAAAGAGGGAAGAACTGTTGTCTGGAATCAAGGTCAATGCTGGATCATAAAGATCAAGAAGAATGGGAAATTCTCTGGATTAATGTAAAGAAGAAGCTGTAGATGTGAGAGACAGAGAGAATGGTGTCTGGTAGCACATACACCATTTTTAGCTGTGAGAAGAAGGAAGCTGATTGCAGAGGGAAAATATTCCATGATTCATATAAAAAGTTATGTGAATAAAATATTCAAACTTAATCATGACCTAAGCCCAAAGTCTCTTCCAGAACCATGAAGAAACAGTAAAGAAAAAAAAAAAAAATCATAATCTGTTTTTCAACTTTCTTTCATATGTTCAGTTTTTCTTTTCCTTAGCTAAAATTTTTTGAATCCTCTTAGAAATATCTCTTCTGTATCCAGCTGGGGCCATCTCACTCTAAACCATGAGTCAAGATGAATTATGTCATAAAGATAAAGGCCTTGGAAAACTGTCTGAGATAACAACCCTGAATTTGACTGAACACTTTAGGAAAAAAAAAAAAAAAAAAAAATTCAAAAAATTCATGCAGCTGTAAAGATGTCACACAGAGATGTGTCTGTGGCCAAAGACTAAGGCAGGTCAAAAAATCATGAGGCTAGTTTTACAAGACACATCTCCAACAGGATACTGATTATCCCAAGAAGGCTGTGACTCCAGAAAGACACCACAAACTACGTGTTGTCTTCAGTTCACAAGAAGGCAGACATGAGTCAACATTCAAATTAATCTGATGTTTCTTTACTTCATGTATCCAAATGTCTTTGCAGCTAGGGATCCTTTCAACATATGAGCAATGTGGATGACTTTATAGTTTAGGGAGGATAAAAAGACAGTTTAATTCTAGTAAGACACTTCATAAGCTGAAGGGATACAATGGTGACAGCTAAATGAAGGCATTCTTCCTTCTGCCATGAGAACAATTCTGTTGTGTTTGGAGAAACATACATATTTAGAAGTTTTCCATGACATGTTCACATTCTGTTTAACACTTCTCCCTTTAAAAGGACTCCTGTAGGTATTCAGTTTAGTAATACGTAGAGGTATTTGAATGCAATCTACAAAAATGTCTATTTCTGTACATATTATTTATATGTATATGATGACTTGTAATATATCTTATTTAATATTAGATATAGATGATACAGGTTAAATCTGTAATAATGTATGTGACAGCATATTTTATTAGCTAAACATATGCATTACAAGATCATATATAACACAAATTGTCGTATGTGCATTTTTATACTAAACATGGGTCTACCATGCACCTTAATAAAAAGAAATATGCTCAACAGGCAGTCAAGCACTCAGAAACTTTAAGCATCACAGTTAAAGTTTTCCATGCTACTTAGTTCAACCAACACAAATTAAATTCAGCATATCCATAGTTAGGTGCCTTCTCCCCCTTACATCAGAGCCATCTCCTGAATGCGTGCAACAAATACTCAGTTTTGCCAGAGTCACAGAACGTACTGAGGCCTTATTGGCACTGAGTGTTACAACTTTCAGGTGCTTTCCCTGTTGCTGAAGTTCATAATCCCCTCTTGGGCACCTAAACTTCCACAAAAAGCAACATGAAGCAATTCAACACCTAACAGAATTTGACAGCATCAAGTTCAGGAGGAACTGACCTAAAATAGGCAGAAACAGAAACTGAAGGGTAGAACTTAAATATTTACAGTTAGTCTACATTCAGATGTTCACTGCGTAACACATTACGAAGATAATTAGAATAACAACCAAGAGTCTGATCACCTTCTCCCAGTAAACCCTTCAACACAAAGCTTTGTCTTTCTCTGAGCTACTGTAAGGAACTCGTACAAGCCAAGACAAAATGGAACAGCTTCAACAAGAAATACTGAGAGAATTTCATTTTAGAAAACTTGACAGGACTTCCCTGACAAATACATGTTGAAGATGACAGTATGGGTTTTTTACAAGGGTGTTCTGGCCACTGGTTCACCTCGCTGCAGTTTGTGTGCCATCACACATGCTCTGAACAGGGCTCTTAGGTAACTCGTAGCTGAAAAAGGTGAAAGACTAGTCTATTCTTAATTTTTTAAGGGTGTGAAGGAGGTACATAACTACAGTTTTCAGGACTGATGTGAGATCTGATGGTAGTACAGGTAGCTGGAGAATGCTGACAGTTAATATGCTACTACTGAGGGTTTTAATCATAATTTAATGGACATCAAAAATTTTAAAGCTAGTCTTAAGTGACTACAATGAGATCTAGGTATCAAAGACTCTTTCATAAATTTAACCTTAATAACTTACTTTTGTTCAGTATGTGTCCACTTTATATCTTCTTTTATGTATGGTACTATGCTTTACAGAAGAAAAAGATTCGATTTTTATTACTTTTTTTACTATGCCTTTTATCACTAGATATTCAACTGCTTCATAAACTAACAAATTACTTAATTTATCGTTGCATACTCTTCTATAGATAGAAGATTTAATCAGAATTAATTTATTTCTGAAGAATTAATTCTTCAGAAAGAATTAAGCCAAACCATTCACTTGTTTAAACTCCCAGTATGGTTAAACTGAACTGATATCTACAGAGGTGTCCAAAGGAGGACATCCCTAAATTTCCTCTGCTCAGCCCTTGTGCAAAACTGATTACAGGACATTACAGGAATTATAAAATGACTAACATGCAATGAGTAACCACTTCTGTAAACTGTGTTTTTTGTGACTTGACTAGCGTCACGTAGGAATTTTGTGGCGGGGCAGGGAATAGCATCCCTTCTATTAGGATGGTTCTCCCTTAATCATACAGTACCCATCTATAATTCACCTCTACATTCACTATTCCCTTTATAATTACTAAAATGAATGGTGCAAAAGATGGTTAAATAGGTGTGCTACAAGGTCTGAGTACGCTCTACGAAGATCTTCCCTTTGAAAAATGATTGGGGTGGAGCTCAGCTCATCTACTTTTAGCTATTTAAAATGTAGATGTATAGTTAAAGATAATTTTCTGACCTTCCTCTGTAATCAGTGGCATAAGATAGGTACCTCCAAAGGGTTGACTAATCCCATACTAAAATGGATGTCTAAGTCTGAATGAATTACCTTCTGGAAATGTTTAGATGTATCCATTAACTGCAAAGAGCACTTAGATGAATAGATACCTAAATGTTCAATGGCTAAAATTGACTAAGATGAAATTCACGTTTTGTGCTTTACTGTATACCTGAATCTTATGGACAGTCTGAGAGTCAGTAAAACTAAGTACTGTGACCATCCACAACTGCAGTTCCAAAAATAACTCAGGTCTTTGTCTGACACCTGTAATGGCCTTCAAGAGTAAATAAACATGATTAACTATCTACCTAGACCTTAAAGTATGAGAACCAGAAGTATGGTAAAGTGCAGGAAAGTCAATATCAATCCTATTTTTTTGTCAGGAGACTGGATATGTTAAAACAGGATACTGTCAGCAAAGTGGCCCTGAGAGATACAGGCAATAATCAAGTTAAACAAGCACACTTAGTACTTTAACAATCAGTACAGAGGAAGTCTGTCAACAGGTAATGTCCAAGTGAAACAACAGTTCAGCACACCAATTTGCCAATTCTTAAGCCAACAGCAACAAGAGTAGCTGAAAATCAGCGTATGATCCTGCATTTATAAATATCACTAATCAACACTTTGATCAGTAAACAGAATCCAAATCCGATAACTTCGAAATGAAGCACAAAATGTCATCAAAACTGTGTCTTCACTGTTGCTCTGATTTGTTGTTGTTGTTGTTGTTGTTATTGTTTAAAGAGTTTTAACAGTGGAAGCTACTCTCAAAATAATTAATATTATTTTGAATTTGGAGGAGGCTGGAGAAAAAAACTAAGATGTTTCCTATGGATGAAGGAATCTATTAACACAGAGTAAATTGCAGGTTCAAGACCCAAGGGCAGACTGTCTTAAAAATGAGTAATCCACTCAAGTACATTATTCCACTGAAGTCATTCATCCTTACAAGTTAAATTAAGGTAAACATTTTTATAACTTAACAAAACAAAACTTGTTGTAATAGATTATTGTATTTTTATAAACTTGACTTTGCCCCTGAACAAGAGAATGTTATGCCTTTTCATATTTAATTTAATCCTTACCAGTTTTGTATTATTAAAATAAGGGTAAAATCAATATCTTGTGCTTGTCTAGAAAGCTGATTGTATTTTCCATTATGATGGGAAATTCATAACTCATAATTCTTTACAGTAATGAATGAGAACAGATGGGGTGGGGAATAAAGAAAACAAATTAATCACATTGACAGGTTTTACCATCAATCTATCTCCGTATAAATATATCTTCCTTTTGCTACTCAGCAGCTGTATAACAAATGTGGAGAAAAAAAAAAAAAAAAAAAAAAAAAATCTGAGGAAAGAATCTGAGGAAAACAGAAGTTTACATCATCTACAAGTTTACAACATAGGTTGATAGCCTATTTGATATAGGTTATATAGGTTGATAGAATCTCACTTCTAATACTAATGTTCAAAAATGTATGTCTAGCAACCACACAAGCACCTAAAACTACAAATGAGATGGCTCAAACTAGTAGATGCAAATGTATTCAGACAGACAAATATGAGAATGAAAGTCAGGGAAAGAGAAACACATTTTTAAATAGCGTATATTTGAAAGGTCTGCCAAACTTGCAGTGGAAAGTTTTCTTTCAGGTGTAGTGTCTTTTATTCCTCTCCATGTGATAACAGAACTTAAGTTTCATAGAATTAAAAATATAATCACAGGACGACTTTATTATCTTTACTAGTGAAGACCTTCCATTCTGATTCGGGGTTTTAAAATTTGCCTTTCTTTCCCCTTGTTCACCTCACAAAACCACCTCACTCGCCACAAGGCATATCTAAAATTATGAAAAACTTTAAACCGTTGAAAATTCCTCAGTGAATTATGTGAAATCAAACCTAAACAATCCACTATGTATTATCATTTCTTTGTGCGGCAGCCAGCTCTAGTGAACTGTACAAGGATTAGAAACAAGGAACTCCCCGATTTTATTCATACCTCTCCTGCTAACTTGCACACTCTGCACCTCTATAGAATTTTTCACTGTCTAGTCATGCCATACTTATTCTCCTCAGGCATGTAAATATTATCACCTAAATTACAGCTAAGGAAAGCTAAATGTGTTTATCAGTTTTCTGAAGTCACAAACCAGTCAGCATCATTATCGCTATTACAACATGTGCTCCTTAAGTGCACATTTCTGGATAGGCCAAGACAGGAAAAAGAGACCACTTGGTGATTACAAGCACTCTGAGGTTCCAGACAGGTTCTCAATAGTTTCAAAAATTGTTTTCTTTTGGATAAGGGTCTCCAAAATGCGTAAATTTAAAAATCATTGTTTGGCTCTTAGCTTTTATGTGTAACATATGTGCATGAAAAAAATCTCATTTTTATTGTAAGAATTTCACAGTTCCATGGAAAATTTACAGTCCTTGGGAGGTAAAATGGCATCACCAGAATTTGCATGACAACTATACTGCACTCATTTTTAACTATTTGTTAATGGGAGACATAGGCATGGAATAAATGATAAGAATGAGATGACACAAACTGATGACAGAAACTTTCAGAGAATTCTGTGTGATGCTTGTCTGTAACATAGTGTTTTAGCTACCCATGAATTACACTAAACTCTGTTTGATTAGTACCTACATTCTGTATAGGATGGTTCTGACCTTGGTTCAACAAATTAATTAAGTCATATATTTTTCCTTCTAATTCCATTTAGTTGGTCACTCTTTCTTTATGTTCACCATCCTGAGCCCATTTTATTCTGTTTTGTTCTATGTGATGGCTTGTGAAAATGCTAGCATAATAACATTGCAGAAGACAGCAGAAAGTTACCATCTTTAGAGTATCATAACACATAAAAGAAACAGTAGAAGCAACAATGATAACTCAGTTACATATGCATACAGCTGGGTACCAACATGTCCAACATTCAATTCCAGGCTTCACTACACACAAATGTGATTTTAAGCAAAATAATAATAATAATAATAATAATAATAATAATAATGTATCTTGTATCACTCTTTTTGTGACCATTAATTTTTATCTTCATATTAAATACAGAAGCTGGAGGAACTAATTCATGTTTGTACAGCATTTGTGCTGTCAATGCTTGCAAACAATAATGTTTAAGATCATAATTTTAAGTTGTTATTCATCATATGAAAGCAAGAAAAAATAAGATATTCTGAGCCTTAGCATCTACCTTTGTAGGTTAATCAAGAGGTTCTAGTATGTGACTAATTTTTCTTAAAGTTATTAGCTTTTTAAAAAAGTAATTTCCCATCTGTGAAAACCTACATCTTTCTACTGAAATCATTACACTTAACAACATATCTGAGCTTTTCTCCCTGCATGGAAAATATTAGCTTTGCATTAGTAAAACAGAAAATCGCCACTGCCCAGCAAGATTATTCTTCTGTATTACTAAAAACATGTTTATTTTTCTGAAGTATGCTTTACAGTCAGCCTGACTGATTGTACACTGTTTTAGCGTTTCAGATTAGCTTCAACTTAACCTAAGTAATGCTCCTTCCTTAGATAGTATAGTATTACATACATCTATTAGTCATTTTATTTACTCCACTGGAATGAACTTGCTGTCTGCCCTCCCAGAATAGTAGATAATTAACTCTTTAGAAATAAGGTTAGTGTTCTGCTAGACGAAAATCTCTTCCTGAAAGTGAAGTGAACAAATATGTACAAAGATTACTAGAAAATGTATGCAATCAATTTGACCCTTGAGACAAAGCTGACAAGTCTGACCAGAAAATAAATTACAATGTATGAACCGCAGCTCAAAGAAGAACTTCTTCTTTGATAGCTCACTAACATATCTCACATTCAAGGAAAAGTAAAAGTAAGAAGTGTATGTTCGGCCATTACCAAAGATACATCACATTTTCAAGTTAAAAATTGAACACAGATAACACCACTGATAAAAAATAAGCTTTTATCCCCCATTCCGTGCACCCCTTCTCCTCCCTTCCATGTCCCCGTCCCCCCCCGTACCCCCCTTCCCCAACATACCAACATACCAAATGCCTAGTAGTTTTGGATCAAAAATCACCCTTACAGCTTCACATAGACTTTTCTTCAGGTATGCTTATCCAAGAAGAGTAGTATTAGACATCTCACATGATCCTTTACATGAGACTTACAGAGTGGGTCACACACCGTTCATTCAGATAAGCACCTGATCTCCAGTACAGTTTCCAGTCCAAATCTTAATGCTGAGCAATTTCAGTTTCCCTTCACCAAGGCTTAAAAAGTACAGCAGCATACTCAACTGTAGAGCAATAGAAGTGTTCTGTATAATACTCAAATCACTGTGCTAACTAGGTACAATGCAAAACTACTTAAAGGGAGGGAGGAAGGGAGGGAACATGGCAATGTTAGCTCAGTATCACATGGATGAAGTCTCTAATCTAATTCATTATCCTACACTGTAATAGAGATTCTGAGAGAATAATTGAATGTTACTCTCACTGAGGAGGGGCATCTGACTTTCAGAACAGAAAGAACTCCAGCTGTATCTATGTGAATGATATATATGGTCTTTCTTTCTATGTCTGAACCAGAGATGAGATTAATGAGATGCAAAAAAAAAAGACTAGGCAAAGTAAATGATTGTCTCCTATACAGATGCACTATGCTACCTGTTGTGGCACTGAGAAATTGATCGTAAAAGGTGGAAAAAAAATCCATAATGAAGAGAAGAACAACAAATATATTTAAATAACAGGTTTATAATACAACTTCTTCATCATAAAATAGCACTGTGGGTTCAGATGTGTAGTGTTGTCATACATGTAGTTGTGATAAACTTACAATCAGCATGAATTACACTGGCAAAAATATTTCTCAATCTATTTGTGCCTAACAAGATAGCCCTGCAGAATCAAGGACAACTAAGTGAAGATAAATTCTCTGTATGTTCTCCCTTTTGGATGGCTACTTTATTAGCCAACAGTTTGCATGGAACTATATGGCTTTGACAAATTTGGGTAAGGTTTCTGTGAAAAACCCAAGTGGCCACAATGAAAAAGAAGCAGCAATGGGATCAGCTATTGTTGTGAGATCACTGGGTAGGTTAGACAATGATAGATCCAGATATCCCTGATATGATGGGTAAAGTCTGAAATATTTAAATGACTGACAAACCTAAAGACCCATTCCCAGAAGCGACCAAATCTAGCACCGAAGTGTAGAGGAGTCATAATCTGACAGAAAACTAATGGGGCATAGATTTGTCTTCTACTTAACAAACAGGAAATTGTATACAATGTAAAACACTGGTATACAAACACAGTAAGCATTTATGTTTTGTATATGTTGCTCATATTTGGATAGAGGATTTTGTCTTTGTGTAGATGTGTTAGATCAATACTAGACCTTATCTGCAAAGAACTCAGACTATGTACCTCAGCCTTCGGCTGAGCATTTCCTCAAATCATACACTTCCAATCAGTAGTGTTCTTAAGAGCTCTGTATCAAAATTTATCCTCTTGGGTTTATTCATGTTACTGAGGCTTAGTCCTGCAGGAAACTGTCCCTTTTCCTTTATTGCCTTAGAGGATACAGCTGTCCCTACTGAGCAGAGTTGGATTTGTAGGTGGGTGGGGCATGGCCTTGCTACCTTTTGGGCGCATTGTTCTCCAAGGGACAACGCTGACAAGCACACACATGCTCTGGAGACTATAGTTATTTATTGATGAAATAGGAAGTTGAAGAATAGCATAAAAACTTACAACTCTTGGAAAAAAATATCAAGATACCACCCTCTGGCCAAGAAAAACATTCTGGGGCCACTTTCCTAGTGGCTGCTCCTCTGAAATCAAATCAGGGCTGACAAACCGAGGACTTGTGTTGTCTCTCTACTGAGCTAGAATTCAGCAGCCCAAGAAGAGTAACAGCAACAGATCGTCCAAATACTGGAAGCAGTTCAGCACAGGCTTTGTCTTCCTCTGAGGTTTAATCTCAGTTTCTTTCTGTAAATGTTTATGACATCACAGCCAATATCCCCCCCCCTGTGTCCTACTCAAATATTTCATACATACAGGTAAAATTAGAGTAAACCCTTTTTTAAATTCTGAGTTCTTTGAGATAGAGACTGACATTTTATGACCTGGATGTGAAGAGTCTACTAAAAAACAGGGCCCTGATCCTGTACGGGGACCTCTAGGCAATGCTGCAAGACAAGCACTAATTACAGAGGTGTCATCTTGTTATCTGAGCAAATGACTCTAACTCCTTCATTTTCCTTCTGGCTCTTGTTCGAACTGCCTTTGCCTCCTTCACTAAGCCATTTAACTTAGTTTTATGTCCTCCTACTGTAAACAGAGAATTACTCCTCATTTGTTTATCTCCAGCTGTTATATTTGCATGTAGTTAATGGTCATTACATACTTCCATAGAAAAAGCAAAATGGGAAGAAGGGCAGGAGAAGAGCACTTGCTCCTCCTGTACTCCCTCTTTATGCAACTTTTTTTTTTTTTTTTTTTTTTTTCTGTTACGACTGATTTTCTCAAAGCAATGGACAAGCACTAGACCTAATGAACAAGTCAGTAGATTAAATATATACATATATACGTGTGTCTCTTTTTGGTTCCTCTTGGCAGGTATGTAAACTAAGGCAAGAAAATGAGCCACAGGTTCTAGCTCCCCAGCTACTGCTTTTGATTTTAAGCTCACTTGACTTCCTTTTCAAGGTTTCAAATGAGTTGGCAAAGAGAATATTTTAATGAAAAAAATATTTTTTTCACAGTTCTTCAGTCATACTATAGGATCCAATTAATAAATGGATAATCAAAGTTTCACTCTCAATATTCAGTATCATGTTAGCTTTACATTCACCAAAAATTAAATATTTGAATAGAAAATAGTTTCAAGAATTATGTATTTTGCTTTTTGCTTGATTTAATTTCCCCTCAGTTCCCACCTTTTCTGTAGTCACAAGATTTTCAGACCCTTCAGACCCTGCTTATTTATACTGCCACAACACTTCTTTGCCAGTAAAGGCATTCATTCCACACACACCCCCCCCTTTTTTTTTTTTTTGGGGGGGGGGGGGGGGAGCAGGAAATGAGAAGAAAGTGCTAGGTGTTCACAGTAATGGTTCCTTTGGTATTTTAATTTTTATTGCCTCTTAAAAGCTTTGGATTATGACTTTCTTTTCCTGAGGAATAGAATGTCACATCAGCAAACACAGTGAGATTAAGGCAATTAGTCTGAAGATATTTTACTAGTTCAAAAGAGAAACAAATTCACTTGAGCAACATGGAAGTATTCTTTGTGATTTAACACAGTTATTAGGTAACTGATGTCAGTAGCAAATTTTCTATTTTAATGGGAAAAAATTTTCAGGTTTATGTAAAAGCAATTTCATGTCAAAGTTCATGTCCACCTTTCCATATCTTCCAACATAGAGTGGATCCCAGTTTGAAGTGCTTCAGAATATTTCTGTTTCTAGACCTATTATCAAAATATACTTGTTTAAGCAGTAACCTATGATACCAATAATTCTAAAATGGTATCTTTTTGAACCTCAACTGCTACAATCTTTTTGATTTATGTTCTGTATAATGTATTAATATTTCCACGTAATCCCACCCCAAGAATAACTTTAAGTATATCAAATGGGAAATTCAAATGTTAAAACTTGCCCTTAGGCAAAATATATATATATACATATATTTATGTGACTTTTTAGGGCCCAATTATATTCTCATGGGAAAAGATTTACCCCCATGTATTCTTAAATATGACCTAAATTTCAGTCAAAGCATCAGTCAAAGAATGAAGAGATTACAAATAAGTTTTGAGTTTCTCAGCAAGTCAAAATTTCAGTGCTGTTTCTGTTCAATTTTATCTAAAACAGGTTTAGCCACTGTAAATTCCATAGTGTCCAAAGTAGCATATTCACTCCAAGCAAACTTAAAAAACTTTAGTGGCATCCTACCACCTAAAATGATTACATAACTCTGCTCTACGCTTTTTTTTTTTTTCCTTTTTATAGTTCATGAGTGTAGCATGTAGAAGTATGCAAAATGCGAGGGTCAAAGTCCCTCTAAAGAAACTTCGCAGGAGCCAACACAGAGACCATAGCTGTCACCCAGGACATTTTTCTAGGAAAAAAAAAAAAAAAAAAAAAGGCACTCGAGTTCAGCTCAGTCTAAAGGCTAACAAAGAAAGCCTTCACCTTGCCGAGCAGGAGGACGGGGTTGATGCTTAGGGGCTGCAGATTTCACTCCAGTGAGGGAAGGGAAAACAAGCGACGGAGGGGCCCGGAGCCCGGCGCCCCGCGGCTCGGCCCACCGCAGCCCTTCCGTGAGAAACTCGGGGAGTTTCTTCCCAGCGCGGGAGAGAGGCGCCAGGTCGCCCCGACCCTCACCGCCGGCAGGATCCGCACGGCTGGGCCATCAGCCTCGCCTCCCAGCCCCGGCCGAACCTCACCTTGTTAACACGGGGGGCTTCAAACGTTCGCGTTGGTTAACACGGTATACGTTCAAAGTCAGGAAAAGCTATGTTCTCCTCAATGGAAATAGTTCCCAGAACTCAAATGTGCCAGAGCCAAGAGGGGGAAGAGTCAGGGAGGATAGGGTAGACTGGGAATAGGGACCCTTCCCCCGCACACGCCGACTTGGTGCCTCCGGCCCGACTCCCGCTCGCAGGTGAGCCCCAAAGTTACAGCTCCCGGCAGCTTCGTGGGACCGGAGCAACACATCCTTCCCCCAGAACCAAAAAAAAAAAAAAAAAAAAAAAAAAAAAAAAGTGTAAAATCCATCCCTGAGCCCCATCCCTTTCCCTCCGCGTATGCACGCATTTTACCTGTTTTTATGCCGGGTTTTTAATAAATTCCTTCCAAAGGGAGCCATGATTCCAGCGGCAGAAGCATAACATCAGCGATCCTCAAACAATTCGAGGGTGTTCCCTTCTCCCCTAATTTTTTTCCCTGAGCTCCTTCCAGCTTGTTAATAGTCTCTGAGCGTAGCGATGAGCTGGAAGTTGTGCAATTTACTGCTAACTTTGAACTCCGGCTTGTTGCTGCTCCTGCACCTTTGGAGTCCTGCCCAGCTGCAATCTTGAAGGAGGCGTTTAGGAGCAGGAAAAAGAAAGGGGGGGGGGGGGGGGCGCTCGGGGACTAGTAACGGGGGGGGGGGGGAAGGGGGAAGGGGAGGGGGGAAGGGGAACACACACTTGCTTTTGTGATATGAAGTTATGCTCAGAACTTGCTAAACTTTCAGCCTCGTTACCCTCAGGGCACCAGCCAGCAAATGGGAGAGAAGGGGAACTCTGCAAAAACACACAACAAAAGGATTGAAAACTTTCCCCGGGAGGCTCCAGCCACTTCAGGTCAAGTCGTTCAGCTAAACACCGACATTAATGAAGGGCAAGCAACAGTTGCCACACCAGTTCTCAGTACATAATAACCTTCCTTTCAGATCAAGGAGCAGTACCTCTTTAAAAGGTGTTGGACAAATAATGGGAAGATGAAGGGAAAAAGCTAGACCTCTGTGGCCCCTCTGCCCTCCCTGGATTTTGAAGTAAATTATCTGTTTGCATGACAGCCTTTGCAGACCTTTGTGTGGCTAAAAGCACCTTCGACAATTTTTAAGAGTGGCCTAGCAAAGGCAGCAACACAAAAAATGCAGCTTGTACTGGGATGTTGCAGGTCCTTTTGTGTTATTCTTTTGAGCTGGCTTAGGCAGGAGGGAAATGAACACACACTACAGTTCCTGTCTGCTGCAACCCCATGGGAACGAGGGATTTGTAGTGAAGTTTCAGAAGGGAAAACTTTTTAAAGTTTTAGAAGAAAAATACTAGATCCCCCTCCTTCCCCTTCCCCCCAACAATTTGGAATGGAACATGGGAAAGAGGATGCATTGCACCCCAAAGGTTGGTGGCTGAGGGTCCTGGGACAGGAAGCCTCCAGCACAGCCTACCCTAGCCCTCTACTTTGTTCAGGTAATTTCATAGGTACTTGTTAGATGTAAATTTTCTCTTCTCTTCTCTTCTCTTCTCTTCTCTTCTCTTCTCTTCTCTTCTCTTCTCTCCTCCTTTTCTCTCTCTCTTCCCCCCACATATTACAGGGCAAATTCTTTATGAGGCTTACAGAAGGTGCAACATAATAGGGATTTGTTTTGTTAACTTGGAGGGGTGGGATAGTAGTGGACCAGACTGAGTGCTTATCTGAAAAAAAATATATATATACTTTTCCTTTTCTAAATTCCCTTTTCCTTCCTTAGTCCAGATAGTCACAGCAGCATGAAGAAAACAAAGCAAAGGCCCATTCCATGGGTTACCTATTACTTGCAGTGCTGGGAATGCCCCACATATTTTCAGTTCAGTCCCACGCCTCTAAATTCTCTGAGCTGTGACTACAAAGAGAGTGGCCCGAGACTCTTAAAAGCCTTGTTTGTGTAATCATCCAAATAACACAAAAATAGGAAAGCAGAAATGAAACAACTTTCAGATTTCTCATCCTGCTGCCAGGGAAGATTTTAAGCAGTCTGCTTTTGGCATTATGAATGTAAGCCCAAACCCATTAAGTCCGTAGAAGTCTTTCATTTTGCTTTCTCAGGTTATATGTCCCACGAAGAGGGGATTTTCTCATATTTAAAGGATAGGGGGAATTTTTCAGTCCCTAAGAGAAGTTCAAGGCATACTTGGCATAAAAATCAAGTCAGTAAGACTTCCTGTAGAACAATTAATATTCAAATAGCTATTTTTATCAGAGAGGCAAAATGAAATAGCTTTATCTCCAGAATAATATTCACTTTTCTCATAATTACAAAAATAAATGGGAATCTAGCAATATATGTAGCTGTTTTTATTATTCATAAATAATCACCTCACAGTTTTAATTTATTGAAATATGAAAATATGATGTAAATTGTTCTTTTACTAGAAAATGCAAAATACTTTTAAACCAAACTTATGTAATGTGGGAACTGGATCCCTCTATGCAAGTAAATCACAATGCTACGTTTTTGTAGCTAAACAAAGAATTGTAGGAAAGACTTCAGCACTAATAAGCAGACATTTTCCCCACAGCTGAGGGAGAAGGTTCTCAGTCTATTCAATTTCACAATTAGGCTAACCAAAAGCAGGAAAACAGTGAGTGAGTATATCATGAAGTCTTAGAAAATAATAAAGGAGAGAATCCTAATAAAAAGAAGAACATTGCTGTTTGAAAAAAAAAAAAAAAAAAAAAAAAAAAGACTGAAGACATTTAGTAAACCATGAAGAAGAGAATACATGCTGTCTCACTTGGTATACAAATAATCTATAGAACCCAAAATAAATGCATCATAGATAGCAAAAGGACTTAGTGAGTTTATGTAAACACATATACAGAAACATAAGAAAATCCAATGGAAGAGACATGAACTTCCATTCTTCAGCATATAAACCAGATTCTCAACAGAGTGGAAATAGTAGCAAAACATGTCAGAGGGACAGGTTAATTTTGTAGGCAGTGTTGACACAACAGTTTAGTTAGCTTGCCCTTAAACTCCCAAAGTGCCTCAAACTACTCGCATTTGTATGTACATGTCTTTAGTTTTCTTTAAACTCCATCTCTGATCTTCCAAGAATATCAGGCCAACATTCCAGACCTGGGCCCTTCCCAGCATGCCATAGGGACACCAAAAACAACCACAGCTCAACTTCTGAGCACAATCACCTAGTCATTCCCTGTTCGTGTGAAAACCTAAAATGCAAAATAGCTGGTAACATCCCATTTTTCACCCATGAGGATTAACCAAATCATTCTTCTATACAGCATCATCCCCCAGTGAGAAATAATGAATGCAAAAGAGTTTCTAGGACTTTTTTTTGTTTGTTTGGTTTTGTTTGTTTGTTTAAAAAAAATAAAAACACTCCATAA
Source organism: Oxyura jamaicensis (assembly GCF_011077185.1). NCBI lineage: Eukaryota > Metazoa > Chordata > Aves > Anseriformes > Anatidae > Oxyura > Oxyura jamaicensis. The sequence goes on along the minus strand of NC_048893.1, from coordinate 49,855,218 downwards.
AATGTGTATGTACTGGACTTAAAATCATCAGACAGACTAGTCAACAATTCAACAATTCACTCTGGTACTTAAAGGAGAAAAAAAAAGGAATTGTAAATTTTAGAGTATCACTTCCCACCTGGATAAGCTTGATGAATAATACATCTGGATGCAAATCTTTGGTACTTGATCAGAAAGCTTAAGGTTAATAAATTTAAATGTTTCTTTTGCCATCTTCCAAAGCAACTCACATGGAATATTTTTTTCATCCCTTTGACAAAGAAACTGCAGTATAGAGATGTCCAATCCATCTTTAACCATAGCAGTCTATGGATATAATTTCACAGAATGCAAAGAGCCAAATTAACTTTTGGCGTGCAACAAGGAGTAGATGTGCTACTATTCTCCCCTTCCTTTTCTTCCCTCATACCTACTGTTTGGTTCCAGTACCTATCTTACACAGTGTTTGGAATCATATCCAGTCTCCTGGTAAGCAGGTAACTCACTCAAATTCCTACCCAGCAAGAAAAGTTTGCTCCATCTGTTTTGGACTGATTGGTAAGGTGAGTTGGCTTACCTTGGGATCAGAAAAGACCATTCAGATGGTGTGATTTCCAAAGCTGGTGCAAGGGAGTTAAACCAGAAGCAGACTAAGAGAGTGAAAGAGAGGAAACACAGTGAAAAAAAAAAAAAATAAAATAAAATAAAAAAATCAGAAACAGGGGTAAGGCACAAGACCTCCCCCTTTGGCTGTGTGGCAGGACAGCTTGGCAGCTCAATGAAACCCTGTGTTAAGAGTGGATTCACATTAAATGACTTCATCTAATGTAATGACTTGCTGTCCTCTTTCCTCTCCCACCAGGCAGACTCACGACCATTTCCTTGTGCCAGGTCTGGTTGTCAATATGCTTTGTGTTTACAACATTCAACTTCTTAAATGGATGGAAAGTTTTTTTTTTTTTTTTTTTTTTTTTTTTTTTTTTTTTTTCCTGGGCTAGCTAGTTAAATTCGCTTATTGGGGTGTCAAACAATTGGCAGGACTGACATGTGAGGAGAGAAAAAGGACCATCCAGCCAAGAGATATGGGAGGACAGTCTGAGCAACCCTGAAAAGCTGGATTGACTCAGCCACGTTGTATAATTTCATTCTGACTGCAGCAGCGAGCAACTCAATGGAGGCAGCAAAGGCTCCCTTTGAAACAAGAAAAATTACCCATTCCTTGCTCTATATCACCATACGTAGTCTGATGCTAGTACACTAGCAACCTCATTTTACAACATTATAACTACTGTCTGCTTTATGTGCAACCAAGTTTATGAGACATGAAACTAAATAGTCTAATAGGGTAAGAAGGAAAGCTCAGTGCTGGGATTGTAACTGGCTAAAACATAGAAAACTGAGAACTGAGTGACATATCTTCAGAGAGATTGTAGATTTGTGGTGTTCAGCTTCCTTGAGAGGATTTTCAAGAGGGTCTCAGAAGACTGGTGGATGATGATAAACTGGCAGGTAAAGGTCATGTTGATGACCTCAGCTAAACTTTTTTTTTTTTTTTTTTTTTTTTTTTTAAGAAGAAAGAAAAGGAGAGAGACAGTTAACAATTATTCAGAAAGGAATTCAGAATGAAGCAGAAAAGCTACTGTAAACATTAATTCTGAGTGTACAGTTTGAATACCCCTGGTATCCCATATGAAAAATTATATTGCACCATGAGGGGACAGGGACAATAAATGGCAGAGAGAACTTTTAGATTGTGGTGGTTTTACCGTGCTAGGCAGCTGAACACCACAACCGCTCTCTCACTCCCCCTCCTCAGATGAGGAGGGGAAAAAGTAAAGGAAAGAACAACTCATGGGTTGAGATAAGGATAATTTAATTAAAGAGAAAAATATATATTATTAAGGAAATATTATTATTAATTAAACAATTCAACTAAAGGGAAAAAAGGGAAAGGGGAAGAGGGAGGGGGAAAGGGAATAGCAAAACAAAACAAGTAAAGGCTATGTGGAAGTGCAGAGGAAAGAAATTACTCTCTACTTCCCACAAATGAGCGATGCTTGAACACCTCCTTGAAGCAGGGCCTCAACACACGTAGCCAGTGTTCAGGAGGACAGACATTTTCGCAATGAGAGCCCACCCCTCCCCTCTTCTTCCTTTTTCCACCTTTTATTGCTGAGTGTGACATCATATGGTATGGAATATCCTTTTGGTTGGTTTGGTCAGCTGCCCTGGTGATATTTCCTTCTCACTTTTTTTTGCCCACCCTCTAGGAGGGTTAGAGTCCTGATGCTGTGCCAGCACTTCTCAGCAGCAGACACAACACTGGTGTGATTCCACTGCTGTTCTAGCTACAAATGCAGAGCGCAGCACTGTATGGGCTGCTGCAGGGAAAGTTAACATCCCAGCCAGACCCAGTACATAGATAAAGAATATAGCTTAATGTACAATGAGAAAATAATTAGAGTTAAAACTTTTAAATCTGAAAAACAGTGAATATTTGATTATGATGAGAGAAGTCTACTGCCATGTACATCATGGAGAAAAAATAGAAAGAATGACTTCTTACAGTGTAAGTACAAGGGCCTGCTGAAAGAAATAATCAGCAAGGTTAAAATGTATTTTTTTTTAATAATTTGCATTTTTAATTAATTTACAGAACTGCCCTCTGACTTAAAAATGCCATGGAGAACAAAAATATGAATAAATTCAAAAAGAGGTTAGGCAAAACCATGGACTATATGGACTACAAAAATCATTGTGTTCTTAGGTACTTATTGCCTTGGTGCAGCTGTTTCCCAGACCTCTTTTTCTGCTACCCTTCTTCCTCCCTACAGTTCACTAGCCATTGACATAGCCCTAAGTATAGGAAACCTTTAGGTTACTATTGAGTTGCAGATTGGATCCAGTTGAAACTTCACCTCAGCCACTGTGACCTGTGTAGAGGACTTCCATGTAAGAATTTTTCGCGATTGTAATACAGCAGTAAGCAAAACAGGCAGTTTGTCCCTCTGTAAGCAGGTTATTTCAGATACAGAACTATTTTTATATTCTACAATCCCCAAGTGTTCCTAATCACATATCTCATTCAGTCTCCCCAGATGTGGAGACAAATTCTTTGTCTCTGCATGACTTTCAGTTGGCACATTCCTAATCCAGCCCCAAATCTCTTTCTGTCCTTGCTTTCATTAGGTACTGAGACAATGTCCTGTGATTGGATTTACCATTTTTCCATTTACAACAGTCTCCTCCCTTATGTGTTCCCACTCTTACTGTAATGGTGTAAATGTTTGTCATCAGCATCAAGGTATATGAAAGAAAATCTTTCTGTCCATTCTGTCCATTGACTATTAAACATAATGGTCTAAACAAACTTTCAGCTCAAAAAAATACTTAAACCACTGATTACCTGATGTGGGTAGTAAAAACAAACAAACAAACAAAAAAACCTACCTTCTATTTGCGTTGGTTTCGCACTCTTCCCTAAACATCTGTTAGTGCAGGATAAGTATCAGAGACAGGATGTGATGCCAGCAAAGCATTTGGTGTGATACAGTAAAGCAGCTCTTCTATTAATGATTGGATGTAACAAAACAATTACTCTTTTCCTTGTGTCTTTTCTCCACCAGTCTTGTCGATCCTTTTTCTTTACTTTGTAATTTTGATTAAAATGTGCTAAGAGACATGAATTAAATTCTCAACTCCTCCAGAACTGCAGGGTAATCATGGAAACATCAGGCAGGGCTAAACGATCCATCTAATACTCATTTACTTTTTTTTTTTTTTTTTTTTTTTTTTAATGTATTTATGGTATGAAACATATAATTACTTTTCACAGCACTTCCAATGGAATGCTACAGTAATGTTTTCTGCTTATATTCTTTGGTTCAAGCATTAGTTCTGACTTCGTAATTGCTCTGACTATTGTGTCATCCACATCACATAGAGCAGTTTGGGTGAGCTACTGTATCCCAAACTGCCATATCTGGGTTGATAATTGATGTAGAGGCCTTATCAGAAAACCTAAAATTAATCTGAGCACATAGCCATGGTTAAGATTGCATCCATCACAAAAGGTATGTTGGAAACACACCAGATACACCGAAAAATAATAATAATAATTAAAAAAAAATCCTATTCCTGGTAGAGTTTACATTTTGAAGAGAAAAACACATATACACACACAAAATATTTTTTTCTTATTTAAATATATGCTAATGATACTTTTTTTTGGGGGGGGGATGCAGATATAGAGTTATAAATGTATCTAAATAAACTTTTTCCATATAGCATTTTTTTTTCTTTCAATAGATATATGATAAATTTTCATAACATACTACAACATACTCTCATGTTCTAAAAAAAAAAAAAAGGCTCATTATTATGCTGCCCACATCCAGTGATGGGCAATGACAGCCTTTGTAGCACTAACTGAGAAAAGATGAGCATAGGATTTTTAGATAAGCAACAGAGAGTACTACGTTCAGTGCTTGGAGGACTTTAAACATATATAAAGCAAAGGAATATGGGAAGAATCTATGAGAATGGTTCTCAGGACAGTCATAGTCATAGAATGGCTCAGGTTGGAAGGGACCTTAAAGATCATCTAGTTCCAACCCCCTGCCATGGACAGGGATGCCACCCACTAGACCAGGTTTCTCAGGACCTCATCTAACCTGATCTTGAATGCCTCCAGGGATGGGGCAACCACGACCTCTCTGGGCAACCTGTTCCACTGCCTCACCACCCTCTGAGGGAAAGCCTCCTTACTTTAAACCTCCATTAATGATGATACACTTTGCACTCCTCTATGTGATTAATAAAGGTAGTATTAATTATATGCCTTTTGTTCTTCAACAGTTATGTCCCATTTATTTCATATTTAATGATTTTCTGAGGTTTAAGTACAGTAAGAATTCTCCCAAGATCTCTTTACACAATGGGAGAATAAAAGCTTTCAAACCACAATCTGTCAGACTTTACTGTCTCTCTTCCTCCCACCCCGATTTTTAACCATGTATGCTTTAAGAAGGATAAGGACCATGTATCCACCTGATCTCAAAGGTAAGGAATTCTCATGCCATGACTATCTATGGTTTACCTTGTATGAATGTTATATTTAATTTATTATTATTAATTTTTACAGAGTGACATATTCTCAGTGGAATTGAAGGTAAACTGTTGACATGATCATAGCCAGGTTTGATTTCTCAAAAATACACATATTCTAGGGTTATATGTATATATATATATACATTTTTTTCTTGTGATATTTCAAAAACATATTACTCAATTGAGCTGTAGCAGTTATTTCATTATTTATCTCAGGGGCATTATTTAATATTAGAAAGAAACTCATTTTTAGGTAATTTAAGTAAATTTTACAGTATTTAGAACTGACCTTTGCAATTGAAAAAGTTTTTCAGAAAGAAACAAGACTCTGAATGTTCACTTGTCTGCTGAATGAGAACTTTTTTAGAGACAAACATCTGAAAAAAAATGCCCCCTGGAGGTGTACGCTACTTCAGTCATTACAGACAGAGTTATGTTCTTTAATGACAGTTCCTGAAATCCTGTCAGTACCTGCACCCATTAAGCCTATCACTTTTCAACTTTACACTAAAATCCTTGATATTGTTTTCGTGATGTACATTTCCAGCATGCCTGTTCTCGTCCCTCTGCATAGGGAGAAAGATATCCTCCAGATGTCAGCTCACATGTGGGTCAGACACAAGCTTTCTCCCTTGCTAGATACCAGCCATACATGGAAAATACACAAATCTTACTTAAATAATATAATACATCCATCCCTGTAGTCTATTCTCATGCATGACAGAAACAAACATCTACACCTTCCAATCCTGTATCGTCTTGGGAAGAATTGAAAGTATCATTGATAATTCCACAGTGGCAAAAAGCTGCTGTTTCACAATCCTATGCTGGCACACTGCCAGTTCATGAATTACTTTTTAAAGGAAATTAGTGTACCATGAAGAATAAGAACGCTTCTAATAGACAACATATGAAAATTCTAGGCTAAAACACCTTCTAAATATTTCTCTCACTCCATTTCTTAGGAAAAAAATAAAAATAAAAAAAATAAAAAGAGGAAAAAGAAAATAAAAGAAAAAAAAAGATTTTTCAGTACATTTGGAATCTGCATATGCTGTAATACTTGGAGACAACTAAATTCATACTTGTAGGGTTTTTTTTTTTAAGCTTCTGCATTGAAGCCAATGGGAGTTTTGTCTGATCAAGGTCTTCTTACACAAATGAACAACTGCAAATGTGTTAGTAGAGACTGGTCTCTGGTACAGTGAATAAAACATTATTTTCTCCTTCAAGAGGTAAAAAAAGAAAATTTGAGTCTGGTCAGAAATTCACATCCAAAAGAATTTCTTACTTTCATCCTAACTAGAAAGAAGATTTATTAGATGGAACATCAACCTGGTGTTAAGTTTAGAATAAAGCAACGCAAACAGGACCAATTGGGAAATGAAAGGAAGGGAAGGGAAGGGAAGGGAAGGGAAGGAGAGACTATTGAGACTACTGTCTGGAATGAGCAGAATATATCATATTGTATTTTCTAGGGCTTGGTCAATTTCAAATTTAATAACACATAGAAAACTATTGAAGTTCTTCAGAAATCTGAGCCATATTTGCTCTTTAACAGACTCAGCATTAGATCCAATAAGGAAAATAGATCTCTAAAGAAAAGTTTAGGAAGATTTGACATGTCTGAATGTTTATGACCTAAATTCAAACTAAGAGATGGCATTGCAAACCAGCTAATACCAAGATTTTCAAATGGCACAAAGCCATGTGGGATGCATGTTTGCATCTGACAGACCAAAAGAAGTCCCAGGAGGAAAGAATTTACGTAGCAGAGATAAGTATGTCAAGATATAAATTTTCTGAAGATGTTACCATGGATTGAAACAGGGTAGAATCCCTCATAATAGAGCAGAATTGTCTCCTTGTAAATGGTCATTTCTGTGGAAACCTGTGCTTCTTGGTCAAGTATAAAGTCACAGAATCATGGGATCACATAATCACATAATCACAGAATTACAGAATGGTTGAGGTTGGAAGGTACCTTGGGAGATCATCTAGTCCAACCTCCCTGCTCAAGCTAAGTACCGTACAGCATATCACCCAGGATTGTATGCAGATGACTTTTGAATATCTCCAGGGAATGAGACTCCACAGCCTCTCTGGTCAACCTGTTCCAGTGCTCTGTAACACTCACAGTAAAGAAGTTTTTCCCCGTGTTCAGACAGAATATCCCATGTTTCAGTTTGTGCTTGTTACCTCTTGTCCTATTGGTGGCGACCACTGAGAAGAATTTAGCTGCATCCTCTTGACACCCTCCCTTTGGATACTCAAACACATTGATCAGATCCAACCCTGAGCCTTCTCTTCTTCAGACTGAACAGGCCCAGCTCCCTCAGCCTTTCCTCATATGAGAGATGTTCCAGGCCCCTAATCATTTTAGTAGCCCTTCTCTGGACTTGCTTCAGGAGCTTCATGTCTCTCCTGTACTGGGGAGCCCAGAACTGGACAAGATACTACAGGTGTGGCTTCATCAGAGCTGAGTAGAGAGGAACGATCACCTCCTTCAACCTGCTGGTGATGCTCTTCCTAATACAACCCAGTAAAACACTGACCATCTTGGATGCAAGAGCACATTGCTGTCTTGTGGTCAACTTGTTGTCCCCCCGGGTCTTTCTCCACAGAGCTACTTCCTGACAGGTCAGCCCCCAGCCTGTACTGGTGCATGTGGTTATTCCTCCCCAGTTGCAGGACCCTGTACTTGCCTTTGCTGAAATTCAATAGGATCCTCTCTGTCCAGCTCTCCAGACTGTGGAGATCCTTCTGAATGGCAGCATAGCACTCTGGGTTTTCAGCAACTACTCCCAGTTTTGTGTTATCAGTGAACTTGCTGAGGAGACACTCTGTCCCTTCATGCAGGTCACTGATGAATAACTGAAACCATACCTGACCCAGTATTGGCCCCTGGGGGACACCATGATCTACAGGTCTCCAACTAGACTGTGTGCCACTGATCACAAAACTCTAAGATCCACCATTCATCCACTTCTCAGTCCATCTCACTGTCCACTCATTCAGCCTGCACTTTCTGATCTTGCCTACGAGGATATCATGGGAGACAATGTCAAAAGCCTTGCTGAAGTCCAGGTTGACATAATCCAATGCTCTCCCTTTATCTATTTATCTCATTTTTCAATCATGGAAAGCAATCTGGTTAGCTGAGCACAATTTCCCTTTGGTGAATCCATGCTGACTACCCTAGATTACATTTTTGTCTTCCACGTGCTTACGGATGGCCTTCAGAACGAGCTATTCTATCAGCTTTCCAGGGATTGAGGTGAGGCCAGCTGGTCCATAGTTCTCTGGGTCCTCCTTCTTGCCCTTTTTGAAGACTAGTGTGGCACTTTCTTCCAGTACTCAAACTGCTCTCCTGATCACCATGATCTTTCAAAGATGATCAAGAGTGGCCTAGAAATTACATCTGCCAGCTCTCTCATCACTCATGAATGTATCCCATCAGGGCCCATGAACCTGTGGATGTCAAGTTTCCCTAAATGATCTCTAACTGATACTCTTCAACAAAATGAAAGTCTTCCTTTCTCCACATTTTCTCCCTGGTCTCCTGAGTCAGGGATTCCTGAGGGCTGAAGGCCTTTGCTGGCCTTTATGAAGACTGAAGCAAAGAAAGCATTCAGTAAATCCGCCTTCTCTGTGTCTTCTGTCAGCAGGGTCCCTGCCACAATCAGTAACAGGCACATATTTTCCCTAAATTTCCTTTTATCACTAATGTATTTGAAGAAGCCTTTCTTGTTGTCCTTGATGCTCCTAGTCAGATTTAATTCCAAATTTCAGGTCCAAATCCACAAACTTGCTAAGATAATTCACTCCTACTACCATTGAAGCTTATATGCAAAGGTTCAGTTCTGCAAACATGAATGACATCTAGCACCATTGTACTGTTACTCATAACAGAGAAGTGTCCTCTCCTCTTATCTCCTGCATAGTGAAAATTATAGTCAGAACCATGTATTGAATCTATTTCTGGTATAAGGCCTCTATGCTGTGATTATGCTAGTGCCTGCACATTGCAAGCATTTCCAAACACAACTGCAAGCCCTATTCCACCTAAAAGAAAATATACAGAATAACCGAGCACTGACTACTTGATGAAGTCAGTTTTATATCTGAAGTACTCATTATAAACATACATGTAAATAATGGCCAAATCATCATCCCTAATGTTTCTATTTCTGAGAAACTTTGGAGATGACTTTTAGAGTGGTAAACTTGGTTAGTGCTATCCTGTGTTCTCTACTAAGGTCAGTAAGAGTTGTAGAGTTGAAATCCTACAGAAGGAGTTAATAAAATGCAGCTGACATTTTGGCTGAGGCCTCTGTCCATTACACACATTCTCCTGTTGCAGCTTTGGACTGCAGATAGTAGGAACTACCTATAGTGGCTCTGCCTGTATAAACCAGCCACAGATAAAATGCCACAGATGTTAAGTCTTTAAACTCCTTCACACTTTCTACAGCCCCCTTAGCTCTATAGTGATGCTATCTAACATTATTCTTTCTGCATTAAGACTCAGATGTCTGTTCCCACAGCAGAGGGACCTTTTCTGTATATAAAAAAAAAAAAAAAAAAATCTTTTTCCTTTGATGATATTCATGGAAATAGGGGCAGAGAGGTTTACTTCTAACACCTTACATTGCTCGTAAAGGCATGGCCCTATGGAGTGAGACCATTGCAGGTACATCTATGCAAAGCTGTGCTTGTTGGTTCTAACAGAGAATATCAAGCTGTCTCACCAGTTACCAGTGACTACAAGTGCAGCACTTGTTCATCCAGGGGAGGCTGGGAACAATGATGAACAAAGGGAAAATAAACTGAAATTTGCTGTTTTGCCCTAAATTTTTATCCACAATTTTCAAAAATTTTAGTTTTCCTTAAACCAACATTGTGAAATATTACAATGGACTACCAGATAAATATGGTGCTCTTTAAACCTACTTTCAGTGTTGTACTGTTAATATATGTTCAGGTAATGCTTGAAGTATTTCAGAAGTATCTCACTAAAATCAAGAGGTGCAATCTAGGCCTCACTGTTTAAATCAACACTTCATGTTCCTCACTGTGGATACATGAAATTTACAGATACAGACAAGCTTATGTTTTAGTATTTGAGTCATGCTACTCATCTTAAAATTAGACATGTATGAAGGTGTCTGCAGGACTGGGGCTACATCATCTAGTGATTAGAAAACAGTTCCCTCTGGGTCTCAATTAAACATGGCTCCAGCAGCACTAATCAATGCACCAGGGGGTGGTTTGAAGCTGAGATCATGTCTGTAGCACAAGGTATGGCTGACATCACTGTGTTAATCTGGGGTGTGAGCACTCTGTGCTAGCTGAATTCCCTAGTTTACCTGCAGTGAAACAGCACAACTGTTCTTTTGCCAGTCTAAAATATTTCTGTTGAGAAGAGGGGGGAGAGTGAAAGAGGGAGGAATAACTAAACTAAGGATTGATGCAGTTATGATATGGATCGTGATTGCAGATGTGGAACTACTAACATGGCACCTGACCAGGAGGATGCTCTTCTCTGGATGATTTTGATAAGGAATTGGGGTAAAGGTTGCATCTCTTCAGAAGTCCCTGTGATAAGCCTTACCAGTACACACAAGACTGGTATACCCTGCTTCAGACAACAAACACTTTTTTTTTTTTTTTTTTCTTTTCCAGAGCAGTACATATGCTTATAAACTGTATTCTAGTTTAGACATGGCTTTAGTTAATTAATGTTTGTAAAACACTGACATTGAAAGGTGTTATGCAAATTCCAAATATTCTTCAGATGCAAAGCCTGATTTTATTTGTCAGAAAGACTGCTTTCTTTCTTTGTCTGTTATGTTTTTGTGTATGTTGTAAATGATTGGTTGTCTGTGTTTGCTGTTGTAACATGTCTTCTTATTACCACGTTGTCTTTCTTTATTAGGATGTCTGCTTTTCAATCTCCAAGAAATTTCTTAAATGTTTTATATGCAAATTTGAGTCCACAGATGTGCAAATTAGATGTTTTCCATCTCTCATAGGTAAAAGGGCTGGAAGTTGCAGAAGGGGTGTGGATTTCAAATGTGCCTACTTGCTTGCACAGTACTGAAACCACAGGTCATTGAATTCATATTTTGGTTCTGAAGATAAGTCCTAAATCAAAGGCAATTAAATTTAGCAACAGCTTTTAAATGGCCTACTCATAAATAATGAAACCAAACAGCTTGTATATGGATAATAAATTTAAGTTAAAAAATAGTTATTTTGCCCTGCTTAGTGAAATTTTCTGAAGAAAGAAGATAAGGAAAAGCAACAAACAAATAAGGGAAACACTTCTATGAAATTATGCAGTGATTCTTAGTCTTTTCTCCTTCTAGTAAAAGAACTGTGGAAGACTGTCTATGACTCCTGAGACTTCCTTTTATAAAAAAAGAAAGGTTACTTGTAGTTAGGGAACCTCTTATGGTCTCCTGTGAAGAACCTGTACCTGGCCAGTTGAAGATCTCAGCATAATCTCACTTATTTACAGTAGTAAAACACTGCCTCACTACTGTGCACAGAAGAAATATTCCTCAGTATTTTCAACACAAAATCTTTTCATGGCCATATGATTTCTAAATAACGAGTTAAAGTGAAATTGACTCTTGGAATAGCACTATTATTTAAGAAATTTGTGAAGCTGGCAGGAATGACAAAATAGAATGATTTCAAGTTTCTCAGCACAGAGTCCAGTTCCTACTGATGTGACATAATTGAAGCAGTGCAATATAGCAGCGTATACTCAATGGTTTTGGTTACCATGTTCCAGGGAAAACTGAAGAACAATTGCTGAGAAAATCTGAATATCATTCACCCTTCTGAATTCAGATCAATTTTATTTTGCTCTTTCAGGAATTGTAGACAATTAAAGGACTAATTTTGCACTTTGTATATATTTTATCAGCTTAGAACAGAATTTTAAAGCATGATCACTCTGATGAACAGTGGATTTCATGAATATGCAATCCTCAACAAAGTTATATCAGGCTTTTCACCCATATCCATTCTATATATTACATCCCAAATCTTAAATTAAAATATTCATAGCTCACTGGAGACAAATGAAAAACTGATTAACTTAGGTGTTTGGAGAAAATGAGAAATGAGAAAGATGCAGTCTGTCCTGGGAGTGCACTGCTGAGAGGTGAAAGTAAGCAGGTGTCCAAAGCATAACTCCCATGACACACTGTGGTGGCACTTCTAAACTGCACTGTTTGCTAGGATTCTAGTAAGATTCTAGGATTGTTTACTAGGATACTAGTTAAAGAAAAAAAAAAAAAAATAAATAAGGAAACTAGGAGTAGGAGGGAAGATAGTTTTCTTCTGGCTTATTTTATCCAAAATTAATTTTACTAAACCAATTATACATCTACACATATATATGAGAAAGGTTCACATTTTTTTTTTTTTTTTTTAACTGAACTCTGTTTTAATTGTATATGTATATGTGTACATGCTGTATTTGCTTTACAATAATAGAAAGAAAGACTCTATTTTGTCAGGAGAAGGTTTATGGAATCTCATTGTCCCCAGAATATAACAGCTTTAAAGAAAAAAAAAAAAAGAAAGAAAAAAAAGGAAAAAAAATCTATTCAAAAGAAAAAATGATACTTCAGATCATTCTGTTGAGAAGACACTTAAAAATATTCTGTGATTTGAGAATCATGATCTCCTGGGGTATATGTTTTGAAGAGTGAAAGCATCAAGAAAAAAAGCCCTGCCAAACATGTAGTCCTCATCTGCAGAGGCTTCATAGAATGCCACTTTCACACTTTCAGGGTCCAGATCTTTAAATCATAAATACCTTCTTAGCCTTTAGAAGTCCAGGAATTTTCTGCTGATTTGCAGCTCCTTGCAAAATGTGGTATAGATTTGCTGCATATTATATATATATACATATATATATATATATATACACATTGGATATGTGGCTGCTTATGGTTTTGTTTAGTTTTTTACAACAGTAAATTCTTGAATATCATTCAGTTAGATTTTTAAGTTTTCCTTATACTGCACAACCTCACAATTTTCAAAAATCGGATCACAGAATGGCTAAAGGAGGTTGGGCTTAAAGTAGACAATGCTTAATGTTTTACTTAGGAAAGATTCACCATGTTCATCATTTTCTTTTTATTATTATTATTATTATTTTATTTTTTCCTGTTGCCCTCAGCAACACAGCTGGTCTCCAGGATTTTAGGATTACACCCTAGATATATTTTGAGACAGAGAAAGAGGCACTGAGGACTCACAATACCTGAGAAATTCATCTGCAGTGTCTGCTTTATAGTTTAAATGTGTTTTGAATACACTTCTGTCCTGCTGCTTTGCTTGAGCTTATTGTCTTTTGAGCTGACATAACAGAAATTAATGTTATCAGTTTTCTATCAAGCATTAATAACCTGAAATGCTGATAAACTGTTGTAGGGGCAAAGCAGCTTAAATCATCACAACTAAATTCAAGGTTGAGATTGTGACCATCTTGAGCCAGTTTGCTGTTTGAAATATTGTTTTGCTGACTTCCTTCAGAATCCTCCTTCTTCTACATCACATACGTTTATACAACTACAAGGTTTGGGAAAAAAAAAAAAAAAAAAAAAAAAAAGCCCCCCCCCCCCCCCCCCCCCCAAAAAAAAATCTCAAACAAATTAATATATTTAGTGACAAAAATTGAACTGCTTAAATTTCACTTCATTCATTCTCACTTTTATTTCTGTTCCCAAGGAATAAGAATTCTAACCAGAACATTGACTGTTCCTTATTGTGTTCCAGTACCTTCTATTGCAGGATCATCAGCAGAATGCATTTCTCCTTCAGTTTGGTGATTATAGCTTTTGTGATAGGTGGCATCCATATGTTGAGATGGTAGTTTTATGTTTCAGTGTCAGGTAAACAGAGATTTATGTATGTGTGCTTTCATGAACCTGCCATTTGCCTGACTGTTTCATTACCTTCAGATGCCTCACAGTTGTGAATGGAAATGATTTATGGGCCTGGACAGGCTGTTTAAATCACATGTTGAGGGCAAGTAAAGATAAACTGAGATTCCCAAGCTGACTGACACTAATGAAGAGTTATGTTTTCTCTAGCAGATAAATATTTAAAAAGAAAGGTGGAAAGAAAGAGAGTTGAGATTTTTTTTTTTTCCTTATAAAAGTTTTTTTTTTTTTTTTTTTTTTTTTTTTTGAGGCACATTCACAAGAGAAATCCTTCTCATCTGGGAAAATGTGGTATAATGATGACTTGGTGAAGTCAAGATGATTTAAGGAATTAATTATTTAAAGGATATGCAAATCTAAACAGAGGATTAGAAGAAGCTATAGATGTAGGAAACAGGTAGAAAAAGTAAGTAAGGGAAGATCTGGGAAACAGAAGATAGTTCAGTTCTACTGAGAGAAAAGAATTAATTAATATACATATATATGCCTGAACTCAGTTGTGCCTGATTCAGGGGATTTGAAGACAACATGTGAGGACATTCAATATGGTGAGAAAGAAATGAAGATTTTTAACAGTGAAGTTTCTGCTTTTACATTTCTCAGGAAAAAAAAAAAACAAAAAAAAAAAAAACATGACCAACAGCAACCAAACAAGTGAAAACAGAGCAATGATAAAAAAGATTGTGGCCCAAAACATACTATACATGCATCCCATTGAAATCATTAATATTAGAATACCAAGATTAAAATAAATAAATAATAACAATAACAATAATAATAAAAACAATTGGGTGGTCATCATTTTTAATAGCAGGGAAACTGGCAATTACTCTCTTCCTGAGGAAGAAAAAATAAAACGTCATTCCTATAAATTCCAGTTACATAAGAGTATGGGCAATTACACTTTTGAAGAAATCTGTGACAGAGAGTAGGCACTAGAAAATATCTATGAAATACGATTCTCATTCACAGAGCCTTCTCAACTGCAGAACACCCACAGAGCAAAATCAGCTGCAGATTGGTCTTTCTACATCATGGAAATAATAGAAAATGGGACTGGAGGGAAGCATGAGTGGCCATCTAATCTAACCTCTGTGCTAACACAGATGAGTTATAGCTGAAATTCTGGCAGACTAACATACCCCATACACCTTGACTCCCTTTTCCCTTCCTCCCTTCCCTCCCTTCCTCCCTTCCTCCCTCCCTTCCTCCCTCCCTTCCTCCCTCCCTTCCTCCCTTTCTCCCTTCCTTCCTCCCTTCCTCCCTTCCTCCCTCCCTTCCTCCCTCCCTTCCTCCTTCCCTTCCTTCCTTCCCTCCTTCCCTTTTCCTTTCCTCATTTCCTCTCTTTCCCATCTTAGTAGGGAAGAAAGATGTGTTCGCAGCAGTATGCAAAAGTCTGGGCTTTTAAAACAGCTAATACTACTAGAATGCACTCAGCTGTATTTTTTATGTATTTATGTGACCATAAAACAAAACAACCTCCAGATTTCAGTTTAGCTCTGCTGCAAAAGTTTATTCAGGAAAGAAGGAATTCAGTTAATTGAACTTTTCTCGTCAGGTGTTCCATGTATCAGGGATTTGAAATTTCTGCAGGTTTTCTATTTCTGCAGCATCTTTTCAGTGGCAGAGGCAGGCACAAAGGATAGAGTAGGACAACAGCACCCATCACTGTTCTTTGTATTTTAAAGGAAGCTTTTTGCAGTGCAGAGAACATTCACTCTAGCAGAAATCTACCAGAGAAAGTTTCTGCTATGTGTGGCATGTGTATCCATCCTTAAAAGTATTCAGAGATCAAAATGTTCCACATTGTACTATGCACATTCAACAGATGGAGCATTTGTCTGTATCCGAGAAAAATCACACTAAAAGCAGTAGCATGATGGAGGCTGACGCGAATCTTCAGCTTTACAGTTGCACACTCACACCTTAAAGATTAGCCTGCCCTACCCTCTACTTCAGACGATTTCCGTGGGGATTTGCTTGTTTAGCTGCCGGGCCGCTGAGGTGCGGGGGACAGCCCAGGACAGATGCCTTGCGCCAGCCGCCCTGCGCCCCCCGGCGCTGCCCGCTGCCACGGCGCCCCCTCCCGGGGCAGCGCCGCCAGCGCTCCGCGGCAGCGCCGCCTTCCGCGTAGCCCTTTGCGTCTCCGGCGTGCTTTAGGGGGCAGTCAGCTCCTTAGATATCTTATCAGTACTTTACAATACTGGTATTTTACAATACTTCCTTCTAGTATTTTACAATATTGGTAAGATATCCTCAGATGTCTTACCAGTATTATAAAATTCAAGAAGAAAAAACGAACCAAAATTCAAGCACAAAAGTAAAACGTAGAAGATATGTCTTGTAGGAGCTCTTACTCTCTTGAAACGATAGCTGTGGGCTTACTCTTCAGAAGGGATAGCGAGCCTCGCCGTGTCGGGCGAGACGCGTATTTCATGTGGAAAAAGCTGTAGCAAGTGACTTTCCCGTTATCTTTCTCTCTTGCTCACACATGGAATTCATGTTTCCTGCTGCCCGTGTCCGCTGCGGTTCCCTCCCTCGCTTCGGGGAAAGCTAAAAGAACTAAAACAGCGCACCAAACGCCGGCCGCACGAGGCTCAGCGCGGGCGGGTGTCCGAGCAACTGCGGAAACTTTTTCTTTTCATTAATGGTGAATATACATATGCATGTGTCTGGGGGCTTTCCGAGCTCAAGGGACAGCTCGCAGCCGGGACGAGCCCGCTCGGGCAGCGCTGGGCGCGTGGGTGTTTGGGGGGGGCTGCTGCGCGCCCCGCTGCGCGCCCCGCGGGGCTCCGCGTGCGTCAGGCGGCCACTGGCGTCAGAACCGCCGGGCGCGGAGCGGCGGGGAGGGGGCAGAGAAAGCGGGGGGGAAGGAGGGGGAGGAGGAGGAGGAAGAGGAGGAGGGAGGCGATGGCGGCACCGCCGTGACATCACCCCGCGGCTTATATAGTTGGGGAAGGGTCCGGGTCCCCCATCTAGTGCCTGCGGCCGCCCGCCAGCACACTGCCGAGGGCGTGGAGCCGCTCTTTCTCTGTGTCTGTCTGTCTCTCTCTCCGTCTCTCCCCAGGATTTATGGACTTTACTTTCTAGAGAGTGGCGTAGCAAGGATGAGAGCCCAGCTGGTGTGCGTGGTGCTGCTGGCCTTGGCCTCCTGCAGCTTCTGCTCAGGTAAGTCCCCGCAGCGCTTGCGCCCCGCCGCGCCCGCACACGGAGCCTCCCTGGCCCCCGGCAGCAGCCGGCCCCGAGGCGCTCCTGCCCCCTCCAGCGGGACCGGATGCAACGAGGTGGATGAGCTTCAGGCGCCAAGGAGCTGCCCCGGTAACAGGCTCTGGCCAGCATCGTATTTTCTGTCACTCTCCTAACTTTCTCCCTTCTTGTAAGCCCCACAGCATCACTGCCGTGGTTGTTAGTGTAGAGTAGTCGTTGAGGAAACACACATCGGTGTAGACTATCCACTTAATTATGCTGCCTCATTTGAGGTTTGCTGAATACAATGTATTTCCAAACTATCACATATACTGTATTTGTACGAATATCTCCCATAGTCCAAGTCAACATGACTACATATGCATTGTAGTCACTTTTTAGTAGCTAATTTTAGGATTCTGGAGGGGGAAAAAAAAAAAAGCTAGTAATTGTACCAAAATGATGACAAAAACTGCTGGTCACAATGATACTGATCACACAATAGGAAGTTAAATGTAAGTGCTTTTTTTTTTTTTTTTTTTTTTTTTTTTCTCCATGGTCAATTACTTTAGAAACACAAAAAAAGAGGGCCGTATATAAAAATGAACTGCCTTCTTACTTGGGAAATTACATAGCTGTGCCATTTAGGTCATCAGCTTTTGAGAAAAACAAAACAAAAACTGGTGTACAGCCACAGACATGGAGCAGAATAGGCTTTAAAATCCACTCTAACTTGCAAATGACTGTAATCTGTAACTCCATAAAATTTAAGGAGTAAATTTACTAATGGCTTTATTTTTGTGCTTCAGCATTCACGAAGACTCAGAATTCCCCTCTTTGGATGCAAGTTACAAATTTGCATTTCCCTAGAGAAGAAAAATGTAACACATTTAATACCTCTATTTTGACCCAACTTAAGTATTATTGTTTTGTGTGCTTTAGAGAATTGGTGATCGTAGTGACAGGACTTAATATTCATTATTTTCTCCCTATATATCTAAAGCTTTTTAAGCAAAGGCATGAATAGTATTTTCAGTGAGGCAGTATAGAATTCATAAGCCCACTAAAGCTGAAGATGTCAGTGGAAATTATAAGAGGTGCATACAAAAATAAATGAAATTGTATATGTAACTAACATGATGGTTCACTTGCAGAAAATTTTGAGTTATATTTAAGAGAAATGTCATAGAGAAGTTTGCATGGAAAGGCCAAATCAGTTTTTACTAATACGGACAATTATGTCACAAAGAAGATGATCTGTAGTTTTAATTTACCTTTGAAAATATCTGCCATCAGGGGGAAAGTACATTCTACAGAAGGTAATTATTTCTATAGATTGTAGATACATGAACAGAAGGTATATTTCCTATCAATTATAAGTGAATCATTAAAAAGACAACAAAATGTGTGGATCTTCCGTAGATTTGGACAATAACATGTAATGAGATTTTTTATTCTTTGCTTTCAGAGAGTCTGATTTTTTTTGCTTTTACTCCTCATCTGTCTCTTTCACTCCTGAATTATCTGTGTACACTCCCTTTTCCTCCTCCAATCTTTGTTTTATTTTTCACTCTAGCAACGATCTCCTAAATGATGTCCTCCAAAGTTCTTTTCTCTGTCAAAATGTTTAATACCTATCTATTCAGTGCAGCCTTCCCCTTCTGCATCTGTCTTCTACCCTTGACAATGTGGAAACAATCTTTTATTCTATATGGCCTTTAAAAGCCAGGGCGCTCACCAGATGCAAGTTATTTTATTGCTCCCAGCTGATACAACACAACAAATCACAATGCTGTCACAAACTGTACTGTTCACCCATCTGCAGGAGCTGCTGCTATCATTAGTAGAAATTCAGCTGTGGTGATCTTTTGCTTCAAGTATAGACCTTCAGCTACAGGTGAAGCTGTTAAAAGATTAGGTAACAATGATAGTAAGTTGTGCTGTAAAATAGGCTAGAGAGCAGTTGCTAGTGAGTTGCTGCAGTACTACTGACCAGTCTTACTCAATACTTTTGAAAACAACTTCAATGCAAAATGAAGGAAAGGATGAATGAATGCATTGAACTAGTAACACAAAGGTGAATATGAGCATCACTACAGAAGAAGACTGTTGTAATGCACAGGAGTTTTTGATGACATGAATAATAAAAATGGGAAGAAGTACTACTGTGCAAAGTGTAATAGATTAGGAAATAAGTTTTTATTACAAGCTCCTTTTAACAGAACCATGGCTGTTGAAAATGTGTGAGGAGACATAAGACTTGGTTATGCTATCTGACCTTACTGTTATTACAAGATAATAAATTTTTTCAGCCATGAAAGACAAGAAAAATCCAAAATTGTGTCTGAAAGCTACTTCCGTAGCAACTGGAAAACATTAAGGTGGTTAAGTAGTAGGACCTCTGATCTAGTTTGTGCCATTCTGTGTTGAGATCACGTCAGACACAGAGGAGGGTCACTGATGACTTAGGGAACAGATGGCTATTACGTAGATCAGAGACAGTATAATAGCTATGAGCATAGCCTTTCAGTAAAGTGTCTATGGTGTTTCCAGGGGAATGGTTTATGTCTGAAACTCTGAAGTAGAGGCACTTGCATTTGTTTGATGGTCACCATAGATAGATTTAAGTAAGGAAGGGTTGTGATTATTAAAACCCACACAAGTTGGATAAATATTAAAAATAGAGAGGTAGTATATATAGTGAAGGAGGTTATATGTGAGCTGTGAGTAAAACTTTAATTAGAAATAAATTAAGCTTGAAATCAGAAAAATGTGATTAACCTTTGGATAGTTTGGAAGAATTTCCCAAAGAGGAAATGTGGTGGGGGGTGGGTGATCTTGTTACAAAGACTGATCATGATTGGTTTTTAAGAGTATTGTAATAGTTGATTGCCTGTGCTAGCAGAAATCTATCACAGACAAGCACACACACATAAAAGGTTTCTTACGATCCTATGTTCTGTAGACAGTAGTAAGATAATGTGGTGATGATCCCTGAAATTCAGGCATAAGTAGAATCTATCCACAGATTCTATGGTAGGGTACTACATGCTGATAACGTGTATCGTTTTAATAAAACTGAGGTATGGTTTATATTAATATGGAATAAATATCTGTGTAGTTTGGTTTTAAATCTATGTAATTGTATTGTTTGGCTTAGGACTGCTAGTATTCTGTGGAACCTAAAAACCATGTGGAAATTTGTTTCACTTGATTTCTGTATATATCTCATTTGAGCTGTGATTGCTGCTTCATTTTCAAGGCGACAGTTCTTCCTTGTGGTTCTATAGAATCACAGAAGCAGAAAAGTTTTTGACTGTTTTTTCTTTCTACAGCAACGTTTACTCTTGACCAAATCAAGTCTTGCAAACCAACTGAGCTATTAAAAATCATTTACACTAGTAAAGAAAATCCTAAGATTTTTGGTTAGGATACTTTCATTTGGAGTATGCATTATCAAAGGAGCTTGTATCACAAATGCTTGTCTTGCTTAATTCCCTCATATCAGTAAAAATACTCTTAATTTAACCAGGAATAATTGAGACTAAATTTTGTCAATTAGTTCAATTGCCATTGATCTAAATTCTTATTTGCTACTTAAGAAAATATTCTTTGAAAATAAATATCCAAAATCTTCCAAGGTTAGAAGAGGTGACAAATAGTGATTGTAAAAATCATACTGATTTTGAATGAAGATATAGCACAGGTTTTGTTTACTGTCGACCAGTGAACTGAGATTAATGAATTAACAAATCCTTTCATTTTCACCTCAATAATATTGATCCTGCTTTAAAATGTTGTGAGTATCCATTCTGAAATAGTATTACTATTACCTAAAGGCTCATAACAGTCCCTTTAGATCACTTTGCTGTACTTTTCTTACATTTTTTTTTTCCTTCCAAAACTAATTGAAATATCTAAATACTGTTTGCTGAATTCAGATATCTGTGATTTATAATGAAATAATAAACATGTGTTACTGATTTATTCCCAGATTCAGAAGAGGAAATGAAAGCATTAGAAGCAGATTTATTGACCAATATGTATACATCAAAGGTAATTATTTTTCCTCTTTTACTTGATGGGTAGGGAGCAAATGAATTCTCATTACAAACCTAGAGGTCTTTATGCAAAGTAATAACCTATGGTCTAAACCTAAAAGTTTAGTGCTAGACATCACTTTGGTGCAAGATTTTCTCAGTTCAAAGGAAATTTAAAGGTGTTGATGTGACACAAAAAGAGTTCCTCAGTTTTAGCGCTGTAACTTTGATTAAACTGTCAAAAGTGTGTTATGTGTAGAGACATAAATTTATAAGAGGCAATGTGTTTCCAATAAGATTATGTCTGCTGAAAGCTAAATTAACCTTTAGTCAAATCTGTGAGATTTTTTTATGCAGAACTTTTTTTCTATATGCATACAAAATTAAGACAGTCATGAAGCAAAAGCTGTTAATGCATATGCTGATCTTAGTTTAGGAATTTCATCGTAGTGTTAGTACAAGAACATAGGGAGATGACTATGAAACTATTAATCTGGTAAATGACATTTCCTTGACAAGTGGCCAGACTGTGAGTGATGTACGTGTTATTTAATACAAATAGAAAAAAAGTTCTGTTCCAAGATCATACTGACCTAAATGAAGCAGCAAGTGTTGCACATATGTATTGAATGGGCTGATAGACAAGCACTTTTGCAACACTCTTACTTTCCATAAATGATTTAAAAAATATAGATGTCTAATATTTCTTCAGCAACATATTGGAGAACAAACTCTGAAATGAGTGTTACAGGCTTAAGGTTGAGTGATTCAACTCGAAACAAGAGGAACAATCATGAAGTTCAAGTGCAGCTTGATTTCAGTGGAAAATAAAATGAGATTTTCATGAAAATTTTCAAATAAGGATTCATAAGCTAATGACTAGTTGAATGTTAAGGACAAAGCCTGCTTTTTTTTTTTTTTTTTTTTTTTACTTTACTGTATTTGGTTATGTGTGAGATTTTTCACAGTAGTCTTTGAATATGCTAGGATGAGAAATGAGGCTAGAAAATACATTGTTCTGATCTGGTCTAGCAATTCTTAGGTTCTCACATTCTTTACTGGCATGGTAGATTCCAAACAAACCTGTTTGTCACTTGCTTCTCTAAGGTAAAGGAAGATTTAATACAGATTATTTTTCAGAGACAAATTTAAATGTAGGAGGCTGACAAAAATAGTTCTTTCTCTGTGTACCAAACCATAGTGTGTCCTGGGAGAAAACCCTGCAGTTGTTGGTATTTCTGTTACTGGTTGTAGTTGAATCCTGACTTTCACTTCCATGTTCTCTTCTCTCTCAGCATAGAGTACAATCTCAAGTAACTAAAAATGCCCAAATATAGTACACCAGTTTATAATATGAAGATATATGTTATACACTATTACATGTTGTTTTACATCATGTAGTTTGCTATTTGATCTCCTCATGGTATATATAACATAAGACAAGTGACACCTGAAGTAGACAGGAACAGTAGACATATGGCAGAGACATCATTTTAATTCTAGATTACACCATTTAAAACTAATTTATTTAATATGTATTGTCCTTTGACATCAAAGTAAGGCATGACAGAACCACTAAAATGCATATAAAACTTGTACAAGGGATAGACCACCATTCCATTCAATAGTAAAATGACAAATATATATTTTTCCTGTTGGCTTCTGCTAGTTTTTGGTCTACAACAGAAGTATGATTCTAATATGAAAGACAAATTTTATGATGGTATATATGATAACTGACCTGTTTTTTGCTTGAGATCAAGTTCCAGTTGAGGGCAATTACTATTGAATTGTATTAATCATCTTGGATATTGACTTGGTTAGCAACAGCAAGGGAAATTCAGTCAACTTAAATAGACTTAATGGTTCTCAGCACTAACATGGAGGGGAAAATAACAATAAATATTTTTTAAAAAGTGTTTATGAAAACTCAGATCTGAAAATGCAGTAAAGTGGATTAGCATTTATAGTTCGAGGATTTCACAGAAAAGTTCTTCCTAAGTTGGTACTTGTGAAGTATGGTATTAAGACTAACAGTCAGTCTGAAAATATGGAAATAAGCTTTTTACCACATGGTTTTGACTTTGCAGACTGTCCGGTGTCTGCTGGCCTTTTTGGACATTCATCCATATGCTAAATACCTCTACAACATTTTTTTTTAAAAAAAGGAAGTACATACATGCTTATTTTGAACTGTCTTCAACATTTAATACAGTTTGTCTTCCTCTGCTGTTACACCTCAAAGAAAATAAAGGGATCAAACAAGTCCCTAAAATGATTTATTTATTTTCTAAGATAAAATCCAAAGAGCCCTTGGCAAGATTTAGTAAGACTATACAACCTGTGGTGTCACAGGTATGAAATTACTTTTTTTTTTTTTTTGTGTGTGTGAAAGATAGCTCTATTCCTCCTCCCTAAATGTTCAGATGAAACCACCATTTACATGAAGAATGTCCTGAACTCAAGATTGAGATGATATCAGTTCAATAAAAAGAAAGGAAGAAAAGCATTTCTTTGAATAACTTATCACTAAAATATAATGTTGTGATCCCCACTTACATTAATTTTGTGAAATCTTGGACCCTCTGAGTTTCTTACTGTTCTTGGATGCCTATTCCTGACAGTATATGCCAGGAAGTTTAACCTGTTTGTCAGAGGCAGATGAGGATACAGCTGCCTAGGAGTTGATGACTTCCTGACTCAGCCATTGCTTACAAGTCATTACATTTAAAGGCATTAATGTATATCATGGAAGAACTTTGGCTGTAACGGAACTCAATAACTTGTCTACTTAAAGAAAGAGAACATCTTTATTACAATTTCTTTTTATACATTCTGAACAAAATTCAACTACTATTCTGAAGAGGAACCCTTGAAGCACCTATTTAAACAGTGCAGACCTGTTGAGCCAATATGGTTTATATTACTGATACTTTTGCATCACTTCAGCAGCATGCTGAGATATCTGCACACTCTCTTTCATTAACGTTGATGAAAAATGAGAAATCCCTGCTTTACTCTATGTAGAGGAATTCATGAAACAAAACTAACAACAAGGATGTATACCAGAAAAAGAAGGCTGCTATAAGGCCTCCCTGGAGAAGAGAAGGCAGCCTTTCAGTACTTAAAGAGAGCCTTCAGGAAAGCGGGAGAGGGACTCTTTGTCAGGGAGTGTAGTGATGGGACAAGGGGTAATGTTTTTAAACTAAAATAAGGTAGGTTTAGATTAGATATTACCTTTTACTCAGAGCGTGGCGAGGCATTGGAACAGGTTACCTGAAGAAGCTGTGGATGCCCCAACCCTGGAAATGCTCAAGGACAGGTTGGGTAACCTGGTCTGATGGAAGCCCATGACAGGGGGTTGGAACTTGATGATCTTTAAGGTCCCTTCCAACCCAAACCAGTCTATGATCCTATGATTCTATGAAAAAGCACCAGAAAAAGCCTTCCGTTTTCTGCCTTATAATACTTCAAGAATTCTGTAAGCTAAGTCCAAGTTTTTACCTATATTTTTAGTGTCTTAAATCTTTGGTTATGAATCTGTTTTCACCTCCTTTCACTAGATGAAGGCAAGAATATACAAACAAAAGGTAAAAAAAAACAGAGAATTAAACTTTTTTATTATTAACATTTGGAAGGTATTAATTACAAAACAGCAACAATAAGTTATATTAAATAAGTTGGATTAGGTCATCATTCAACCAGTAATTGAAAGAAAAATATATCAGATGTATTATAACTTGAGATTCTCTGTGGTTTTTCATAGGAAAAGACTGTTGTCAAGAAGAAAATATTCTTAAGTTCATTTCAGTTTGTTAGTCAATTTTAACTTCTCTTTTAACTTCTCAAGATGTAAAAAGGTGTGGGAAACCAGATATCTGAGTCATATTTCAGATGCATGTTCAACAATGAAAATGTGTATATAATATTCACTTCATGAATTTTTTAGCATTAATAATTTTTAAATACTGATTCATCCAGCAGTCTCTTTTGTTCAATCAGATCCTTCCCAGATTATTTTTTTTTCAAGTTAATCTTCAAAAAAATGTGTTCCTTCTTGACAGATATGAGTTCTTTGATCTCTTGTGGAGGTGTTATAGCAAAACATATCTTGAGCAACTGTAGTTGGTATTGCTTAGACCTGCGTGGTAAATGATCACGCACTGGAACTGTACCTGAACATCTCTGTTACAGTCATCTAAAACTATTTTTGCCTTTTTTTTTTTTTGTTCTCCAAAATACCCACCTCAGAGATGTTCCATACCCTATAAAACAAAGCTGTGTGGTTGTAATGCTTGCTGTAATAGTGAAGTGTATTAGAAAAGTAACATGACTGCTTTGTTCAGTGAGTGGACAAGACCTAGAGAGCTCCATGTTCAGTTTTAAAAAAATGAAGTTATTAATGCTTTAGAGTATCATTGTGTGAGTCCAGAGGAGTGTAAGTCAGAAGCATTGTACTCAAGTAAAAAATATTTTGAAGTGATATATGCAAGGTATTAATGAGAATTAGATTCTTTTGACTGACAAAGTATGGTTGCTGACAGAACTGCAAGACTATTTTCCCCTAACCTCATAAGTAGCAGCTAAGACCAATTGCACCTAATGAAGGCTGCAATTTAAGTAATTTACTAATAGAGGGAAGCATTCCTTTAAACAAAGACATGCATCAAGGTAACATAAAACAGAATCTTGTGATTAAAAGTTATTAAAGATTATTCAAGGCATATTTCCCCTTTTCTTTTCCAGTCCCATCCATTGGACTTGGTTTCAACTTACAATTCTCACTTGCTCACATAGCACTGTCCCTAGAATTAATTCTTCACTGCAATTTAACTAGTTCATATTTTTTTCATGTACCAAGAGAAATAATTTTATTGGAAAAGTCACCTCATTTAGTATGAAAAGCTTCATGGTTTTGCATTTCACAAATATTTTTAAAAAGACCAAAGATTTTGAAATTGCAGTGCACACTTGCTTTTTTTTGCTAATTTAACTTTTCTTAATTAAATTAGGCATTCTGCAAAGAGGTTAAGTTTGTTTTGAACCTGCCACATATATCAGCTATATACTGAAGTAACGATAAAAGACAAAAGGGCATTTCTTTCAACTAATGATATTAGTGATGAGAGCCTTCCTTGTTTCTTGTTCAGTTCTCTCAATTTTCTTTCTTTTCCCTCAAAAAACAGTAGCAAATATGCACAAATCTTATATACAATACCTCTTTGTTAGGTAATTGCTTTGAAGAAACAGCAGGTTGTGTGATTACCACATGTTCAGCTAGGTTAAGAACTGCATTCACACTCTCAATGCTGTTGGTTAGTAAAAGGCAATGTCTGTATTAAAGAAATAACCATATTTAATTTGGTACATCCAGGAAAAGAAACTACATTTTAGTTCATTAGTAGAGTGTAATTCTAATGTACTCAGCAAGGAAACCCTTGCCAGTAATAAACAGAAGTTTACTCTTTGGCTTTTGATGGAAGATTGCTATGTCACCAGTTCCAGCTGAAGGAAACTAGTCTCAGTAAGTAGTAAACTAATGCCCATCAGTAAGAGGAATACAACTTGTAAGAAATAATTGCTAGTGTGAGAAAGTGGCAAAGAAAACAGAGCAGTGAATGAGGTAGGAATTATTTTTTTCACTTCATTTTTTTTCCATTGATAATCAAAGCTAAAGAAAACTACTACCACAGTTGCTTGAAAAAAATACTAATAGAAAGTATGTTTTTTTTCTCATACATTTTTTAAAGGTTTTAAAGATAAATAGCTCCTAAATAACGTAAGGTATTGGATTAAGCAAAAATTGTCACAAACCATGGTGAAATTTCTGTTTATTTTTGTCTTTCTGTAGTAACTCTGAAATGTTTTGTTACGGACCACCCAAAAACAGTTGGTCTCAGTTTTTCAGTCCAGCCACAAAATCAGGAATACTTTGTTTGCACAACTCTATTTTATCTTTGTTCCACCTTTATCCAAGTCCCTAGACCATCTACATCTCTCATGTTCATGACTCTCCAGTGTCCCAAAATCCTGGGGCTTACAAATTCCATAACATCAGATCCAGCCTCATCAGACAGCTTGCCCTGAAGCAGTGACTCTGTCCTTTTCTTGGGGAATTTTGAAATGACTGGTATTTGTTCTGAATTGGGGAGGAGCTTCTAGTTAACCACAAGCATCCAGCTTGGAATCTGGAACTGGGAATTTATCCAGTGGTCCTGACTCTTTGTCCTGACTTACACCTCTGAATTTATATTATATTATATTAATTTCAATCTGTGTTTTTGTTTGCACCTATGTAGAATGACTTTGAAATGCTACTATTCTGGTTTGGTAGCAGTTTACTTTAACATTGCATATATCTACCTTGAGGGTAAGGCAGTGGGGAAACAGACTTTGTGTTTTTAATAAAGGAGTTGTCCTAATTTCTGCACTCTCTAATTACTGTATTAAAGTTGGGCAGATGAAAAGGACTTCAAACAAACTTGTTCCTACCAAAACGCTTGAATGTCATACATTATTACTCGAAACAAACAAAAAAAAATGCAATACATTAAGTAGAGGACATTTTTATTTTCAGATTAACAGAGCAAAACTTCCTTACTGGAAAATGACCCTGTTAAATGTCTGCAATCTTGTCAACAACATGAACAACCAAGTGGGGGAAACAGTAGAGGCAGATGAAGAGGATCTTATTTCAGGAAGACAGTTCCCTGCTGGTCTGGATGGCTTCAGCTTGGAAGCCATGCTGACAGTATATCAACTCCAGAAAGTTTGCCACAGTAGAGCCTTTCAGCACTGGGAGGTAAAATGTCACAAATGCAAGTTTCAATGCCTCTTATGCTTTTGTGATCCCTTTGTCTTCACAGTGACCTTTTAAAATCCGTACCCTATGCTTTCCAAGCCTTGTGTGTTCTTGGCTTAAATCACTCCTGTTATATTGTCTAAACTTTCCTTACGTTTTTGATATTCTGTAATACCTAATACCTCTAATATGCCTGTTAGTGAAAGGATTGTGAATTAATGCAGTTTTTCAAGAGCTGAATGCCTGTTTTGGATAAAGATGCATGCACATATGTGAAGTATTCTTAACTACATTAATTTCTCCACTCTTCATAGCCATTCCAGGAAACCAAACAAGCATGTGGCAGTGAACCAGAGCACAAAAATAAAATCTGCTCAACATACATGAAATTACAGTAAACTTATTCAGGCATAACTAAATGTAGGCAGAATTTCTGTAAAACCTTTCAAGGCCCTAAGACAAAATGGATTCAAAATACATGGATATATGCTCATGTATACATGTAATTTTACCAGGTACTCTGGACTTCCCCTTGCTAGGAAACCAGAATCAAGGGAATCCTGCTTTCCTGTTCTCCCATACCTAAAGACTGCTAATCCTAAATAGTGATTGTTTTTAGTCCACCTGTCATATGTACCTTAGTGCAATGATGACATGAAGAACACTTAACAGAATCCATTTACACTGATATATATGACATTAAAAGTTGGTTTGTGTAATATCACTACATGCTTTCCAGCAAAACCACATTTCTTCAGCTGTTACAGATACATGGGCAGTCTGGCTGAGTCCTAATATCCTTTTGCTTGCTGAATCACAGCTCTGTATTTGCTTATTCTTAATCTTTCATACCAGCTAGGATGGCCCATACAAAAGTCTGCAAAGTCTCTGAGAACCAGTTTTCTGAGGACTCCATTGTTATATTTATTGCTGAAAAAGAGCTACCATAGCATTGACCACATGCAATAGCCTGTAACTTAATCACAGCTCCTGCAATTACAATTGCATCATTTTTTGTGGTGGTTGGGAAGCACCACTCCTAACCATACTCCATGTGAAATTAAAAAAGGGTATTTCTCTCTCATCTTAGGAACATTGTTAAGCAGCACAAAAAAAGTTTAAGGCATAATAGAAAAAGAAGGGATAGAAACAGAGGGAGCAGGCTTGAAATAAACAGTTTATGCAATGGAACAAGTTCTTAAGATCTTACTCATCCAGGATTGATTCCAAAGTCTGTTGAAACCATAAGAGCTTTTCCATTGATATCAACAGAATTTAGATGAGCTCTTATGTGTTTAGTAATTAAGTGAGTAACAGAGTTTGATTGCTTAGGGTAATATTGAGGTGGGTCTAAAAATATTTTTATAAGTTAATTCCTTTCAGCCACAATCATCTAAAATCAGTAGGATTGTACTTGACCATGGAAGAATATTATAAGAAAATTGATGAAATCCTAACAGATCAAGCAAGAATTAATCTGAAGAAAACACTTAAAAAAATCTCCAAGTAAAAATCAAACACAGTTATATAACATATTTCATTGATAAAATTTTAGCTTTATTTCATTTCTTACTCATCATAAATTTTGATTTTTTAGCTGTAGGAATTTGGAGATAAAAAATATTCCTCAAAAGCTCAAACCAGCAAGGAGTGGGTGTTTTAGGAGGTCTTTTAGTTAAATTATAAAGTGACAATCATTAAGAAGCTTTAAGTCAAATTTAGTCAAAGAAGGGCATATCAGCTTTTCTCTAGTCAAAACCAATGATCTCATTAGTTTCAGCACAGTTTAAATATCACTTCCATAGGATTCAGCAAATCTGTAGCCTGATATTAGGTTAGGTCTGAGTTTGGGGCTTATAAAACTCTGTAGAAATTGATAATTTTCATTACCAAAAAAACTGATACCATTCTGTGTCTTCTGACATCCTACAGTTACTTCAGCAAGATGCTTATGATCTAGAGAACTCAAGCCAAGAAAAGGAAATAATGAAAAGAAAAAATCCCTATATTCTGAAGAGACAACTACATGTGAACAAAGCTAGAAGACCATACATACTCAAGAGAAGTTCATATTACTGATGCAGCAGAGGAAAAAAATGTGTATTTAGTTTATAGGTAACTGTGTGTTATGGTTATCTTATTTAGATCTGAAATCATACTTGTGTGAAAATATACTATGGAAAATCATCAAGATGACAACATAACTGTGTCTTTTTTGTTGTTGTTGTTTGCAATGGCTGTTTCTTGATTGTGATTTTTTCCTACTTGAAATTAATTGGATCAATACATTTGCAAATAAATCTAGTTTCTAAGCATGATGTATTGCACACTACTGAGATTTCAACATATTTCCAACAATACAGTATTTTTCCTATTTTTGCACACTGACATACACGGAGGAAATTGATATTGTCCATACATCTGACTAAGAATCTTAATAATTTCTTGTTATGGAAACTTGTTCTTGGAACACCTCAAACATATATATGCTTTCAAGTTTTTATATAATACAGTATTCAGAACTGCTGCAATAGTTTATAGATTGGCCAATTTAAATTAATAAGGATTAGATCTAAGTAAGGAAATATGGACAAATATTTATTGGCAATTTCAAAATTCATATTTAAAACAGCCTGCTTGTAAGTGAATTTAAGTTCTTGATTCCTGATGCCACTTGCCATAATTCAAGAAAATGCATTAATGAGACTTTAACAAAGTATGCTAGTGAGAACAAAGCTAGATATGCTTCAGAATCTTGTATGACATTGATTGAATAAAGAGAAGAGTTTATTAAATCAGTAAAATAACTTATGGTGTTCACCTAATTTATGAGTGCTCAGGAAAATAAATAAATAAAAGATGATTCATGCTAGTGTGGTGTTACTGGAAAAGTCACTATACTAATACAGTTATATGAGAAGTTTGGGAAAAAAATATTTAAAAGAGGAATTAAAATTAGAACATCTTACATTTACTATTGAAAGCTATTTCCCTCTACAAAGCTCCCTCGCTCTACAAATCTGTAATAACAACAGGTAGTTTTGGGAGCTGAAGATAGTCTTGAAAGTCCACCAAAAGGGAAGCCCCCATCATGGAAAAATATATATATATATATTCAAGTGGTAAGTTCTCAAGTACCACCTGAAACTCACACGTTCTCCAGCTCCATGTGTCTAATACCTACATCAGATGTGGGATCTCAGTGCTCCTGGATTTTAGTCTGGAAGAAAACCATTTGAACTGGGGGAAACAACCACAGTTAAAATAGAGAGAGAGTCTGTGGCCTATGAAGACTTCATGCTCAGACCAGGAGACAAAAAGTGGGAATAGACATTGCTTTTGAAGCCTACCTGTTTTCTGTTTGAGGTATTTGTTCAAAATGTTTGAAAAGATGGCAAAAACCCCACAGAGAATTACCAAATCATCTCATAGGTCATATTTTCTGTCAATTATTATTAAACATATAGAGGGATGAGTAGCATGGAAAAATACACTGTTACCGATGGTTATACCAACTTTGTTACGTGGGGAAGAATTTTATTTTTTTATCCTTTTACTGTAAAATGTATTTTCACTACACTACAGCTATTTCTATTTCCTTTTCTCTTGCAAATGTTATCAGTTTATTTATTAAATAGCCATTAAATGCATGCATTCACAAGATATAACTGAGCATGCAGTAATTACTATAATCATTATGATTTGAATAGAGCAAAGTAATTAAGCACATTTGGTCTCAATGGTTTAAATGCTTAATGTGTTTAAGAGTTTCACTTAAATATGGTTCTAGTAGATTAATTTCTTTTTGTTTATTTGTTTTTGTGAAACAGTTGTAGAATTCGACTGGAGACACAGTGTGCTCTTAAGTGAGAAACACCTCTCTTTCCAAAAACCTACAAGCTCTGTCCTATTATGGATACCTTAAATTCTAAAATAGCTGTTGACATGAAATACCAGAGCAGAATAGAGTTTGATGGAGTTTGGGAAAAAAAAAAAAAAAAAAAAAAAAAAAAAAAAAAAAAAGGAAAAAAAAAAAAATTCAGATTACTATTTTAATCACTATTTTGTAGAGAACACACAAACATGCACAGGAAAAGAAAAAAAAAAAAAAAAAGGAAATATCTTGCCATGGTAGTTTTCTCTGTGTATTCATTTTAAGAGTGTAAGAGTTTAAAAAAAATTATAATAATGTGGTTGTCATCTGAGAGAAAAAAAAAACAAACAACACACACCTGTGTTTCATTAGAGGATCTCAAACAATGTTGGTTAAAGGATTCCACCCTTAACTAGTACCTTGCCTTCAAGTGGAAATTACACTGACTCTCTGCTTGCTCTTTGCAAGGCACAGATTAGCTAGATTGACTGTCTGAAAATGGCTTAATATAACCCATTTACTTTCAGCACAGTGTGAATCCACACATGGTCAGCTATTGTGTGTCACTGGAGGAGGTAGATCTTATAGTGTGACAGGAGGTAGCTCGTTAAAATGTTCCCTAGCATTGGATGGAGGTGTTCAGGAACTGTCAGAGCAATGTCATCCAGAGTGAAAGGAAGTCCTAACTAAATGAGGAAACAAAATTCATAATTGTTCAGTAAAGTCAATGTTGGCATTTCAGTTTGTTGGTCACTGGTGAAAAGCAAATATAACAGCTTAAAATTTTAGAAAACACACTGAAAACACATTATTAAGCCAGATAAATAGAGCTGTAAAATGATGTTTTAATGTCTGGGGCCCCTTATTTTCTTGAAATCTAATTTGACGTCTAACTGTTCCTGTTTCCTGCTAATCTCACTCCTATGGAATTTCAGTCTTCCTTTAGTCCTCCTTTTCAGATGATGCAAGCTTAAAAATATATATATATATATATATATATATGTTAGTAGGCAGGCAGGCAGGCAGGCATATTTGTCTCTATTTTGCCTGTTCTTTAAGTGGGATCCTTGGCCTTAGTTGTGCACTGCCTGTGAAGAACATGCTGTATTTGCAGCAACAATGAGCACTGAAAGAACTTCAAGACAGACGAGACCCTCACAATATGCAAAGATTTGTAAATTCAGACAGCTTTTTTCCCACTGTACTTCAAAATTCGTTTAAGTTGAAAAATGTTGGTTTGAAGACGTTAACTCTGATTGTCACCTTTGCTTAAATAAATTCCTCTTGATGTGGACAGTTGTGTTTTACAAAGGTAATTACTGAGAGATGTGGTCTCTGTCTCCACAGAGAACATTTTTCCTACATAGTCCATCACTCATGTTTATATGAAGTTTATAAATGAATAATTACTACCAGTTATTCAGAAACTTTATTATTTCTTGTACTCCTCAGAAATTGGATATTGTCACATGGACCAACTGCATAAACCTCTCAGCTATTTCTAACGCAAAATTTAACTAAAATTTAACTTGATATCATATGTTTGAATAGCTATCATTTGTAGTCTCAAAAACATCCTAAATACAAAAAGTTAAGCATAGAGAAGCTCATAATTTATCATCTCTAAATCATCTATTTCTTAGCTATTCTGTAGAAGAAACAACATTAAAAATTAATTGTTACTCTTTTCAAGGTTAAATTTGTGATAAAATAGCTTTCTTGAGTCATACTTGTGGTATATTATAAAAACTGTTGTTTTCTGTCTGTCACGAGTCTAAGCTTAGTTTTAGGTTTCAGGTAAAAGTTCAATGGCTGTGTTGTGAACAGAGTAGATGAAATTTGGAGTTTCCTTACGAAAACAGACAATTTAATTTTATAATGTGTGATTGTAGCTGTGTATAACACTCTACTCTTAACTAACAACACAGTCATGATAATTTGGCCTAGTTCTTTAGTCTTTTCCCCAAGATTAGTTATCAGTTTTCACTGTGCAGTATCAAACTGAAGATGCAAGCTACTACTATAATACTTGAAAGTAGGAGTGTACCATCAGGAGCAGGTTTTCCTGAAATTCTCCAGGGTACCAGACCGATCATTGATGTTCTCCACATCCCAAATATTAGGCTGACTGTAGGCAGTCATAAAACAACAGTTGCAGAAAACCTGCAGAACTCATACCTTGCTGTCCAATTAGCAAAGAAAGTGGAGGGAGACGCTGATCTCCAGTAAGAACCTGGAAAATGAGATTTTAATGACTACAAAAGTCAATAAATAAATAAAATAAAAATAAAAAGCCATGAATGAGGCTGCAAAATCTGCAAAGTTGAATAAAGGATCCTAACATATAAATAAAGTAATAAATAGATTTCCAATTATTTTGATTTCCCTCCCTTTACTGCACTGCCAGGGTGCATCTGAATCATCTTTTTAAGCTTTGAGAACAAAAAGAGCTAGAACATATTCAATTGCCTTTTCTCATTGCTACTGAAATTTGAAATTTTCATCCAATCTCTTGAATCTAGCAGGTGGCACTTTAAGACATGTACACAAATTAAAATGTCTATCATCAGTTTTGATGTGCCAGGTTCAGGATACCTGGATGGGTCTAAGAGACTTAGTAATCAACAAATGGACTGGAAAAAGCTTTGTGGTACCTCATTGGCAGGCAACCTCCATTTGGCTAAAATTAATGACTCATTTGAAGTAGCAATATGGGGAAACAGCATGGTAAGCATTCAGGAGGTTTTGGAGAGAGGTCAGATATTAAGAAACATAAAGCCTTCAGAAGCTGCTAATTGACCAACTAAGACTTGCTGTTTCCAAGTAGATGAGAGTGCATGTGTACAGCTGTTGTCTCAGGAGACTCCTCAGATCCCATCTTACAGAGGGAAAAGGTAGGACTACAAATGCATCTGAATTACGAAGGAATAGCAGTTGTTTGTTTGAGCTCCTAGCATTCCAGGCTGTTTTGAGTCAAAAGATGCAATGCGGTATTAAACTAGCACTGCTTTCAAGCCACTAAGATCAACTGAGAGAAATGAAAGTTAATAAGAATCCTCTTAACAGTTTTACTCTTGAAATTCAATTGTAGGAGTGCTTTGCAGGATATGATTCTCTTACATCTACATAAGGTGCTCCTTGGATAGTCTACACATTTCTTCTATGAATGCCTGTCAACAGCCTGATGTAATATCTAAGCTGCTTAGCAAAGCATTATTAGTATGTGAATGAAAAACTGGTGTTACTTTTATGCTAGCAAATTTGATCTTGAGAGTAGATTGGAGATTAAAAAACAAACAAACAAAAAAACACTATTGCAGGTTTTACTGATTTATCATTTAAAAAAATCCAAGCTGCATAACAGATAATATAATCTTATTATTTCTTTCCAATAAGTATTTAATTCAAGGCCTAAAATAAATGTGTACACACACACACAAAGCACTGTATTGTGAATTATTTTCTTAATGAAAGCTGTCCATAGAGCACTATGACTTGGGAAACATTTTGTCTGAACTGACTGCTGTGGTTCCTCCATTTTTTTTTCAAAACCATAATGTTTTTATAAATGTAAAGACAACTGTTGTAGAACATAATACTGTAAAGCCTTTTATTGGAAAGTAAAAAAAAAATTAGTTAATTAAATGAGTAATCCTTATGGCTAACAAAAAATTATCCTTCTCAAAAAAATGGAGATTAAATATATCCAATTTTATAGCAGTTACAGAGAACATATTAGGAACAGTTTACTTAATGGTTCCCGCATGAATTAAATAACTTGGTTATTTTTGAGTGCTACCAAACCTTTAGGGAAGTTATATAACCTGTATACTTCAGTTGTTGTGTTTTAGTATCTTATTTACTGATCTTTTAAATAAAGAGCTGTTTGGAACAGGCAACCTGCCTTTTGTTCTGTGAAAATAAAATAAAAAAAAAAGTAGGAATCAAAAGAATAATAACAAGAGGAGCAAAGGTATATGTGTATGTAGTCATGAATAGATGATGATCAAAATTATTCTGAAATATGCAGCAAAGAGAGTATAACTTATCGGGATATGTAATTGCAAAATACTAAGGTACATTGGTAATTTTTCAGTTTGCCACAGAAATAGGCAATGATGACACAAATTTCTGAATGATTGTCTTTAACATGCAGAAGACACCGAAGCACTAAGATTGCAACTTCTTTTGAAGCTGAAATACTTGGTGAATACAACTGCCATTTTTCTCAAACTTTTCCACTTACTGAAGGCAACTTTTCAGCATAGTGAAGTTGAGAGTTAATATTCCAAGATCTTGCCTGTGGAGACTGTGAGAATTATGAACATTATATATATATATATACGTCTTTGTGATTTTTTAGATTTCTCTGTTAGATACTTCTGCTGAAATGATCTGTAAGGAAACAAGCAAATGGGAAATAAAATGTAGACAAATGTCTTAATGGGAAAATGTGGGAAGATGTTACCTGTGTGTTTGTTCTGTCTGGCTCTGTTGTGGCTGAACACCAGTAGGCAGCCAGACACCACCCAGTCACTCTCTAACTCCCCCTCATCAACAGAACAGGTGGAGAAAATACAATGGGAACCCACATGGGGTGAGATAAGGACGGGGAGAATGCTCACCAATTACCTTCATAGGCAAAACAGACTCAACCTGGGGAACATTAATTTATTGCCAGCTAATAAGAGTAGAGAGTAATGAGAACCAAAAGTAAACTAAAAGCACCTTCCCCTCCATCTACCTTCTTTTACCTCCTCTTCCTGAGTGGCACAGGGGAATGGAGAATGGGGATTGTGGTCACTCCATAACACCATCTCTACTGCTCCTCCTCCTCAGTCTCTTCCCCTGCGTTCCTCCCATGGGATGCCATCCTTCCTGAACTGATCCTCTGTGGGTTTCACACAAATGTTTTCCAAGAACTGTTCCAACATGGCTCCGTACCATGGGGTCAAACCCCCAGGAGCAAACTGCTCCAGCACAGGTCCCCCACAGGTGGCAGCTCCCCCCAGATCCCCTGCTCCTGCGTGAGCTCCTCTCCACGGGCTGCAGCTCCGGCCTGGGGCCTGCTCTTGTGGTGGCTCTCCATGGGCCACAGCCTCCTGCAGGCCACATCCAGCTGTTCCACCAGGGGATCCTCCACGGGCTGCAGTGTGGAGATCTGTTCCATGTGGGACCATGGGCTGCAGGGGGACAGCCTGCTCCACCAGGAACCTCTCCGCAGGCTGCAGGGGAACTTTCTGCTCTGTGCCTGGAGCACCTTTTGCCCTCCTCCTGCACTGACCTTGTTGTCTGCAGAGTCTCTATTTTTTTGTTTGTTTGTTTTTGTTTTTGTTTTGTTTTGTTTTGTTTTTGTTCTTCTCTCTCCCAGGTGCTGTTGTGCAGCAGTTTTCTTCCCTTTTCTAAATATGTTTTCCAGAGACCCAACCAGAATTGTTCACTGGCTTAGCTTTGGCTAGTGGCAGGTCTCTTTTGAAAACCACCTGGAACTCACTCTTATCTGACATGAGGCAGCTTCTGGGCTCTGCCCCCAGATCCAACCCCTGCATCCCCTGCACTACCATAACACTACCATGTAAACGCAATACAGGTTCCAACCAAAACAGTAAGCATTTTTCTTCTGGGATATGCTCAAACCCAGACTCAAACCAATCTAACAATATCTAATGCTAGCATAGAGAAGATTATGCTTGAGGGCAAATTCACCTTTATTTAGAGGGTCAAAACATGTTCTGTGTTCCACTTTCTTCTTTGCATTTAAATAAATATTGCTGAAGAAAAATAAGGAAATTACTCTTTGAATAGTCTACGAAATGTCATTGTTAAATACTTATATAATACTCAGGGCAATGAAGAAACGAAGGGACTGTTCTAATACAAAGAAGATCGATAATAAAAGCTAGACTGAATTGTTCCTGTATACAGACTAAGTTAACTTAAATGTTACAAATTTTATTTTTCATGATTATATTTCTTTGGTATTTTTATCATTTTCTCTGCATTTCCATTCTCAGGCCTTTCTATTCTGTTCATTCTAACAGGGTTCCCATTTGTTGCTCTGTTTCAAATAGGATGCTGTTATAATTTGAAGAACTAGAGATGGCCAAATGAGGCTGTGTGGTTGTGAAAAGTCCTTCATCTTCACATCAGTAAAATGTTCAAGCCTTTGGGGTTCCAGCCAGGGTGATTTCTGCATGGCCAGCACCCTAAAAGCTGTTTTCTTTGACTGTTACCGATACAGCAAATGAATAGCAAAATATCTATTGAGAACCCACTCCCTGTGTCCATAAACTGAAACAATATGGGATTGCTGATGCTTGAATTAATACAAATTGTGATGCTTCACTGCTGAACTGTGTTTTCTCAAATTATTTGTGGTACAAAAATACCTGTGAGAAACATTTATTTATATGAAAGTTTTCCTTCAGTGTATGAACATGGAGTGGCATAGAGAACTGTAGCTTCTATAATCCAGGCTTCAGTGACAAAAGTTTAGAGATACAGTCCAGAAATGTATACTCTCTCTCTCTCTCTCTTTTTTTTTTTTTTTTATCTGAAACTGGTCTTTGATCAAAGTAGATCTTCATCAAGTATCTAGCACAGTCATGATACATCAGATAGCCTACTTCAATACATGGTTCTGTGACCTGGTTCCCAAATTCATGTTTCTCTGACCTGGATAATATAGATTATGAGCAAGATCTCTTCTGAGCATTCAACAAGGCAGAAGGCAAAAAAAAGATATGCTGTGCTAAAATATTTTTGATGCCTTATTAGCAGCTTTCAGTAGCGTGTGAAGAAACAAAATGTACTATTTGCACCGCTTCCCAAGGCATGCCTTAATGTGAAAGAAGGATCTGACATTTACTGTGAAAAGTAAAGTCTTTATTTAGATAGAGTGAGTGTTAAAATCTCTGAAGCATGGTGCTTGTAAACCAGATTTCTCTTCACTCAAGCACTTCAGTGCTTTTCTGTTAGAAATGTATATGCCCCTTTGAGGATAAAGAAAAGCTCTCTGACTCATCTTCCTCAGCTAAACTTTTACCAAGAAAATCTGTTTGGCAACAGGTGTGAATGAGAACTGATATCTCAAATTCACCAGTACAGACATTCACTGAGATTGATAATGTAGAAAGCTGAAACTTACTGAAACAGCACAGTTTTGTACAACCAGCTGAAAAGATTTGGGAAAACAGGAAAAGGTCAAATA
This sequence comes from Oxyura jamaicensis, assembly GCF_011077185.1. Classification (NCBI taxonomy): domain Eukaryota; kingdom Metazoa; phylum Chordata; class Aves; order Anseriformes; family Anatidae; genus Oxyura; species Oxyura jamaicensis. The sequence continues at coordinate 49,816,046 of NC_048893.1, read as the reverse complement.
AATGGACAATATTATGACGGATGTGTTACAATGGAAGATCATAGGCTTTTCAGAAAGAATAGGCAGAACAGGCAAGGTGAGGGGCGTGGTGGTGTATATAATGGAGGGGTTGGACTGTATGGACCTTGCAATTGGTTATAACACAGTTGAGAGCCTCTGGATAAGTATTAAGGTACAAGAAAATAAAGAGGATATTTTTGTTGGAGTCTACTACAGACCACCCAGCCAGGAAGATGACATCAATGAATTATCTTTAATGAACTAAAAGATACCTGTAGATAGCTGCTCTTGTCCTTATGGGTGACTTCAACTAGTCAGACATGAACTGGGAATACCACACAGCTGATACAGACAGGGTCAGGAGATTCCTGAAACACCTTGGAATCTTTGTTCTTTGTACACCTGAAACTTCTTTGTACTAAGATACTAAGGGAGCCGATTAGGAAAGGTGCCCTCCTAGATTTGTTGCTTGTAAATAGAGAGGGTCTTGTGGGTGAAGTGGTGATTGGTGGCTGTCTTGGTCATAGTAACCATGAAGTAGTTGAGTTTAGAATCTTTGGTGATAGGAGGAAAATTGGCACCAACACTTCAACCCTGGATTTGGGAAAAGCAGACTTCAGACTGCTCAGGGAACTAGTTGGGAAGGTCCCCTGAGAAATCACTTTTGATGACGTTGGTGTCCATCAGTCCTGGTCAGTCAAGTACCACCTCTTAAGAGCACAGGAACAGGCAATTCCAAAATGTCAGAATTCAAGAAGGCAGGGCAGAAGATCAGCTTGGCTGAGCAGGGATCTTCTTCTAGATCTTCTAAATATCAGATGTGTACTGTTTCTTTAATTCGGTAACAAAAAGGGAGATCATACTGGGCTGGTGAATATTCTATTCAAAAGGAGAAGGTAAGAAAAAAAAAAAAAGACCAATAAAAAGTGAGAGAGACTCTTAAGAATAATGCTCTTTTCCATGTTTTACAGCAAATGAGGAGGCAACACAGAGTCTTAGACCTTGTCATTGCAACCAAACACTACTTGACCTATTGTAAAGTAAGGAATCATTTTTTGTAATCAAGACTGCCTTTTAGAAAATAGTATTTTCTGCATAAAGCCTTTTTTCAAACTATTTCAAGATGAGCACCAGAAAACTGAGCCAGGCTGTAAACCATAAATTGCCATTGGAAAATAATTGGTATATTTGAAAATTATTGCTTCATTTCCCCACTCTAACACTGTTTGGGCCCACTTCAAATTGTAAACAAAACCATGAGTGAAATATAGAAGTTTCCATGGCTTTTGTAGAGGGTTTATGTGGCAAGATTTTGGTAGCAGGGGGCCACGGAGGTGGCTTCTGTGAGAAGAATCTAGAAGCTGCCCTATGTTTGGTAAGGGCCCCACTGCTGACCTGAGCTGAGCCAGTAAGTAATATTGTTTTGTGCCTCTGTGAAAGCATATTTAAGACAGAGAAAAAAAATGCTGAGCCACACAGCAGCTAGGAGAGAGAGAGGAATGAGGAACAGCCTTGCAGGTGCCAAGGTCGGTGAAGAAGGAGGGGGAAGAGGTGCTCCAGGCGCCGGAGCAGAAGTCACCTGCGGCCTGTGGTGAGGACCATGAAGCAGGGTGTCGCCCTGCAGCCCATGGACTACCACGGTGGAGCAGATTTCCACGCTGCAGCCCATGGAGGAGATCATGGTGGATCAGGTGGACCTGCACTGACAGAGACTGCAGCCTGTGGAAGACCCCTGCCAGAGCAGGTTCTGGGCTGGACCTGCAGCCCGTGGAGAGGAGATCACACAGGAGCAGGTGACCTGGCAGGAGCTGCTGCCCGTGGGGGACCCAGGTTGGGCAGTTCACTCCTGAGGGATGGACCCCATGGTATGGACCCATATCTGGAGCAGTTCTTGAAGAGCTGCTGCCTGTGGGAGGCCAACGCCGGATCAGTTCAGCAAGGACTGCATCCCGTGGGAGGGACCCCACAGCACAGGGGATGAGAGTGACTGAGAAGGAGCGGCAGAGAAGAAGCGCTATAGACTGACCATAACCCCCATTCCCCTGTTCCCCTGTGCCACTTGGGGGGAGGAGGTGGAAGAGAGTGGAGGGGTGAGGGGAAGGTGCTTTTGGTTTCTTTCCTTTGTTTCTCACTTCTCTAGCTTGTTAGTAATAGGTAAGAAATCTTACTATCTCCCTATGCTGAGTCTGTTTTGCCTGTCACGATAATTAATGTGTGATCTCCTCATCCTTCTCTCAACCCTTGAGCCCTTTTCATCGTACTTTCTCCCTGTTCCTCTTTGCGGAGGGGGAGTGAGAGGGCGGTTGTGGTGGAGCTCGGCTGCCCACCTGAGTAAAACCACCACACTTTTATGCTTCATCAGTTTTCCAACTGCTGGTGAGCACTTTTGACTTTAACAAAGATACACATTTTACTTTTATGTTTCTTTCTGGACAAGGTGGATTACTTCCTAATACAGATTTGAGGAGGCTATCAGCAATACAAGGTACTATTATAGAGCAAGCCACCCCTTCATACTGACACTGACAAGCTTATAAAGTTAGATCATTTCCAAGCTTGTGTCACATCAGCCAATTTGCAGCCCAGGATAAGATTTGAGCTGCTGTTCATAATCAGTGGTCTTATGATCCATGTAATTAGCATGCAGGTGGCTAAAGAGTCAGCAGTCAACTTGGCAGAAAATAACAGCAGAGTTCGGATGACAGATCTGGGAGCCTGGCCTGCTTCATGTTTGGGACCAAAAAGTAGAATATCTGCCTTAATTATGTTTAGCATCTGAGGCTTGACTTTCACATAAGCACAGAATAATTAGAAAACAATGCTGCTCCAGGCTTGAAGCCTACTTTTCACAGCCATATAGGTTAGGGTGGAGTGTCAGGGCTTGTGCTGAGCATCATATTCCCAGGGGCCCTGAGCTCAGCCTCTGGAATTTGAGGATTAGCAAACTGTACCCTTTTATTTGTTAATGCATATAAAGGCATTACCAGGAGAGACAAGTTGAATAAAACATAGGCAACAGTATGATTTCAACTTTTAAGCTTTTCCCTTGTTAAAACCAGTAATATACAGTTTTAATTTTGTTTGGATTATGAGATTGTTTCCCAATTGAAGACAATCACTGGCTTCTCAGATGAGAATACAAAGTTTGCAAGGGGGAGCCCTTTGTATTTTTTTTTTTTTTTTTTTTTTTTTTTATTGTAAGCACTGAAATGACTGAAGATATAGATTCTAATTCAATATTACAATAGTTGAACATGATCATTAAGAGTATTGAAAAGCTAGACTAAAGCTTGAAACATTCCAAGTCACACCACTCCCTGCTGGCTCTTGCAATATAAGCCCTGTACAAGCTTCAAAATTTACCATTACTGCTGAGTTACTCAGTTTCAGAAGGTGCTGTGGATGTTGTGCACGCAATTCTACATTTTAGCCAACATAATTCTGTCAGAATTAGCAGGAATCTTCCCATGGTAAAGCCAAGGCCCATCTTTAAGCCAAAGCTAAGCCCTTTTTTGGGCTCATGTCAATGCATTTGTAATATTCTGGAGTTGTATCTCAATATCTAAATATAGTTTAAGTACTTTGTATTACCCATCAGAAATATACACCAGTGTTACAGGGAGACACAGAGCAAAATACAGCTAGTAGTCTGCTAAAATGAGATAGGTGAAATCAGTGCAGTCAGGAATCATTGCAGAAATGGGATCAAAATGTATTAAAATATTTTATTTTTTAAAAAATCCTTTGATTATTTCCCTTTTCAATCAATTCAAAATAAAGCTAAATGACATCTAAAACAAGTATGTTTGTATGTTTTTTTGTGTTTTGTTTTGTTTTGTTTTGTTTTTTTTGCAATATACCACCATCTGGTGGAAGGAAACAGACAAAGCTTTTCAGCACTCATTTGTCTTGATAACTGTGAAATTTTACAGTTAAAAATTACTTAGCGTTAATAGACTTCAGTGGGTCCTTAAGGCTTTTGTATGCCAAATAACTTAAAAATGTGAATTTTCTACACTGTTCTTATAGAAACCTTATTCAACTTGTTTAAAACAGATATATAATTTTAAGAATTTAAAATTTCAAATGGTTTAAGTATGCTCATAAAGATAAACATAAATGTCAGTATTAAGAATAAGTGGTCTGTAAGACAAGAGAATTTTGCACATGATGATACTTCAAAATATTTTGCTAATAAATCAAGCAATATTTATCATACAGACTACAGGATATTACTATATATTCTCATTACTGTTGGAATTTGATTACTCTCTTTTCCAAAAACTCAGTGTCAAGATGAGTTTCGTGTTGCTATTATTTTTTTTACCCTCACATTTTGATTAAAATCTTAGAGGAAAAAGTCTGGTCACACTGCCCATCCCCTTTTGGAGCACCCCTTTCCTTTGCATTGCACTGAATATGTATGTTTTATTACAGTTCATGATATACATTGTGCTCTCTCTTTGGTTGGTACTCTCTGTGTATTCATCAGCAAATTAAGTTAAATATGAGAAAAACAGTATTAGAAATAATATATATATCCATAAAAATACACCTTCTAGAAAAAAAAACATCTAGTTAAAAATTCAAATAATTGTGGAGTTAGAATCATAGAATCGTAAAATGATTTATTTTTTTTTTTTTTTTTTGTCCCACATATCTAACTGTTTCTTTTTGGATATTGAGGTATGATGCCAAAAGACATGGGAGAACTGTCTGCTAAGTGATCTAAGCAGCCTCAGAGCCAGGAAACTTAATCTTGGAAATCAGCAAGACAGCAAAAGCTTTCCAGAATATTTAGGACTCCTGCTGAGCTAGGTCACATGGACACAGCCAAGCAGTCAGCTCATCTGCCAGTTTCTGCTGGAGCTCTGGCAAGATCAGCCAGTTCATAGGAGTGTGCTAAAGCCAGTCAATTGTCATTTTGTGATGGGGAAATATTTTCTTACAATAGTTTTATTAGACCTTGTGTCATACGGTGGACAAAACTATTGGCTTTATGAATATCATTACCCACCCCCTCTCTTGATAAAAGGATACCCTCTGGTCATTGGAAAGCTGGAAGGAAATTCTGCTGGCATGAGAGGACCTTTGACAGTGTAAAGCTGCTGCTCTTTTACCAGTTTGCAAAGGAAGAGGAGATCTTACCATTGAGGGAAGGAAAATGTTGAACTTGGGATATTTTCATAATTGCTGCCACACATACTCAGTGGACAGGATCCTTTTCTTTTGATTGTTATTTTAAGTGAGGCTATGTTCAAGATGAGACATGTACACATGTCTCATGAGGCTGTACACAGAACATGTGAACACCTGCTTCCAAGCCTGGGTTCTGCCCATTGGAACATTCAGCCCATTTCAATACTTCCAAGAACATGATATAGCTGGTAATTTTTTGTCAATATCCAGACATAGATTATGTCTCTTTTCCTACTCACTGAAATCTGGAAAGCTCATACCTACTTTATAAATAATTAGTCCTATGCTTCTGTAAAATCATTAGAAAAATTATACCATTTTAATTCCACATATATCTCTGAAAGCAAAAAGTCTATCACACTTATAATAATATTGAACAGCTTTGTTATAATAAATATTGCTAGTTTATTAAGCACTGCTCATTCCATTTCAATCACATAGCAATGAGTTTCACAAGTTAATCATGTCATGTATGACATACCATTTTTATTTATTTATTAATTCTAAAATCAGAGGCTGTTTTGTAATGAGTCCATTTCCTTTTTATAACTAAAGTGACATGACTATATGACATTGCTCCACTACCTAAAGTTCTGTCGCACAAATAAGTAGCCAATTATTTGAAATTACTTTATTCCTAAAAGAGTTTTTATTTTTTGTTGTTGGTTTTTTTTTGTTTTTGCTTTTGTTTTTTATTATTATTATTATTATTTATTATTGTCTTTTTCCTTTCTCTCCATGTTACTATTGGATATGACTGAAAGGAGTCTGAATTACATACAGAACTGAAAGCAGTTTCACACTGTCTTCAATATAATAAAACCTTCTTCCAGAAAAAAATATGAAATCTTCCACTTTGTTCTTTGCTTAAAGGAAGTACAGGATTAATAATCTATTAATCTTCTCACCTCAAAGAAGGTATTTTTTTTTTTTTTTTTTTTTTTTTTCCAAACGTTCAGTTTCCCCCTGCTCCCCTGCTTAAGGTGATAAAATTAGCAAACATGCCTTATCAGTCTATCCTTCTTATAGAAAAAAAAAAAAAAAAAAAAAAAAAGCCTACTATACCCCCTAATTCTGGACTTTCTACGTGGCTGCTTACAAAACTTTGTTGTTACATTAACACTGTGACATTAACATTTAGTTAATTATTCATCAGTGATTTTCTGCCTGGTCAGAATAGCCTCATCCCTTCTGATTTTCTGAAGCCAATGCCATAGGTCCTTTGGGTTTTGTCCTATCTGCAAGTGTGGCAGCCTAAATTGAACCAGATGTTTAGAAAAACAGGTCCTACATTAAATATTTAAATGTTTAAATATTATACATTGTACAAGTGTTGATACTATTTTTCTTCTTCCATTATATGTCCTCTTCCATCTTCTATACATTCCTTCTTCCATTATACATTCTCTTTTCTTTTTAGACTTGTAGAAGGCAAAGGTCTGAGGTTTGCAGTTCAGCTGTCTAAACTGTTGTTCAAGTAATTTTCATCATTGGATAGAGCTCAGAGAATTGTAATTAATAAGTGAAGAATGAAAGATTGCATCATTGAGTTTGCCTTCTTCTATAAAGGAGATGAGAGAATTTAATGAAGGCGAAAGCTAATTTTCCGGTTCCCATCTGAAGACTTCAAAAGACAAATAATCCACTCCTACCTTAGATTATCTTTTCCAAAAATAAATCGTACTAATCGCTGAAAATTATAAATAAATAGTATAAGTTAGAATTTGTCAAATGTTATTTTGTAGCCATTTGGTTGTTATGCTTTTTTTCTTCCAGATTAAATATCAACTTTCATATCGGGTAATTTTTATCTTTGAAATACCATACAAATGTATTTAAAATACCTCTTGATTTTGTTTAATTAAATGTTTTCCTTATTCACTGCATGAAATGTTTCTATTTCAAACCAGGGCCAATTCCAGATTTTCCACCTAGGCAAATCCAGTTTGATAAGAACTGGCTGAGGAGAATAAAGGGCATGAGACAGGAAGAATGAGCTGTGGTGGCAAGAAGTTGAGGTGAACATTGGGATGTGTCCAGGAGAAGGATGTTAGTAGGCTGGTAGCAAGGTAGCAAGGCTGGGCATTTGCATATGAAGGCAATGGCTGTTGAGTCTATGAGGCTTGTTTTTAGTGGGTGGTTGAGACCAAGGACCAGGAACTTGCAGAAATTTGGCCTTAGAATTAAGTTTAAAGATCAGCATTTCACAGAGCTGACAGTTCAAGGGTGAATAGTCTTGAGCAGGCTGGGTGAGGAATGAGAACAACTGCTGAGGTTCCCCTGGCCCCAACCTAGATCACTCACCTCCTAGCACTTGCAGAACCTTTTCTTCTTTCTGTGGAACCTCAATACTCCTAAAAGAATCTCTATCTCTTCCTCTCCTCTTTTGTGCTTTTTGCACTGGTGGAAAATGAAGGCTGAAGACAAAGAGTTTGGACATGCCTTGCTGCTGCTGCAGAGGCAAAAAACATGCAGGATAGGGTTATGAGATGTGAGATGAAAGTCATGAGCAGGAAGACTTTGTTGTTCCCTATGGATGTCTTCAAAGGAAGGAGAGAAAAGAGCAATCTTTCACATTTCCTTGTAGGAAAGCACTTAATGATGGAGACCATTCCTGCCTATTAATGGAGAAATCAAACTGTCTGTTCATATCTGAATTCATACCTGCATTAATAAAGCTTTTCTGAAGTAGATGTTCTGTATAATGTTTTTCTCAATCCTTTGCCCCTTAACAATAAATGTTTTTAAAACAAAAAGACCACTATCCAAATTTGCATGCCTATGTTATGAAATGTGAAATTAGGTTGTTTTAATCAACAAGGAAGCAATTAGTGACACTGAATGTAAAAACTTATGGCCAGTAGGTGGTACCCTTATTCCAAATTACAAAGGAACATCTAAAGCTGGAAAACCACATTAGATGAAAACTGAACACCCTTCTTCCCTGTTAGCCACTGCAGACTCCAGCATGCACTCTGGAGCTCTGGGCAACGCTAATGAGGGCTTGGACATAGCAATAGTATGTGAACTGTGAAATGGCAAAGGGTTGGATCCAGTTACTTACAAGCCCTTAGAGTTAGAATTAGACACTTCATTGTTTTCAGTGTTAGATATCTTTGACCATTTTGGAATCAGTTTTTTATCTATTTGGCAACTTAATATTCACCCTAAACACATATACCATGGACTCACAGATTGTATGACTGGTGAATATGATTATCTCAGTAAAGCTCAAAAATGTTTAAAGTTCATACTTAATTTGTAAGAACATATTTTTTGAGACAATTCTTTTTATTATTTTAGACAATTTCTAGAACACAGAAGGAATTTATGAAGAAAAGTGAGTTTAGTAACATACAACATTAATTAGTCAATGTACTGTTCCTTGCAGATATACACATTGAAATTATTATTGCAAAATGTCAGCCTCTGTGAAATAAAGGCTATACTGAAGATGTTACAATACCTTTCAAACTGATCCTCAAGATTTTGTTTAATTAATTGAGATTAGCAAAATAACAACCTGTGGCAGTAAATATTGATTTCATTTTTGAAAAATTATAGACTAGGAACTTCAGCTTAAAGCATCAGGCTGAGTATTCTTCAGGGTGTGAGCGTGTGGGGGAAACTGAGCTAAGAGGCAAAACAATTAGATACATGTGATTCAGTCAGTCTACTGGAAAGTACTCTACTAGAAGTCTTGTCTAATCCAAGTCTCATTTCAGCCTCTTACAAAATAAATACCTTGAGAGATTGCCATCTCTCTTCAGCTTTTAACTCAAACTAGCATGTACAGTTGTCTGGAGAATGGTTATCTCTGTACTGAGGTCTTACACTGCCTATTGTAAACCAGATGCCTCAGTTTTAGGTTGCTTTAATATTGAGGTTTAGTGCCATCTTTTATATTTTATATTAATAGATAGCAATAATGCTTGGCCTACAGCTGATGCTTCTGGTGGCTGATTATTTCCCATGGATCCCATGTCCTATTAATAAAACCCAGATCCCAGATGTCTGTGATATCCAATAATATCTGAACATCAGTACTAATGAAGCTGAATCCTGTCCAAAAACAATTAATGAATTTTCCCATTTACTGACCCCTAAGCAAATGCAATTAATTTGAGAATGTCGAGAGGTTACATTATATTTTCTTTTCTTTTGTTAAACTTCCTTCTTTTTTTTTTATTAGAAAAAAAATTGCAAGTATAAAAAACTGTGAGTACAGCACTTCTGGTATTTTTACACTGATCTAGAACAGAAACACACAAAACATTCTAAGTTAAAATAAATAAACAAATAAACCTCTCTAATCAAATAAATTGAGTAGCCTGATAATACTTACATAGACTGGTTTCATCTGGAAATATCTTCTGAACTGAACTCAGTTTCAGACGTTTCATGATGCACATAACTGCTGGCCTTCACAATGAAAGTCTGCATGGTTTCATTAGTACAAATTTAGTGTTGCCAAACCTAACTTCAGAGGTCCCTTTAGTCTATTTCTTTTTTAGCACTACCAAAAATATATATTATTAAAAAAGAATGTAAATTGCAGAAATAGAAAATAACTTTTTGTCTGAATTGCTGGCTTCTTTAAGTGATATAAAAGAATTCATGTGAGTGCAAATTCTACTGTATCTTTCTCTTTATTTTCTCTATTCTCTCCTGCATTCTGAATCCACCTGATACTGATCTGTGCTATAGCTCTGTGACATCTCTCAGTCTCTACTTGCCTCCCAGTGGGATTGGCTGTAGTAGATGTTTTTTTCCCATCCTTGTCATTTTTTAAAATTACTTTACTAAAGGTCATAACTTTTGTGACCTGTCTGCTATGAAATAGAAAGGATTGATGTAGTTGTATCCTTTTTAGTCCCACTATCTCTTTCTCTCTTTCATCCTATTATATAGTCTTCCTTCCTTCCTTCCTTCCTTCCTTCCTTCCTTCCTTCCTTCCTTCCTTCCTTCCTTCCTTCCTTCCTTCCTTCTTTCTTTCCTTCTTTCCTTCTTTCCTTCTTTCCTTCTTTCCTTCTTTCCTTCTTTCCTTCTTTCTTTCTTCTTTTTCTTTCTTTCCTGAAGTCTCCTTGTCTTTCAAACAGTAAACAGTTTTAAAAAGTTGTGTAATTGCAAATGTCATTTTCAATCTTAAAAAATTCAAAGGACTGTGAAATTACATTAGAAATTTGTACAAGACTAAGTTCAATTTGTTTTATATTTTTTATCACTGGGTTTACAAGTATGCAGAAAAACACACTCCTCTTTGTTGCCCCCACAGCATTTTTTCCATACTGCCATGACTTTGCATCCTCTCACTAAGAAACTTGTTTAGTGTCAGTGAAGTTTGTCTTTGTGATTATGTTCTGCTCACACTCTTATTTATCGTAGAGTAGGAACCTTCAGACAGTAGTGGGAAGTGTGGGATACACTGAAGGTAGACATCCAGACACAGAAACTGGGACAACTGCCAAGGTCCTACAGGAGTCTCTATGTCTTCTCTCTGAAGCCTCATGCACTCACTCAACAATCATCCACCAACATGCTATACATAGTTATTTACCTTTATACTTTTAATATGCATTTAAAATATGCATATGTTTATGATTGGGGGGGGGGGATATTTAATATGCTAATAAATTGTATTCTTCTTCTTCTTCTTATTATTATTTAATTAATACAACCAAAAGATGTTTCTTCAGTTTTCTGCTTTTAATTTTCTTAATTCATTCATAAAGCTCCTCGTTTATTCTCAGCTGTCTTTATCAGTCTGCTAGCAACAGCAAAGACTCTTTGGCTGTGGAGATGGAAAATGTAGAACTAGTATTCAAGTCCTAATTTATGCATGTCAAACTGACATTCCCAAATCAGTATCATTTTAAAGTGTGGAAAATGCTTGTCTATGACTATAGTTAGCAAAAACTTAGCAGGAGACATGAATTAAACTAAAGAGAATTTTTTCACAGGACTGGCTTTTTAAGATACATGAATTAGTAAGCGATTTTTTATTTTTCTTATGGACACAAAATTACAGTTTTTATAAATTATAATAGGCCAGTGAAGAAGCAAAACCATACTAAAATATTTGCAGCTGAACAATGTGAAGACACTAAGACCTGGGCCCTGTTCATGTCTGTGCTGTAGTTTTATTACTTGGTCTTGTTAAATCTTAGAATTTCTGTGCTTTACTTCACCTTTTTAGATTAAACTTTTTCTCTCTCCTGATTTATCATTTTTATATTATTAGATCTAAGACAGTAAGAAGATTATTGTATATATCGGTACAGACAGTATAAAGGAAAGGGTTTATAAATATCACATGGGCTATAGATAACTGCTTAGTTAATGTATATACGTCTTTTTTTTCTGTGTAACTGAAGCCCTTGAGCTCCATCAGTTATGCCAGCACAAGCATATGCACAATCAAATGGTAACTGTTTTGATCCATATTTTATTCCTCTGCTTGATTCATTGTCTGACTACACTGGATACTTGTACCAACAAAGTGCAGGGAGACCTGCACTGGAAAGACCAGAACAAAAGTAGAAGACCGTAAAACCCAATTTTCAGTTTCAGGAAAATCATGGTAACTGATTTTAATTAATTTTTGGATTACTGAGTTTGATTTCTTAAAAAACATCGATACCAACAATGTCTGTTTTTTATGGTTACTCTGTCAAAGTGTCATCACTAGCATCAGTTAAATGATTAAAGATAATTGCCATATTAAGGTGTGATCAAAGGTATGTTGAAATGAAGTCATGCACCCCTTTAAACTTTACTGATCTTTGAAGAAACCTTGAAATATTTTAAATTATAGAATGTTTTAGGAGCACTAGAGATATATTTGTCATCTTTCACTTTGTTAGTGACTGTCCTCTTCTCACAGCTTATTCCTCTTCAGTGGCTGTGGAATTGCTGCCTCCAGGCTCAAGGAACAGTTTAAGCTACAGTAATTTCTTTACTTTGCCTATTCAGATGTAATCCAGTGTGCCATTCTGAATGCTCACTACCAAAACATTTTTCCTTTGGAGTGCCTTTCAGTATCAGTGATATGGCAATTCAGCCCCACTATTTTTTTCACTTTTGCATCACTGAAAAAGAAAGTACAAGCTCATTTTGGTAGATGAAATATTTCTTACAAATAATTTGCATTCTGATAAGAAAACAAAACAAAACAAAACAAAACAAAACAAAAAAAAAAAAAAAAAAAAGAGAAGCGGTTACCATGTCCTCATCTGCCTTTCAACACAGCCAAAACTTCCAAACCAAAAAAACAACAAAACACACACACAAACAAACACCCCCCGCTCCTCCCTGCCCCTGCAAAACAAACAAACAAATAAACAAACAAACAAAAAACACTACCACAGGTTCATAATGTACAGTGATTGCTTAGACACATCAGAAAGGCAGTTGAGGAAAAAAATAAAAATAAAAAAGGTGCACTAGCACTCAGGAATGTTTTCCAAATAGCCTGAGTGCCAAAATTCTGTTCTGAGGTGCCATATGGGAGAAAAGATCTGTTTTCCAACAAAAAGGGTAAAAAATGAACCATTCTCCTGAAGGCTATAAACATTTTTCCTAATTGTTTCTTTGTATCTCTCATATTTTTGTCTGAAAACTTCAGCAAACTGAAGCAGACAATGTATACAAAGAGAACAGAAATAGTTACTGATTGTGAAACTGTATGTCTTTAATGACTCAAACTTCAAATCCTGATCTTTTAGCAGAAGTACAGGGAAGCCAGTTAAGCTACTGAGTACAGACCAAGTTGATGTACATCCCATTTATGAATTTTTGAATTTTACCCTATGGAATAAAGACTGTTTCAGAAGAAAGATGCTTTTCCATAACTTATATGATGAGGAAGGAAGAAGAAGGTTCTCTTCCAGGTTACTGAAGAATGATTTTCAAATCCTTCAGAAATCTGTTTTAGCATTTGGTTTCATGGGAGAGAAGGATATTAAAGTCTGTGGTTTCTTACTCTGAGCTAAGCTATAGGTAAAGATCTTCTTCCCCTTAATGGGTTTTGGGGATATTTTAATAATCACATTCTATTTAGTTATAATATAAAGTTGAATTTAAAAAAAAGATAGAGAAAGAAAATAAAAATAACTATTGCTTTTGTTTTCCAACCAGTACTGGAAGTAGTTATTTGTACCAGTGTAACTCACATAAGTGTCAGGCCCAAAAACTATGTTGGCACCAACAAAGATTTTATTTTTTTTTTCAGTAAGAGCTAGGAATTTTTCCAAGACAGTCTGCCTAGTGGGAGCACAGAGTCTGACCGAAGTATGCTCACCAGATGGTAGATGTTTTCTTCTGGGTAAATATTGAAATCTATGCAAACTGGGAAGTAAGAGTGGGAAAGGTTTGCTCTTGTTGTTTTTGGTTCCTGGTTGCCTCTGTAACCAATAAATGTGAGGAGGAAAAATAAAACAAAGCTAGTTTAAATGGAAGAAAAGAAATGCCTCACTATTTGTTACTGAATCTGATCTATTGTTAATAACTAATTTGGGAAACTTTACAGTTAGAAATATTTTTTTTTCCCTTACCCTAATAACTTTATTACCTTGTTATTCCAAACCTTGCTGCACTAAAATAGAAGGTCCCCAGATAATAATAAGGATTGTTTTCTGTAGGGAAGAACATGTGAAAAAAATAATAAAAAAAAGCCTGCTCTACAGGCCAGCTGGAGACATAGTGCAGTGAGCTGCCTGCCAGCCACTGTTGCCTGGTGTGGCAGGAGCAGAAGGCAGCACCTCTGGTGCCTTGGGGCCCAGATGCTGTTTACTTGAAATACCAACAAAAATTAATCTGCACAAGGGCCCTGCACCAAGCAGTGGTTTTGCTGAGTTCTCTTCATCCATTGACTCCATGGCTGGTGCTCTGGCTTCAAGCAAAGTGAGGAAAGGTGACTATAACAAAAGCTGGAGAGTGGTCAGGATTTAAGCCTCAATAGCTGTTAGCTTGCTGGATGAGAACCAGAGGCCCACACTGCTCTAATGCATGCCCAAGAGCGTCTTTTTGGTGGAGTAGAATGGCACATTTGGCTCCAGTACTGTGTCTCAGCAGGAGAAGACACTGCTCTAACTTCATCATCTGCATAATGCTGGGTTAGAGACTTATCCCAGGTAGGCAGCTATAGGGTATAGTAGCTCTACTAGAAAGCAAGCTGGCTGAAATGCCAGATGATTTATAGCAGAAGTGGCATAGCAAAATACTGCAAAGTTGATGAAAAAAAAAAAAAAAAAAAATCACCACGTGCAGTGATCTCTATATCATGTATCCACAGAAGGACATGAAATGGAAGAAATGTCACAGTGAAAAGGCAGGGCAGTGGGAGAAAATATTTTTTAGCTTTCTTGACACTGAACTTCAAATACCTAGGACAGGTTCTAATGCTATTTCCCATACTCTCTTCTCTTCCAGAAACCTATCCAGTGCCTTTTTTGTTTGTTTTGTTTGTTTTCACCTTCTGAATATGTGCCAGCAGTGAGTGACAGGAGTGGCAAAATCTGGATCTGATGAAGGTGGTGACAAAAATAGACAATGGAGAAATAGTAGTAATGTCCCACCCTTGCTGTCAGGAAATCTCTCTATGAAAATAAAAACAACTTCCAGCCACTAATTATCAAAATAATGAGACAGATTAACAACGTACGTTCAATATGTATTAAATATTTTCATCTTAATGACTGTGAAAGATAACTGTTCTATATTTAGGAAGTATAAAAATATAAAAGTTTATTGAAGGAAATGCATCCAGACTCAATTTTGTAGAGGTAAGGGAAACACATAGAATCATAGAATCGTTCAGGTTGGAAAAGGCCTCTGAGATCATCTAGTCCAAACTTTAACCTAGTATTAAAGTTCACCACTAAACCATGCTACTAAGTTCTACATCGACATGTTTCTAGAAGACCACCAGGGAGGGTGACTTAAATACTTGATACAAAGAAACTGGGTTTTATGAAGCAGAACTGGAGGGATGCTTTGCAGAAGAGATGAAAGCTTGGGAAAGGGAACTTTTTCAGTAATTTGTTTTTAATTTAATTTTATTTTTTTTTTCCCTCATAAAATCCTAAAACAGAGATGCTCATATGTATATATATATAAACATTATTTAAAATGTACTTTTAAGGCATAAACACCTTTTCTTAAATATTGGTATAATGACTACATATAATCTAGTTTGATGTTAAAATACATGTGCTTCCTAATTTATTGTACTAAAGAGTTTATCTTAAAGCTATTGTAAAGAACAACTGTTTTTCATCAGTTTAAAAGAGAAAAATATATTAAGCTTTCAAATATAGAAAGACAAAAAATAGTTTAATAATAGTTTATGGTCAAGGTATATGTATTAGTTATAATCAATGCTCAAGAAAAGTAACATCTGTTTACAAAATACATGCAACAGCTTGGCAAGAGATATTGCCCAAGAGATTACATTCTGTGGAATTGGCTTAGTATTAGAAGAAAGAGTGATTCACTGTAGAAAAGTCAATTTCCAAATTGTTTTTGACACACTGCTTTGATCAAAAAATAGTTTCTCACCTTAGCCAGAGTGCTTAAAGTCTTCAATGCATAAGGTAGCTGTAGATGTAGGTTTCTTGCAGTTTTTTAATTAACACACATACACACACACACACAGACGTAGGCACACACACACATACACATTAACCTAGAAAGCTTTACCTGTCCTTTATTTATTTTTGTGTGTGCGAATGTGTGTGTGTGTGTAACAGTTAAACAGTCTCAAGCATTATCATTTTATCTCATTTGAGGGAATATATTGCTTGTCTCATTTTGAATGCTTCAAAAAAATAGATTTAAAAAAAATTCTGGCTGTCATCTATTCCCCAAAATTAAGAATTTCTGGTTAAAGTAAAACTACACGTTTCCAAAAGAAAATAAGAGTGTAAAGATGGGGAATGGGGATGAGCTGAGGTATCAGGAAGAAAGAGACATGTTGATTTTAATATGTGGTTTTTAGGGGGAGAAGGGAGGGAACATATGGAAGAAATTGCATCTTTGAAAGGTAGCAGACAACCACTAGAGAGAATTTTTTTTTTTTCCTTCCTTCCTTGAAAGACATTGTTCATCTATGTGAAGGAGAGAATCCTGGCTCAGTTTGCAACTGCTGCCAGGAAACATTTTCAGGAGTGATTAACAAAACCAGTTTGCTTTACTGGATTTTCATGAAGGTAAACATTTATGCATATAATTTTGACAGATCAAACAGTGCATCGTTATAGCTTTAAGGCAAAGAAGAACTAATACTTTTCCTTTAAAAGGGTGTTGTATTATTTTATGTGTATTGCATTCTCAGCAGAGGCGACATTTAAATCTAGTGAGTAGCGACCAAGTGAAAGAAGTAATTCTGAGAAATAAATAACAACTGGCCCAGTTTCCTCAATGAAGGTGAAAGGGGTTTGACAATATTTACCCAACATTATGTTAATTTATTCAGTACTGAAATTAAAAAGAAGGGAAGGGATTGCCTGTATGCTCTGGTGAAAGTGTAACATGAAATTAGAATAGCCTCTAAAGTTGCAGATGACCTAGAATCTCACAACTGGCAGCAACATAAAGCAAGTGACTCAGCAGCACGAAATATTGTTGTAAGAACCTAAAACTCTCAGATGTTAGAAGTACATGTACTGAAGAAAGAAAGCCAGAATATTTTAAATTGCAGTTCTAGACTTCAGTTTGAGCTGGAACTTTAAATCCAGGCTATCAGAACAAAATGAACACACATTTGAGAAAGCAAAGTATACAATAACCTACTGTCAAATTTCCTTTAAAATATGCTTTTTTTCTCTGGGGTTATATGTATTTTTGTCCCAAGTCAATCCAATTAAAATGGGGTATCTGTAGTTAAAAGAAAAGCAAATCATACCCTGCTTAAAGAGAAGGGCAGTGAGCCAAAGGGTCTTTTTATATCTTATATTTTTATTTTATCAAAAATATTCCAGTTACCATTGAAAACATAGGAACTGTTCCTGGTCACACTTCAAACCCTACTCTGGTAGAAATAAATGTTCCAGTGCTACTGTACAGCAGGCTGGACAGACGTCCAATATTATCCTTTGTGTGTCCTGCATGCCCAAGGCAATGCTTTTAAAGCTGAATCTTTCATTTTTTATTGAGAAAGAAAAAAAAAAAAAAGGAAGAAAAAAAAAAGAGCAGAGTTCTAGGGGCTATAACAAAATCCTTTTTGTTGTAAAAAGGTTAATACAATGATGATACTCTGACAAACAACTGACTTTAAATAATAAGTTAGTTTGAGTGCACTCATATAGGACAAATATACCTAACTGACCCTGTTGCTGAGCAACACATACCTTCTTCCCATTGTTAAATACACATAGTATTTATTTAACCTTTTCTTGCCCTCACAGTACTATCATCCCTTTCTACTCAAATTGCTAAGGATAGATGAAGCCTGATCACAAAGAAAGATTTGAACACAGTTTTAAAAATTAAAAGTAGGTATTTGCATAGCTTTTTTTTTTTTTTTTTTTTTTTTTTTTGTGGTAATACCTGTTTTAATGCCTTCACTCAATGCAGTTATCTAATATCTAGAAAGAAAATCCACTCTGATTATGCCAAGGGAAAGAGACCTTGAAACTGAACACTGTGCTTGTGCTGTGTTTTTTTTTTGTTTGTTTGTTTTTGTTTTTGTTTTAAATTAAACATAAAAAAAATAAAAATTTTGTGAGTCTGTTCAGAAACTGGAACATTTCATGCAGTACAAACACAGTATCTTTGAGACTGAGAATTCACAGCCTGAGATCTCCATGGCTGCCAGTCAGGTTTCCCTGAACTGGCAGCAGCAAACCCAGTGTTAATAAGTAAATAGCAAGAAGGAGGGAAGGCAGCTATTTTACTATCTGAACACAGGAAATAAGCATCAGCTTTTGATGTTCAGCTTTACTCATTAAATGTGAACCTCTCACATAAGCCCAGCATAAAGCTGGCAAAAGGTTTAATTAATAATGTAAGCCTGCTTAAAGTACTTTCTAGTTCAATAGGCAATTTTAAGAGCCTTTTTACTGGCTGCCAGGGTAAAGTGAAATTTTATTTGAGAATATGCAGTAGGTGGTATGACAGTTGAAAAACATTTAGAAACATAGCTAAAAAAAGTAGCCTTGTACCTGCCTAGATGTCGATTCCATTTTATGCCAACTTAATACCAACCTGGCATTTATGGATATGTTACTGTAACTAATCTTAAATTCATCCTTAAACTAAAATATAATAAATAATGCTTAAGATTGTAGTGGGAGATTCATCTTTCTTATTTCAAAGCTGAACGAATTATTTTCACTGAAATTGCCAAATAGCACTTGTGGGGTATTTGCTGAAATACTGTCAAGAGTAACTATAAGAGTGGTGAGGCTGACTGGAAATTATATTTGTTTCATACTTTATATGTATCAGATGTTTTTACCTATGTTTACATGTATTATATTTAATAATGCAAAAAGAACAGATCTCCTATATCTTTAATTAACTAGGAACATTCAGGCCAAACAACTTGCATAGACTCCAAATATAGACAGAAACAGACCTATTGTATGCTTACATGACTCTGGATATGTTCTTCTTTCTCTTCATTTACAACAGGAGGAACCATCTAACCTTATTCTAGCATCTTGACTGTGCTACTTACAGTAAGAACTAATTAAATCCTCAGTAACACAGGATGAATTTCCTTTGTCAAAATCAGTAAAAGAGGCAAGAACTTGGAAAATACAATGCAGAGGTAACCAAATACATCTGTTTGGAGACTATTTCAGTTTCATCCTGCTAGGATGCCTAAAGAGTATGGGGAAAAAAATACATATATTAGCGTCTATGAAAAACAAAAACAAACAAACAAAAATTACAAAATCTACACTTTCGGGCTTTTATAGGTCGATCCTGTTTGGGCTAAAAAGAGCAGAAATATTACAGTTTTCTTCTCCAAGGACTAAGGATTTGAAGGACAAGGACTAAGTTCCTAGTTCTACTTTATCTGAAAAGCTGGTGGAACGGTGAAGAAACCAATTCATTTGTCTTAATATATAGAATATGAGAACAAAAGCTCTTAATTTGTTTTCATTATAATCCAACTCTATTTTCCACCTGATTTTTTTTTTTCAAAACATTTTGCTGTACCATTTGAGGATATAACACTACTTGAGCTCATAATGCATGTTCTGTATTACTATTGATAATTTAACACATTGAAATGCAGCCCAAAAGAACCATAAATTTAACATGAGAGTAGCAAAAAAAATATTGTTTTCATCAAGATCTCTCAAGTGCTCCACAATGAAAACTGGTTGCATTTGCAGTTTAGATGATGCTTGTCTATTTTTTTTTCTCCTTTAATAGTTTTCCAAGATGAAATATTTTCTAAATTGTTATAATTTTCTCTTTATTTCACTTTTAATAGGAATCGTGGTAGCTACTGTAACTTTTTCTAGACTCCGTAGAAGCTGTAGATCAGAATAGTGCAGTCTTCTAAATCTCAGGAATCAGCAAACTTAGCACAAGCTAGTGAGATCAGCGTTTCTGAACAGGGGTTCAGCTTGTGCAACCAATAGCTCACAGCTGTAACAGCAAGGCCAGGCACCAAACATCAGTGTCTAGACCCCAGTCTGAAACTGCATTTTTGAGGGATTGTAATGTAGAACTTAAATGAAAATTTGCTAGATCAATATAAGCACAATAAAACAACATCATCATCAGAAAAAAATAAAAATAAAAACAACAACAACAACAAAAAACACATATTTCATTAGTGAAAAATGTTTTTACACAACTGAACTGATTATTTTGATTTACAGCTCAAAAATACCATTTAAAGTATCTAATGTTAAGAACATTTAATTTGGACAAGCCATTCACATTCTGTGTGGTTTTGATAGCAAGAACATTTTAAAGCTTTGGACCCAGTACATTTTCCATCCTAATTTGCAAGTTTAAGTTGGAAATACTGAATTTCTGAATAAAAATGAAGGTAATGCTCCTTGTTAACATAGTAATGTTTGTTTTGGCAGTAATAGTTGATGATCAAACAAAGGAAAAATAGAATGACAGTTCCTTTTAAAATATAACATTGACTAGTAGTCACTAGTTATTATCAACTAAGTAGCTGATAATCGTGGGAGATCACTGTTAAAAAATAGGTCCTTCTTAGGTATCTATAACCATTTGAGATTAGCACGTTTTTCATTTTTAAAAAATGGCAATATTTTCTTTTTCAGATTGAACATGTATGCTGCTCTTACAGTATATTACCAAAGATATATGAGAAGAATAGAGAATTAGGCATTCATCAATGAACAAAAGCTCTTCTTTGAGAAGAGGATGCTTTTTTGAATTATGTGAAAGCGTTTATTGGAAAAATTATTTTAAAATGTACTTTGCATATCTGTAGGGGGATTTTACAAACTTGGACCTGAATTTAGTAGGATTTGTGAATGAGAAAAAACAATCTTACTGACATTTACTGTAGATTTTTGAATAATTTACCCTTCTGAAATAGCTTTGTCAGGTCTGGATGTACTGAGTACAGCAGTAGGTCACTCTAGGTCAATGCAGGCATTCTTGAAAGTTATTCCTTGTGTTCCAGGTTTAGCTAAAATCCATACATGTAATTAGGTGTTAACCACGGTATTCATGAGGTTGATAATATATAATATGATTATATTTTCATTATTATAAAAATTATTATAAAAAGGTTTTTCATCTCTGTCACACTTGATACAGCTATGGACTTCTTAGTGTCTACTGAGAAAGTCTGGAAAATTTCTTAGAGGGAAAGAAAAAAACATATAAATTTTGCTAGTGTGAATGTGTGTAATATAAATCATATAGATATAGAACCTCCCTGTGTGATACATTAAAAGCCCAAAGCTGACACTGAAGTCACTACGATTGAGGGAATTTTTCTGCTTATTAGCTCAAGCCAGGTAAAACACAGGGAAAAAGCAGAGTCTGTGGAAGGAAGGCTGCAAAAGCAACATGATCAGGATTAGAAATCTTTTGGGATTAAAAAAAATAATAATAAATCAATTTAGAAACATATTAATTGTTCCTTAAGATTCTTCATTTTGTATCTGCTCTATTCTTTAGACATCAGCTGGCAAAGACTAGTGTTACGTTCACCTCCAGTTACTTAACTTGGTACACTTTACATTTCTATCATGTATAGACTGGACATAGAATCATAGAGTCATAGAATAGAATCATAGAATCATTAAGGTTGGAAAAGACCTCCAAGATCTTCTGGTCCAACCATCCCTCTCTCACCAATATCACCCACTTAACCATGTCCTTAAGCACCACGTCCAGCCTTTCCTTAAACACTCACAGGGATGGCAACTCCACCACCTTCGTGGGCAACCTGTTTCAATGCCTAACTACTCTTTCTAAGAATAGTCTTCTGTGAGAAGAGGCCAACCCCCAGCTCCCCACAACTTCCTTTCAGGTAGTTGTAGAGAGCAATAAGATATCCCCTGAGGCTCCTCTTCTCCAGATTAAACAACCCCAGTTCCTCATACGACTTGTGCTCCAGACTCTTCACCAGCTCTGTAGCCCTTCTCTGGGTGCAGCTCAGGGCCTCAATGTCTTTCTTGTAATGAGGAGCCCAAAAGTAAACAAATGTAAGTATATAAGGTGCAACAGTTCTCAGGAAGCATGCTCCAGTATGTAGCTATGTCCACATTTCTCATGGGGAATTCTCCATCCATTGAAGGAACATAAATGTTGAAGCTGAGATATGTTAAGTTGCCTAAGACAACTTAACTTGTGAGGTGCCTGGATTTGATAGCAACATCTGTATACAAGCAGAATGCTTGCTTACTATGCAACAATTTATTTGAATTAAATTAAATTGGTTCCCTAAATAATATAGAAGCCAAGAAATACTTCTCTTAGTGAAAGGACCCAGAAAAAAAAAAAAAAAAAAAAAAAAAAGAAGATATTTATTTATTGAGACAGAATAATAAATGCAATTATCTATTTTTTCACAGTTGTCATGTCAAATTTATAATTCTACATACATTCGCTTTTGAAAAGAAGTTGCAATGATCAGCCACACTATTTTCTTACAGTGCTCAGAATGAAACTGCCAGTATCAGGACAGACTTCCTTGTCACAAGTGCCTTTAAAAGAAACACATCACCAACTATTGTACAAATGCATACTACCATAACTTTTTAAATTTATATGTGCATAAGGTGGGATCCAATTTCTTTTCACAATATACTGGTCATAGCATTAAAAATTAGGGTAATTATAGAATGTTTTGTTCCATTTAGTCCAGCATGTCTCTCTAAAAGAGAAATGATAATAAAAAGATGTTCAAGATCTCAAGAGAGGTTTCAGATCTTTGTGTTTCCTATAAAATTCAAAACTTTCAACAAATAAGTATTTGCATATTGCCTGACCGAACTAGTAAAAAATAAATTTCTTTGCTTGTTTTATTATTTCCCCAGATTTACTGTTTCTCTAATAAAGAGATGGAGATAAGTCAGTGTTTCTGGGAAATGGTACCATTTGGGACCCAGCTGATTCTATTCACTCTGTACCTTCTCAGGTGGTTTCTTTTTATTGATTTGATGTTTGAGAAGTCCAAATGCTAATGCTCCTAATGATTAGCCACTCTTTTTGACTTTTGGTAACAAGTATTCTCATGCAGTTAATATTGAACAGAACTTTGTGCTCTACATCTGTCATTTCAAAATTCCCATTTTTGAATTCCCCTAGTCTCAAGTAAGTAGTGCATTGTCTTCCTTTTTTACTCCCTACAATCTTTTCTCCGACTTCCAGAGCCCCATGATGCAAAATGTCATTTTGCCGGTCTTCAGTTCCAGTGACAATTTTAATCTTAGTGATTTTAATGGGCTTTTCAAATACAATCCCATAGAAGTCCCCAGTAGAAGGAGCTTTGCCCCAGAAGTACTCATCAATGCTGCTGTAAGCCTTACTTGCCTCATAGTTTTCAAATACATTCATGTTGGTGTGCAAGTTTGCAGGTGGGTTGTCAGGGATATCAAATGATTCCTCTTCAAAGTCGTCATCTTTCAGCTTGTTTTCAGCTCCTTTGTAAGATGAGTAATATCCCATGTGCTGAAACAGTGATGGTTTAAAACGTATCACTTCCTTCTGAGCTAACAGACCACGAAAGTGGATAAGCAGCCAATCACAAGGCATTTCTTGGTAAAACATCAACAAAAAATGGGCCAGGCGTGGAAGGTCATGGGAATGGTAAAGTTTTCCAATATAACCCAGTTTGGAGAATTCCAAAGTCACCCAGTAGGATCCTTCTCGTGAAGTAATTACTTTCTTAACAGTGGTCAAAAAGTTCTTTGAGCAGCGAACATCATCTTCTAGCATCACATAATAATCAGACAAGTTAGCACAAAAGTTTAGCAGGAAAGCATAATCAACATTTTGTTTGGATCGAAACTTCACACGGTCTTCTGGGTCATTGTAATTTCTCTTGAGTCCATCCAGAACTGGATAATACTCCTCAGGGACATGAATAACTATTAGTCTACCTGCAATTATGTGATGTGCAAATTTCTGTGAAATATCCTGGACCATTACTTCACACCAGGCAGAATCAAAATCTGCAAGCTGCACTACCACTGCAATTTCTTTAAGTTCCTCATAACTTGACTGCTCAAATATGGACTTGATGGTCTCAAGCAAGTAGTTTCCTTTTTTCCTTTTCACAGAGGATAGCCCAATTGTAAGAAACCCTGTACAAAAGAAAATTCAGACAAAAATTGAGTATCTCAAATTGGAACTAACTAGCCACAAAATTATCCTCCAGGGTTGTGCTTATATCAAGTAAATCTTTTGAATAGTAAAGTCTGAGAGTTTGTTGTGTAAACTTACTGCATGAAACAAAGGATATTTATTCATTTTTAGTGAAAGAAAAATCTTATTGCAAGGAAATAGACGTACGTAGACTATTGCATCAAACATTCATTTACATGTTAACTGCAAGAAATGGTGTGAAATAGACAAAAGCCAAAGCAATGTGCATGTATATGCCAGGAAAAAAAAAAAAAAAAAAAAAAAAAAAAAAAAAAACACTTAGACAATATTAAGGATATAAAATATGTTAAAAGAAAGGGGATTATGACTTACTATTCACACAATATTTTTAAAACAAGGCACTATGAAATACAGCACAAAAACATGAGATAAAGATTAATTGCCAAACATTAAGCATTTTAAGCACTCTACAAGACCAGTTCCACTTACGCATAACTTTACAGTTTTATGAATGTTGAATGGATAATTCCTTTCTGCATTTTCGTTTTTAACTGAATTCAACTGAATTTCGTTTTCAACTGAATTTTCGTTTTCAACTGAATTCAATTTCTTCTTCTAACCCTCTTTTAGGACTCATTGAGCAATTTATAGTGAACTTCCTCTTGAAAGATGTAATTTAGATATTATTTTAGAGTAGAAGAAAACTTACTACTGCATATCTGTGTTTCTATAAGTAATTTTTACTGTTGTTACAGTTTTCTGGAGAGAGATGCATCTTAATTATAAGCAAATAATTATCATCTCTGCTGCTTTGGAGTCACTACCATTGTATTTTTTATTATTATTATTATTTTTATTTTTTTCCCAGTAGTCCAAATTAGTTCTTTCAGATATCTGTTAATATATCTCCAGTTTGATGTAAAATATGTTAAGAATTGGTAATTGAAATGGCATAATTTATTTGAACCTGCCTCAAGTTTCTTAAAATAATGTGGTTTGTAAAAGACTGCTCTGATAAAGTAATGCAGAGCTTCCATCAAGGCTTAAGTCTGCTCAAAATTCAGTACATTGTGCAGTGAAGTACTGCACAGATCCCTCAGAACCCAAGAACCTGCCAACATAACCAGAAATTTCTTAAATTTAATTCAAACAAACTTTACCTTAGAGCGTTCTATGATGATCAACAAAATCACAGATGATTTTATTTTACTTTCTGTGCTTGGAATTCTAAGCATTGTTTATATTGGTGAAATGATTATTTAAAAATCAATCAGTCAAATAAAGGTGAAGATACTGTGGGGCATTCATTGCTAGGAGTGAATTAGCTGTTGTCCAGGAACCGTCAGTGACAGATAACTGTCCTACCACACTCTCTGGAATCTTCAACATTTATCTCAGCTCCTCTTTCCTTGAAATACCACTTAAACTATATGGATTTCACTCATTTTTAAATTACTTCATTTCATAACATTCAGATTGCAGTTACTTACTTTTTCTTGGCAAAGGCGTGCCAGCTAGGTAGCGATAGGAAATGTTTATAGATCCTGAGAAATTAGACAAATCTTTAAAAGTGTGAACATAGCGCTCTGGGTTGAGCTGATGAGTGGCTGTTTCTCTGATTAATTGCTTGTCCCCTTCCTATTAGTGAGAAAACAAAAACAATAAGAGAGGAAGAGAGACAGAGAGAAACACATTTGAGAATGCCAGCCAGAGAGGCAACATGGGCAGGCAGGTTTCCAAGAATAACATTTTTCAATGTCAGCTTTTGTAAAAGCATGTATGTGTCAACTCATTATTTTTTAAATATTTTTTTTAAACCCCATTGCTGAATAACATACATTTTTGGTTACAGGAAATAACCCTTCAGATTATTATAAAAGGAAAAGAAGAAAAAATATTTGGACAAAAACTCTGTAATTCTTTCTTTCTTTCTTTCTTTCTTTCTTTCTTTCTTTCTTTCTTTC
>NC_048893.1:49687286-49790087 GCF_011077185.1 Oxyura jamaicensis | reverse complement strand
TTTCTTTCTTTCTTTCTTTCTTTCTTTCTTTCTTTCTTTCTTTCTTTTTCTGGAAGCGTTGAGGACAGAAGATTATTGCAAAAAAAAAAAAAAAAAGATGGGGTATTTGAGACAGGGATAAGAGAATATCAGTCAGCCTCAGATGAGATAAATTTTTGGAGTTTTTTTTTTTTAATGTTTTCAATGATTAAAAACAACAACAACAACAAAAGACAGAACAATCAGGTCATTTTGTCACTTTTCTGAGTAGCTGCAACTCAGATATGTGATAAGCAGAAATGCATGTGATCATCCAAACACAAAGTTTTTGTTGGATCCAGTGAGCATGGTTTGAAAAAAAAATGCAAATTTCTCACATCCTCTCTCTACCTTCTATTCTTGTCTTTTTTTCTTTCTTTCTTTTTTTTTTTTTTTCTTTTTTCTTTTATTTTAAGAGGCTCCCTGAGCCTTATGGAAGTTGCACAAGGGAAGGAGAGGCTTCATCAGCATTGCCTCATCAATAAGGTAAGTTAGGTCTCAGTGAAAATCTTTCCCTTGGTCCTTAAGAACAGATAACATATCTAAAAGGCTGCAGTGGTATGAGACAGAATTTAAAGGTAGGAATGCTTATTTGTTGCTTACATTGTTTGATTCTAGTCTGATGACAGACCAGTGAAGAAATGAGTTCCTTTCTTCTGCTACAGTATGTTAATACACTAGAAAACTTCCTGATCTGTCATTAACTGAGAACATTGTGCAGAAATATTAACAAGAGCAACTACTGAAACTATAAGCAGCATTCATATTTGATGGTATAAATATTCAAAATGTGTCAAGATGTATTTTATGGCACAAAGAAAGATTTCTGTAAACCGATACTAGGTTCACTTTAAGTTCTTTATTATTCTTTTATAGAAGTAGTAAATA
The DNA here is from genome assembly GCF_011077185.1 of Oxyura jamaicensis. Taxonomy (NCBI): domain Eukaryota; kingdom Metazoa; phylum Chordata; class Aves; order Anseriformes; family Anatidae; genus Oxyura; species Oxyura jamaicensis. The sequence continues at coordinate 49,789,181 of NC_048893.1, read as the reverse complement.
ATCAATTTATGAGCTCAGTAAAGATCTTTGGCTGACATCCAGGGGTATCTACCTGCATTGTTACACTGCTCATCTGCAATGTCTCTCTGGTTATTTCATTCTAGTGCTGCTATATTACTTTGCATTTGTTCATAAATTATGAGGGGAAGGTTTATGTCGACCAAATCCGGATTAAAATGTAAGTCATTGGACTAACACTAAGACTTCAGAAGATTTTCATGAGAGTTCACCAAATTAAAACATACACAAAGAGACAGACACACAAACACAAAACAGTTGTACTAGCCCAAAAGCTTATTTTTTTTTAAACAGTCCTTAAGGTCAAAATATCATGTCATTGGTTCCAGAATGGAACACTAAAATACTTATGTTTCGATTTTAACAAGCAAAATATTTAAACAGACCTTTTTTTTTTTTTTTTTTTTTTTTTTTTTCTTCCTGAAAAAATTCCTGTTGTGTGTGACACAGTTGTTGTTGTTGTTGTTGTTTTCATTATTTGACTGGAAAGCAAAACAGAAACATGGCTTTTTCCATAAATTTTAAATCTGGTTCTTCTTCTGACTACGATGCAGAAGTTAGTGAAGATGAAAACTCTGATCATCTCTACTTAGCTGTCTTCTTTGTTTCTGTGATGACTATGGTTTTCCTCTCTTAATTAACCTATAATTTACCTTCTGGTATTTGCAGGATCTTGGGAGATTCCTGTGGATGTCAGGGTGCTCCAAAGCGCTCTATGGTTTATAGACATAATCTGTTCCACTAAAGGTACTATGTCATCTACAATATAACTATTGTTTTCATAGTGCCAGTAATAATATAATAATAATAAAGTAGTATTCACAGAATAGTTAGTCAGGCATGCTTCTCTTGAAGTTCACTTACAACACAGAGTATGTATAAAAAATAACTGGAAATCACAGATAAATTGCCATCTGTGTTATATTAATTCAGTATATCTTTTAAATGTTTGGTTAGATGTGGTACACACACTCCAGTAAAAGCATCTTAAACTGCCATGCTAACATATATGCATCAGCACATCATACCATCTACCAGACTAACTTAAAAAAAATCCCCTAGTGGGTCCTTATTTTCTACTTCCACAGCAAACGATCTGCAGGGACTCAGGGAATCCTGCAGAGATTCTTCAGACGTGAGAATCTTAAACTGAAAAGGGAAGGTTCTACTCTCCTGTTTTAATGCATCCCACTTTTTCACTGTAACTTCCTGAAGGTCCACCCATTAAATCTTGCATCTGGAGAAAGAGGTACCAGCCCCATATGTCCTTGTAAGGCCTTCTGTCTAAGACTGGGAAGAGTAACTGGACCTTTACACCAGTTTCATTTACACCTGCCCTCTCATTTATCTTCAGCAGATATTCCATCAGAAAACCAGCTATAGCTAGAAAGCCAGAAGGTCTTCAGGGATCTGAGGACTTTCTCATTTCATGATGGGAACTGGTTAGCCTCCTGTCCTTGAAAGCTATCCCTAAGTGTGTCTCTCCTCACCACCAACACATTAACTACTTTTTTTTTTTTTTTTTTTTATCTCAGCAGAGAAAGCACACCAGACAAGTTAACAGACCTGTCAGACATGGTCATAAGAGTTGAAAGTAAAATTAAATAAATAAGCTAAAATGTCAAGAACCTAACACATTTGAAAAATGCTTGATGGACCATAAATGTATCACGAGATCTGGGAGAACTGTCAAGAGACTTGGCTGAGAGCTAAATGAATGCAAGCATGCCAGAACAGTGATGAGAGAAGCAATGAAAGAGCAAATTTCTAAAAATGGGGGGAAAAGAGCAAATTAAGAATAAGACATGGAGCCATCCGAGGAGCTGGCAAATAGGATAGGAAAAGGTTTCAAAAACAAACCAGGAGGAACACCATTACTGGTGGTAATAAAAGCACTTTCAGAAACATCTGGGGGACTTGGAAATGATTAATGAAAGAAGAAGAAACATCAGAGAAAATACTACTGGGGGAAAAACATGATAAGCCAGGTCAACTTTGATCACAGCCAGAAAATTATGAATAAATAAAACAATGAAAAACCTTAGTGCAAGCACTGTTAGAGAAAACAATATATCTGTGATAGAGAAACATGCTGGAAGCATGGGTTATCTTTTCAACAGCTCAAAAAGCACTAGCATAGCCGTAATCATATTTGCAGTATTAACAACATTGCAATAAGTAAATTTATGAGTAAAGTGTTTTTAATTAAAATCACTAGCAAGATATATATATAGTTCTGATAAATTCAATTATTTTATTATTTAAATATTACACATTTTTGATATTATGACATTGCTTTTCAAACCCAAGTGAGAATGTATTCCACCTTCTAGAATATTTGAAAGCTCATACTGCCCCAATTAGATGAATCAGACAAATAAGTGTGGCCCACAAGATCAGAAAGATACTCAGTAGTTCAAGTCAAGTTCAAGAAAGAGGACTGTCTGATCATATCACGTTACATATTTAATTTTGTCATTTTATTATTTGCAAGTTCCAGTTAATAAGTTGAAATATCATTTTACTGGGCCAAATACAACCTATGATGAACTGAACATTCAAATCATAATCAGAGTTTACTTGGCTTTCATCAGTGAGACATCCATAGGATACATATAAATTGCAAGGTTATGTTACATTGTCGGTAGCCTAGTTTTTAAAATTCCTAACTCAGATCTTTTGATAAATCTTTGTTACTGTCGTAAACCTACACAAGTTGTCATTTATATCTAATTGTTCATATTGTAACGCTGAACCTGCCGACTCAAATCTGGGAAACAGAATGTGAGAAAAACACAGAATAAAAGCACTACAAAGAAATTGCTTTTACTAGGACCTTAACGTAATGTGGAATTACTGTAAATTCTCTTCTGTAATTATATTCCTATAAACATGCTTAATACAAGTGAGATTTTCAGTACAAGCTGAAAAAGGAGCTCCTAGATTACATAAATATTCAAAGTGTAGACTATTTCTACAGTAAAACTGTTGGAAATTAATAAGTGTGGGAAATACAAGGTATATTGTGTCTCAGATGAAGATACCTTAAAGAGAATGTCTTCTGCTGTCATTATCTCCCATACTTACAACAAACAACAGTATATTTTACTTCTGTAAAAAGGACTGTTCAGATCTTACTGACTTCACCTAAGTGCAGTATGAAGTTGAGTTCATCAGGAAATATGCTGACAATATTTTACTGCTAATGGTACACTAACTGTGGGAAATTGCAGGAATTATGAACTTTACTGATCCACTAGGGGTGTGTTTTGTTCCATTTGTTCCAGGATTTCTTCCTTCTAAGAAACTTACCAAAACATAACCATCTTCAATGTACAAGTTCATGAACAGCAAGCAAATGACAAGGACTCCTAAGAATGACACTGCTGATCGTTTCCGCAAGCATCTCATTTTATCAAAATATTTCAAGTTGTGCCTCATGTGAAGAAAAGTATACAGTAGTGTCACCTATGAAAGAAAACCACAGTGTTACAAGAACTATTTCATCTATCTTTTAAATATGATAAAAAAATAATATATAATGAAGCACTTCAAACATGCACAGAATATTCTCTTTAAAGTGGAATTCATTGGAATTCTTTTCATGTAATCATGGTCTCTTCAAGCTTCAAGCTTAATATATAACCCAACCTATAACATAATGAAACATAACTTTATTTATTTATTTATTTATTTATTTATTTATTTATTTTCAATAAAAACACATTTAATCCGACCCATTTTAGGCTGGCAAGAGAAATTATTTGTACATTTTTTCCCTGTGCAACTGTCCTTTCTTTCAAAGACAGCTCAGGTCAACAGGCCAGGACTCAATTCCCTCACCAATAGGAAAGGTCTGAATATAAGAACTTCCAGGTATAAATGAGGTATATTTTCTGAAGTGTGGCAACAGTACCAGGACTGTGCAACATCCCTCAACCTCAGACATATGTACCAGTATGAAAAGGCTCTCTGAAGCTGTCATTTTCTCCACTGATTGTAAGAGAAAGATGGATGTCTAGCTTAGTCTGGACACATCTAAGCATTGGAATGCCCTTGTGGCCCAGTTAGATGAATCAGACAAAGAAAGGTGGCACAGAGGGTCAGAAAGCTCATTAGTTCAGTTCAAGATCAAGAAACAGCACTGTTTAATCATATCCCAATGTTACAGATTTATTTCAGTCATTTTACTACTTAAACAAGATAAATGCCATTTTTGGCTAACAAATCACAAGCACCTGTGTTAATGCATTTGACTACGTCTTTGATTTACATGTGCTTGATAAAGGTCTGACCACAAACTGAGAAAAAAAAAATGATTCCAGACTGCTCTGCATATTATAAACTCAATAATTATGTCTTTACTGTTTTTCAATGTTAAAATATAATGGCTATTGTCCATAACAATGTCTATTTTTTAATGATATTTAATATATTGAAGTCATATACAAATGTAAAGGTCTACAAACTATATGAAGTAACAAATAGCACTGTATATGCTGTGTTTAAACTCTATATTTAAATACCTTCATTTTTTAAAGAACTGAATATCTAACCTGACAGAAAATATACCCAACTATGATTTATCATGTCGTGTTGAGAAATTTTGGACCAATATCAAAAAACCTTCCAAATGCAAAATTCAATCTATATTTGCTTTGCCAAACTAATTAAATATATGTAAGATTATAAAATATAAGTCCACTAGACTCCAGTGAACAGAAAGTTAAATACATCAAGAATAAGTAATGTAAAAATGTGACTACTAGGTTTTGTGCGTATAGACGAACTGCAGCGAATGGACACTGGTTGTAAAAAGCCTTCTTTTAAAATCACTGTGCTGAGAATAAGAACAACTTATATGTTGCACAAAGAAATATATATATATATTAATTTTTAAAAATATATATTTATTAATAGGTCAGACCTGTTCCTATTTTTTTGATGAAGGGAAGGTTTGAAGCAGACTGAACATACTTAAGCTGATTAAGTCTAATGTAGCTACTTTTTAGGTTACAGTAACCCTTTACTCTTCCTTAATGTCTAATAAAAAAAAATGAATATCAGGAAGGAGCTATCAGGGTCATGAATCCCCAGACTCTTGTTCCCTCTCCATTGACAGAACAGTGGTTAGTGGGGGTCTGTGGATTCAGCAGAATGTCAGAGGACATGATAACAGTTGTTGTGGAAATGTTGTGGAAAGATTGCCCCTGTTTTAGAGCAGACCATGAAACATACATACATACACACATATATATATTTATATGTATATATTTCTCCCAGTAAAAAGATGGCTTTCCAAAAAAATGCACTCTTTTAAAAACTTATCAGAGTATCGCTGGAAAGATGAAATACTGGAAATTCTCAGAGAATGGTGTAAGCTAGCTTGACTACTGAAAATTCAAGTAGTTTTTGGAGTGCTTACAACCTTTTGCAGCTTCGGGGTAGCAGAGATGTGCTATAATTGCTCACACTGAAGTTTTCCTTTGGAATACTTGGGAATAAGCAAGTGTCTTTTCACTCACAAGATGACTGTGCCATATTTGCTGATTGGGCTTGTGGTATTAAGCAGTTCCCTTGCCTTTGCTCTGAGCAACCTGACTGAAGTCCCTAAGTGTGAGGAAGGTGTTTATAAATATATTTGGTGGTTATATATTTTTTTCTTTTTGCACAAGCAGTTTTCATTAGATCATTACTTTGTTGTATTAGGAACAGAAGTTGAGAGAATTATTCAGGTGAAACTGGAGGAACGCAGAACTATTATTACTAATGCTGATATGCAGAAAGAGAAGAGTTTAGTTTGGCCACCATTTCAAAGAAAACACTTGCATTTCTTGTGTTGATTTCACATGAAGTCATTACAACGTTCTTGTTTTACAGGTAGAATCCTTGAAACTGTTGAAAGAACAACACAGTTCCAATGCTGTTTAATTGTTCGTAAAACTTACTTACTGGTTTACACCAACCAAAGGAACCAGAAAGAAAGACACTTCGGTTATGATGCACCTGTCATTGCCAGCGGGTCATGAAGGAGACACGGATGCAATCACTAACACCAGATGGCAGTGCGGACGCACTCTTGCCCGACTTCAACCTGCTCCAAAGCCTGTTTCTTTCTACAAGTCTGAACATACTATTTGGCATATTTATAATGTGAGCATTTAGCTAAAAAAGGTGCACAGACTTGTATGTACATATTTCCTTACGCTTTCCTAGAACTGCATCTTCTTGCTGTTCTATTTCCAATTTGTAACACTGCATTGTGGAATACTACACAAGTGACATTTGCAAGGATAAAAAGGTAAATTTTTCCTTTGGTGTAGGTAACATCAGTCATCTTTAGACAAATAGTCTCAGAACTTTCCACAGTGAGACCCCTGATGTTCTTTAAGGCCATTTGAGCAGAATATTCATAACTACTCAAAACTAAGACTAATATTGAATAAAGATACCTCAAGTCATCATTCAGTTCTGAAGTCACAGCTTTGCTCACAGATTTTATGCTTTCATTGTTCATGCACAATTAAGTAGATATTAGAATGTCTTAAAGGCAATTTGTTTCATAAACTGGCATTAAGCAGTTAAAATGTAATTATTAACATACATGCATGAATTCTAACTCTTCCTTTCTGAATGAGATTAATTTTCTTCATTTTCTTCAGACCCCAAATCTCTAATATTTGTTTGTACTCATGCATATTTGCACAGTTTTTCATAATAATATGAAACTTTTATTATTTTGACTTTCAGAAATGATACAGCAATGAAAACACAGTGAACTAAAATACGCAATCACATGCCTTTGCAGCATAAAGAAGGTGTTCTTTATAGGACCTGCAAAGGTGTGAAAGCTCAATAAAGACCAAGCCTGATTTTCACATAGTAATGTGATGTTTCCTTTGCAGAATTTGCAACACTCAACAGAATTTTATGAATTTTTTATTTTTTTTTTTTCAAAAGCAAATCCCTGGTGACTTTCTAGTAATAGTGTTCTTAATAAACAAATCCTTGAAACAAATAAATAAAAATTGAAATTTAAATGTAAAACTGTTAAAAGTTTTTCTTCCCTGTTTTCCCTCTTTTCAGAGGACTTTTTATTTGGCCAACCCTGTAGTAACTTCTCTATACCACATACATGCAAGCTCACTGTGATGAACCATTTCATATTCAATTCACTTTAATTTTTCATCACTTTCTGACAATACTTGGGATTTGTGCTTTGTCCCACCTTCAGAGATTATTGTTCATTTTCCTGATCTATTTGCTTTTCTAACAGATATATATCAAAAGGCCCTGTGATGTTCTTTTACCCTTAAATATGCTAATCTGGGTTAATGACCTAGACTTATCCAACCAATACAGTGAATCTACTTGTATCTACAGACGTAAAGAGATTCCACAACAAGATCATATTTATATTATATTCTAGTCTGCCTGAGTGCTGTGCTGAGGAACTGATGGATGTCAGAAGTGACAATTGCATTATTTTTATGTTATATTTCCAAATTAGAAATGGAGCTTTGCCTTTGAATGCAGTCTATATTCCAGGGCATATGGTAAAGAAGATCCCTTATTACATTTATTATATAAACAAAATCCAGAGATAACACACAAAAAAAGCATGACTGGATTATTAAATCCTTTGTGAAATTTATTGCAATCCCTGATTTGACTAAGATGCTCAGAAGCTTTTTCACTCAACCTTAGAACATATCATTCCACTGTTGCATAAATAAATTGCTTTACTTGCACTTCTTAATGCTTGTCCAATTTATTTTTCAGCTTTTCTTTTTGGAAAGCGGCACATGATGCCTCAATGGTTGCATTCAATCCTTTTTTAAAAAACAGCAAAGGAAGCACAGGAAAAAAAAAAAAATTAAATGTACATGGCTATTACAAAAATCACAGCCTTCTTAAACAAGATGAAAAACAAACTAACTAACAAATAAAAACATGTTACCATATACATTTGAGCTACTGTTGGTAGTCAACTAGAAAATTATAATGGATAGGCTATTCTATTGGGCTCAAATAGACTCCTATCAGGTCTGTCATAGTGAAAGCCTCAAAGTATGTATAAAATGTTTCAGGCTGACAGGCAGGATGTTAACTGTCACTGTCAGCAGAGAAGTAAAAACTGGTATGAGAGAAAGGAAGGTTTAATTCACAATGAGGCTAACAAATACAAAGGCTAGATCTTGGATTTTAAGTTGGCAATAAGTACAATTTTCAGATAGTTTACCATTGTTTGTGTAGCTCCACATGCTCAAAATAAATGGCTTAGAGTTTGTCATGTCTTCTGAAACTTGTATTCTAGATATAGAAAGAAAGAAAGAAAGAAAAAAAAAAAAAAAAGCGGTATATGAGTGGTAGACTACCCAAAATTGACACTGATAGAAAATAGGCAAATGAAGTGGGTTTTGGAAAAAATAATAATAATAATAATAATAAAATAAAAAATTGAAAGGTATATTGCTCCTTGATCCACAAAAAGTGACAGATGATTTCAAACAGTGGATATACACAGAATCTGACAATTTGGGAACCAAGGTTGAGAGTTTGGGAGGGAACAGATGCTTGGGAGGGAACAGATGCTTCCGCCAAGGCAAGGTACAAAAATACATTTAAAAAGTAAAGTGTGAATTCAATATAGAAATTGGAGGATGGAGTGTCTTCAGCTTTAAAATAACATAAAATGGAACTACAGAACTTTGGCTGCAGTGCTCTGTGCAAAATGTAAAGTGGCATGGAGGAGTCAAGTTGAATCAAGGTGAAGAGAATAAGAAATAAGAAGATGTATTGACTTAGATGGCAAAGCACTATCTAATCCATCACTGGGTGGGTGGCAGTGTACACCACTGGATATATTTTATCAAACATATTGAAGTGTATAAAATGGGTTTTAGAAAAATAGTATAGATGATGAGTTAATGGGAACTGTCTGGAAAGAGCCTAGAAGGCTATAAAAATATCAAAGAAATCTAAAAGAGCCCTCAAGTTCTGCTCTGAGAGACGAAGCAAAGGAGAAAAATAGATCAGGATGGGCATGAAGACAACACACTAATATCCAGAGAGAGAAACCTCAGAAGCAGTTGGAGATTCAGGAGTCGGGGTTTAGGATGCATCAGTAATAAAGGTAGAAAAGCCTGAGAATTGAAAATAGCATTGGACTCTGTTCAGATGAAAGAATTTACAGAAAGATAAAGCTAAAAATTTTGTTAAATAAGTATTCAATAGATTCTGTCCATTGACTCATCAACAAAGAAAAGGAAGACATGGATACAAGCTCTGATAGATTCAACAGCAAGCTGAAACTTTTATGAACTACCACAAATAACATTTGTACAGTGTGTGAGTACAGGAAATATCACATACAGTGCATACAGTGAGACAAAACAAATTTCTTGAATCTGTTAGGCACTAAACTGAATATATTAGTGAGACATACTGGTCTGAATACACTTTTGCAGGTCACAGTACCTTCACTGAAAGCCCAGGCTATATTAGCTAATTACACTTATTCTGTAAGCTAAATTTTGACTCAGGTTCCCACAGTACTTACCTGAGGTTTACATTAAGAGTTTTTCTTTGGCCATAACCAAGTATCCTGGACATCAGCATTGCAATGGAATTGCACAAAGAATTAGTTGAACTTTTGAATAAGACAAATTTTGCTGGTGAAAAGAAAAGATACATAAGTTTTGACCAAAACCAATTGGGATTCATCAGAAAAGTTTCATTCTTACCCTGGCTGAACCTGATAATGGTTTTCTATACAGCACATCATGTAGCCTCATTTCACAGAAAGGTAGCTGGCATCTTTATTTATTTGTAGTCTTGATGTGGAGATGTGGTGGTTTTACCGTGCTAGGCAGCTGAACACCACAACCGCTCTCTCACTCCCCCTCCTCAGATGAGGAGGGGAAGAAATAAAGGAAAGAACAGCTCACGGGTTGAGATAAGGATGATTTAATTAAAGAGAAAAATATATATTATTAAGGAAATATTATTAATTAAACAATTCAACTAAAGGGGAAAAAGGGAAAGGGGAAGAGGGAGGGGGAAAGGGAATAGCAAAACAAAACAAGTAAAGGCTATGTGGAAGTGCAGAGGAAAGAAATTACTCTCTACTTCCCACAAATGAGCGATGCTTGAACACCTCCTTGAAGCAGGGCCTCAACACACGTAGCCAGTGTTCAGGAGGAGGACAGACGTTTTCACAACGAGAACCCACCCCTCCCCTCTTCTTCCTTTTTCCACCTTTTATTGCTGCGTGTGACATCATATGGTATGGAATATCCCTTTGGTTGGTTTAGGTCAGCTGCCCTGCTGATGTTTCTTTCTCACTTTTTTGCCCACCCCCTGGGAGGGTTAGAGAGAGTCCTGATGCTATGCCAGCACTGCTCAGCAGCAGACACAACACTGGCGTGATACCACTGCTGTTCTAGCTCCAAGTGCAGAGCGCAGCACTGTATGGGCTGCTGCAGGGAAAGTTAACATCCCAGCCAGACCCAGTACAGGAGAGAAAAAAGAGCCTGCTTGCAGGCAGTATATGACCAATTTAGAGCAATCATTTGTTGAAACACAAAAATTGATGCTCACCGCTAAGCAGTGATAATCCCCCATGCTTTTCTTGTTTCCCAGTTTCTGTGGCTAGTTAAAATGTGGTAACATTACCAGAGTTTCAGAATTCTGAGAGGTATTATGTAATGAGGAACAAGGAATATCTTTTGTGAGAAGTATGTACTTCTGAGGAAATATTTCTTGTGTAGCATTTTATGGACCTATGTCAGGTGTTAAAAGCTATTTTAACATGGCATCCTTACATATTTTTTCATAGAACTTATTATGTAGAACATAATAATGTGCATTTGGAATATCCTGCCAAGACCAAAAAGCAATGATTTTTTATTGGGTGAGTTCCAATCTTTTATATTATTTTTATTTTTAATTATTATTCATTTATTTATTTAACAAACGTCAATGCCGGAAACTTTACCCTCTAGTTAGACCAGGTTTAAGTATTTCAGAATAGGAAAAAAATCCACTTTGAAATGTGACTAGCTGTTATAGAGCAACTTCCAATCTCATGAAATTCTGCCAAATAACTTCTTATTTGCACAAAACCATGTATCTGTGAAGTTCATGGGAAAGTATGGCAAATAATGTAAAATAGATTAGGAGATTAACTGTGAGAAAATTGGTTTTCACTGGCTGTATTACTAATCTTTTTCTCAGATAAGTGTTTCATTAAGACTTTCCACTGAGCACTCAGACAGAAGCTTCCTGATCAATAAACTAACTAATTCATTCTATAAAGAAGGCTTAGAAAACTATGTATGGGTTTAAGGGCCAACAATTTTCTTCTTCTTTAAAATAAAAAGCATCCAGGAAAAAACAAAACAGAATAAAACAAAACAAAACAAAAACACTAAATCTTGGTGAATAAGCTTCTATAGAATGAAAAAAAAAAAAATCTTTATTAAAAGCTACCTTTTGTTCGTGTTTTAAAGATGTCTTATGTGTTGAAGGTCATATATTGTCACAATAAAACATAATGCAGTAATAATTTTCTGCTTTCTTTTCAGTAGAAACAATCCAGTGGGTGCAAGATACATCCAAAATTTGTCATCTCATTTGTCATTCTGATTCTGAATTCAGATTTACCAGCAGAAACTCTACTGATATCTTGGAAGCTACTTGGGGATTTTCAGACTATGAGCCTTTCTTGAATTTGTTTATTTTTTGATGAGAAGACATTAAAATTATTTGTTATTTATGGGCTAGTCTAGCTGTGATTATTTTATTAATTGATGTTAGTTGTGTAACTAAGAGAGACAATTTTAGAAGTACAGTACCATCTGCAACATATTATCTTGCACTGAAATGCAATTAGGTCATGCAAGCTAAGCAGAAGATGTGGGAGAGGTTTCATTACTGCTTCTTCATTCCAGGTCAGTTCTGCCTACTGTCAATTAGAGTCCATGCAAATAGATGCTTCATAGAAAGGAATCCTTTGACTGCCTAGAAAATACACCATGTACACTAGCAGCTTTCCACTACCATCATGGTAATTTTAACCTTACTCATCAGATTTCTAGCACGTTTCAGAAAAGTGTCTCTAGGCAGAAATGAGAAGAGTCCTGGGATGAAGAGCTACACATAGGGCTAAGAAGCATTTCAGATCCATGAAGGCATAGTTTCTCTGTGAGTACATGCATCACATTTGCTTACCCTCTATCTCTGTGATCTGTCAAATAAAACTATCTCCATTTGTGTAGGGAACATCTCTCCAAAGCCTAAATAATTCTGTGTGCATCTCTCTGTGGTAACTCTGATATCCAAAGAACAGCTGGAACTTCATTTCATTAAACTGATGTGCCATAATTCAAAAAAAAAAATAGTAGTGAAGCAGAAGGGATTGCGTCCTCTGCCTTGTAGCAGATTCTTTTCTGATTTCTTCAGGAGATGCTTATTCCATTTTTCTCCTGGCTTCAATCTATCCATTTACTAATATTGTATTAAGTTGCATCTGTTAAGTTATGCCAGAGATAATTTTTTGTAACATAAGAAAAACTTTGTTTTCAAAGGCTTCATTGATAGAGGTGTTTTTTTGTTGTTGTTGTTGTTGTTCGTTTGTGTTTTTTTTTGTTTTGTTTTGTTTTGTTTTGTTTTTAAGAAGCCCAAAACCAAAACATCAATAAAATAGCCTGTCAGGTGTGGAGGATAGACTTCTTATCCCTAGCATATGACAAACATGATAGAAGCACATAGTTGTAAAATAATCTAGGTTGGAAAAGAACTTCAAATTTAATTCCAATCATTAACCTGACCTACAGAATCCCATCCATGCCCCTTGGTGCCATGATGATGATCAATAAAGGCTTAAATGACCTTTTCTGCTATTCTGTATATCACTTATATATAAACTCAAACCATAGCAGTAAAAGACTGACTGCTATCAAACTTCCTAATGGCAAAAATATGTAAAAAATTGCATTGTGATTTTTTTTTCTCCTGTACACAATTAATAGTTAAAAAACAGAGCTTGATAGTAGGGAATGAATAAACCTTTAAAGGAGCCTTTGATGATTTTGTCTTGAGTGTTTTAAATATAAACTTCCAAACTGTTTTTTCTCTGAAGAGTCTATATTGCTTCAGATTAGTGACAGGAAGCTTTTATTTTTTGTCTCTTAAATTACACGAATATCACAGAGACGTGTTTAATAATTAAAACAGTTATTTCAGTGTGAGTGAATGTGCTATTGAGAGCAATTCACAGAACTCTGATGAATTTAATACACAGACAGAAAGGAGTTTTCTTAAATGTTGTCAAGAATAAATTCAATAAGTATGAATGTCCACTTTCATAATCTTCTTTTCTCATTTTTGTAATACCGGTAACTGGAGTGTACTTATGAGAGGAAATAGAATTTTAGAGTTTAGGGAAAATAAATACAGTAGAAGAATTGCTGACTAATAAATAAATAATTAAATAACATCTATTTCCATCTAAAGTTCAAAAATACTTGATTGCTAATTTAAAGTTTTAGTTGGTCCTACATACTATAATACAAACAGTAAAGTGTTTTTACCGAGAAAATAAACAAAATATCCACACTACATTAGATAAAATAAAAAAAGGCAAATAATAGATGTAAAACCTCTATGACATTAAAAAATAAATTTGATTTTTTACTCTACAATTCATATCCATTCCTAGCTTAGCCCTCTTATATGTGCGATAGCTTTCTTACTTTTAAATAGCTCCTGAAATCCAGAAATGTGTTTTATGGCAAGGCTTATACGATTGTACACATGCCACATTGCTCAGACTGGTTCCTTTAGAGCACTTGCCTTACACTGTTACTCTGAAACACCTTTTGTAGAAGTCTCTCTCTGCCATTGCAATAGACAGCTCAGGGAGACTAACAGTCGAATGAAGCTGTGATGTGAAACACTATTGTAAATGCTCTTAAAATCTCCAGTTCTATGGTTTCCAAACCAGTTATGAAGAAAATAGTTTTAGTGGCCCTTAATCACAAGAGAACGGCAATCCAGAAAACACTAGGCTTCCAGGAAACACACAAGGCTTCCAGGAAACACTACAGAGCACATATCTTTGTGAACTGATGCATGAAAGCCTAGCTCCTGAGGTGACATATTCAGTCCATTCTTCCTTTTGGACTTTTGGGATACATCTGTTGGATGTATGTCCATTACTTGTGAGCTCATTGGAGTTGTTTTTTGTTGTCTTCTTAGAATTACATTCTTTTGACCAAACACAGACAATTATGATGGCAATGTCTGAGCTAGTCACACTTAGGATCCCCTTATAGCCAGTGCAGAAAAATGTGTTTGTACACTGTGATTCATCTCATTCTAAAGTCAGTGTCTAAAATATAGCAGCTGAGTTGTGCCCTAAAAATGCCCGCTTCTCTTCACTGGCTACAAAACCAGTGTGAAATATCTGGATACAGATATGAAAAGGGTGTAACTCCTGTAAGTTATCTTCCTTAAAAATAAAAAAAAATTAAAATAAATAAATAAATAATAAAAAAGCAAGCCAGTTCTCTGACTCCAGGTATCACTCCCTCATGCTTCTCACAGGCATTAGTCAGAACATTGTTTTGCTGCTGCTAGAGTTTCTGCTCAATAGATTCATCACAATACAACACACAGAGGATGTACTATTACCTGCATGCTCCAGAGTAAGATCTTAATGTCTTTACTACATGATATTTGAAAGCAGAAGGAGATACCTATTAAAGAGCTTAACAGCTACAAGTGGACTCATACCTTCAGGTTGTGTTAATGGGGGAAGTAATCTATGGGCTGTCTGTATCTTTGACTCACCAACAGTACCTGGCAAGATCAGAAAGTCAGTTCATTTGATGCATTCAGATGAAGTATATAATTTTATATGGAATAAATTCTCTATACAGTAGGACAATAAGGCAGGGAGCTGCTTCATTTCAATGCAGTGAGTGAAATGAGATTCTGCTTTTACCAGGTAGTGTGGGTAAGTCAAAGACACAGATAGACTCTTCAGTCTAAAGGTAGGATATCTGTTGTGCACATCATTCATCTTGGTTCTCTTAACTTCTCAAAGTAATGTGATACCTTTTATGTAACCCTTGGTATTCTCCAAAGAGCTATTTATATTGGAGAGTTGACAATTTTGACAGCAGTCATGAATACCACTCAGCTTCTTTTTTCCATAAGACTCAACTTAAGGCTTCATGTTAGGGTGTATGTTCATGTACTGCCATCTGAATGGTGATGTGTTTTGGCTCAAAATTTTTTTTTTTTTTTTTTTTTTTTTCAGGTGTTGCAGGGGGGCGTGGGGTTGGGGAGGGCCAGGTTATAACAGATAATTCACTAACTTCCACAAATGAGAGAGAGAGAAAGAGCAAGCGCACATTTCAGCTTTTACATAGCTAAAACAAAGTGACATGAATCTTACCTAACTTCAGTATTTGGCAGCCACAACAAGTAATGACAAAGCAGAAAAATAAGGAATTAATACTGTTTCTTGGTTCTCTGGATCTACAAAATTCTAAGACAAATTGAAGAAAATATATTACTGAATAAAGTGAATTCAGAAATTATTAATTTTCTTACTGGTACCCCTGATTTGCAATTTAGATATAAGAATATACATAAATTCACTAGCTCTATAGAAACACTTTTCCACTTCCTTTGTTAGTATCTTTTCAAAGTAGTATCTACTTCAAAGAATTTGATGTGCAAAGATCAAACCCCAAATGTAGAATATATCTGAAATATTTTTTTGCTGTTGATTTCTTGAGTGAATCTCTAGAACAATAAAGAGATTGAACTAAGCATTTTCTGCAGAAGCACCAGCTGAGGCCACTGATATATATGAGCCTTTACAGAAATCTTTTTTTAGCTTTTTTTTTTTTTTAATTTATTTTTAAAAAATATCTACAGAGGAAATTGAGGTCCTTGTAAAAACATTTTCTAGTAGATCTGAGCTTCTTACTGCAAACCATATACATCAAAGGAGGAACTTTCATCTGTAGTATTCCTGAGACACGGGAAATCCAGAAATGAAGAAACAAACTGCGTTGTCTACCATATCCAAAAATAATGGGATAGCATTCTAATTTGACTGTACTCATGAGGTTGAGTACAGTTGAGTATTTACCTTCATAGAATCATAGAATGGCTTCTCTGAGCAATATCAAGAAGTTTCTCTGAGAAATATCTTGAAACAACATTCAAGGGAATTAAATAAGTATAATACTCCCCTCCACCCTCTCCACCCCCCTCCCCTCCCAGATAGTGTACACAGTAGTGACTAAAAATATCAAAGGGACCAAACATTATTTGCATTCTTTCGGTTTGAACACTGATTTCAATGTCTTTAAAATCAAGTACTTACCATTTTTATTTTTCCAAATTAGAGCTTATATAAGTAGATCATAGTCAAAGAGAAGCCAATAGGAAAAGATTTACAGTATGACATGGGATGAATTCCATGCTTCTAATGTTAGAAGAAAAGAAAAAAAAAATGTGGTAGCCTTTTGCATAATTTAGCTTCATAAGACTTAAGACTTCATAAGACAAGACAGAAGACAAAAAGCTTCTTCACACATGTGATACATTCATTGCAAGTTACTATTGTGCTTAATCAAAAGTAGTTTCTGTTCTACTTTCTGGAAATTTTCATTTTTTTAAAAGAAATAAATGGTAATCAAAATTATTAGAGTCCTTCAAAAACTTCTCTCATCCACTAATATTAGAAGAAAAACAATTTATATGTTCTTCCAATTTTTAAATATTTTGAACAGAGAAAATTGTTTTTAAAGGAGTAAGAACAACCATAACTTCTATTATATATATATCATACACATGAAGATATCACATTCATAATACAGTGTTTTCTCTTTATTGTTGCTTTGTAGTTTGTTTATTTTATTTGTTTATTTGTGGGCTTCAGAATACAAGGGTGAAAATAACAAGTGAGGAACATACATGATAATACAGCCTCTTGTCTACCTTACACAGAAAGTATTTTTGGAATGTCAGATAAGATCAGGTATTTGAAATCATATCCCTTTCCCAAAAGTTCTATTCTCTGCAAAGTAGAAAGAAAAATGACACCTTAAACCCACAACTCAATCCATTCCAAACACACACAATAAGAACATGCCTCTTCAACTTGACCTTAATGTGACGGAAAAGATAAAGCTTAGGCAATTACAGCATTTGTGTAGGTATATACTGACTTTGCAGACATGCTATAGTATGCAGTAGCATTTCAGAGAGGGCTGAACACTTTCAGAATGTCAAATTAACTATGCTTGTAGCAATTTCAAAATATAAGGGATTAATTACACGTGTTACTGAGAAATTCTATTCCATATTTTTAGAGCCCAAATTATGATATGCTAGGCATTTTTCACTTCAGGAACAATCCAGTAGATTCATCTCATTTTAAAAGTAAGATTAATTCAATGTTACTATTATTCTTTGGCCTTAAGTCCAGTTGGAGTCAAATCACTATTGGTGTACCCCAGGAATCAATACTGTGATCATTACTGTTTTAAAATCATAGAATCGTATAATTATTCACTTTGTGAAAGACCTCTAAGATCATCTAGTCCAACCTTTAACCTAGTATTAAAGTCCAACACTAAAGCATGCTACTAAGTTCTTCATCTACATGTTTCTTGAATACCTCCAGGGATGGTGAGTCAACCACTTCCCAGAGCAGTCTATTCCAGTGCCACACAACCATTTCAGTAAAGAAAATTTTCCTAAATCCAACCTAAATCTCTCCTGGTGCAACTTGAGGCATTTTCCCCTCATCTTATCACATAGTGCTTGGGAGAAGGGCCGGATCCCCACCTAACTATAGCCTCCTTTAATGCAATGGTAGACTGTGATAAGGTCTTTACTGAGCCCCCTTTTCCCTAGACTAAACTACACCAGTTCAGCTGCTACTTGTAAAACTAGTAAACATCTGTTTACAAGTAAGACTGTAAACTGTCAACAAGTGAAACCATTCAGACTGTTGAACATGAGATTCTTCAACATCTTCATTAATGACCTTGATGCTGGAACAGAGTGAAGTTTCAGTAAGTTTACAGATGATACAAAACTGTGAGGAGTGACACCAGATGGTGGTGCTAGCATTCAGAGGGTTCTGGACAGGCTGGAGAAATAAGCAGAGAGGAGCTTCAGGAAATGCAACAGGAGCAAATGAATAACGCACCAGTAGAGGTTAAGGATCAAAATAGCTGGAAAACTGCTTTGCCAAGAAGGACCTGGGGGTCCTGCTGGACAAGAAATAGGCAAGCATAGGCAAGCAATGTGCCCTCACAGCAAAAAGGCAAATAGCATCATGGGCTGCATTAGGAAGACCATTTTCATCAGGTGGAAAGATCCTTCTACCTTTTACTCCATACTGATGAGGAGACTTTTGGAGCAGTTCTGGGCTACCCAGTAACAAAGCAAAACAAACAAAAAAATAATAATAAAATATGGACTTATTGAAGCAAATCCAACACTTTGCCATGAAGCTGATTAGTGGACTGGAGCATCTTTCATAAAAGAAGTTGATAGAGCTGGGACTGTATAGCCTGGAGAAGAGAAGGTTAATGGGGACATAAGTGTGTGACAGAAGGAAAAGAAGAAGAGGAATCCAGATACTTTTCAGGATCAGGTTGCCTGAATGTCTAAAGGGTAATTTTTAATTTATTTTTCTAATAATTTAGTTATCAAACCAAAAGTTTGTGCAAAAGTTTAGTTTGGCGTTTTTTTTTTTTTTTTTTTTTTTTTTTTTTACACTAATGTACGCTGACCTGTGTTTACGTTAATGTTATCTATTCACTTTCTCTATGGTCCTAAGAATTCCAACTCAGCAGAATGTTGAAAATCAATCTTTCTCCTGTGTTGTTATAGGACCAAAGATAAATGCAAATAATTAATGTTAGTTTAGAAGAAATTGTCCAAAGATTCTCCTAATCTAGTTCTAGATGTTACACTTCATTCTCATCTGCAAGACACAAGAGCTGCTAGTATTTCAAATCGCTGGTAAATTCTGATGAGTGTGTTTAGATGAACTGACTAGGACTTCCCAAAGGTGACTCATTTAAACTGCATTGATAGCAGGGGAATGAATGCTTCTTTTAAGTGCCTTTCTCTTTATTTACTGACTGTAGAAATAAACTAGGTAACTAGTTTAGCCTTGATCCCTACCTCTTAACTGGTTAAAAATAGCAGGAATAAACACATGACTACTGCCACCACTACTACCCAATAGTCTATTAGTAGACAGTACATCAATGGTATTTCCTAAAATGTTCTTAAAACTTTTCCAATAACAAAAGCCTATCAGTTGTAATATGAAAATCAAACTGCTGCAATATTTATCTCTAAAAATACTAAAGGAAAAAATCAGATACATAATACTGTTTCTTTCCAAGCTTTGCATGTAATCTTTCTACTCATACTTATTTCCAAAGTCTAACTTGCTCCCTCCTGAATTTAGTGAAATATAAGGGAACTGCTACCAGTTAATCTTTAGCTAAAACTGATGAAAAATGGAAAATTCATGAGATTAGTGAATATCTTAAATTCCCCATTGACTTTGGCCCAGATACCCTCACACACCCAAGGACTGTGAACACACAATCTCCTGTTCCCTACCTCCCTGCACTCTTCCCCTCCACCCCCCCCACCCCCTAAAAAAAAAAAAAAAAATCACTAAGAAACACTGGAAGATAAGTGAATAAAACCCAGCTAAGCCAAAATGTGTTCAGTATTCCAGGGCACAAAGTAAACAGTCATTCAACAATTGAAAGGGGAAAGGTACATATTTGCACACAGTGTTATCATGATTCCAAAAGCTGTGCTTGTGCCAAGCAGGAGACAGGATGATAAGCAGCAATGATGTTCTAAGACATTACACCCACAGAGTGTCAGAGAGGCCACTACTAATGCATGGCCTAAAACCTATTTAGCAGCAAGATGTGTCAGAATATGCTTTTAAATTGAAGCTCTGGAGATCATGGACACAAGTGCATCAAACACAGACAGTATCCTCAGAAAGTATTTTCAGTACAATTGATCAATATTTTTTACTGTAGATATTCAGGTAACAGTTTTTTTGACTGGCTGTTGTGTGTGTGAGGGAAGTGGGACTAAACATATCTGCAAATGCAGCCAAGCGTGTGCTACATGGTGACTTAGTGATTTATATAGTAGAAATATGCAACTCAGGAAAATAATTGCAGTAAATTAGAGAAAAAGGCAAATTGTCTGCAATTTGAAAATCAAGCTCTGGGCTTCTTTCATTCTAAGTTAACATTTATTAATTTTATATAAATACTTCCTGTTGAGAATAAACAAGGGTGGAAATGCCACAAAATTCTGTCTCTCACTCCTACCTGCTTTTTTAGTTGTCATTGTTTGATGGAAGTAGGTATAGTAGTGCGAGGGACACAAAATGTGTACTGGAATCTTCTTAATTTTCTTGTGGGTTTTTTACACATTGGTGGTTGAAGTAGTTTTAATAGTGCGCCATGGAATTTTGGAGATAGACATTTAAAGAAAAGCTGTGAGACAACAAAAGGAAATTGTGCTGTGACAGCTTCCTGCTCTTAACAGTGACTTCTAGAACATGAGGTCAAAAGTTAGAATACAACTATAGCCTTATGTGCCATCAGCTCTCAGTATGATATAATATCTAATTGTTGCTTAGCATATGTGTAGCTTTTTTAAAATTTTAGGTGGGAATGAGAAGTAGAAGAATTTATATTATTTTTATACAATTGAATGAGTTCTAATGACCATTGAGATTCTCATATAAAATTTTCTGTGTAACTTTGTAATACATCTGGTCTGCAGATAAACATCAGCTGACGTTTTCAATGGGCTTCTGATAGTGAAAACCCTACAATACCAATGTAGTATAGCCTTGTAATATCAATAGATGAAAAGACTTCTTTCTGGGATTCCCTTTAATCATATCAGTACATCATCTTAATGTTCTGCTTGAAAAGTTAGACAGTTCATTGTCTAAAGTCAATATTTCCATCAAGTTTGGGCAATACATGCAAGTTTGTGCCTATTCATTTTTCATTAGCAGAAAATAAGATTATTAGAAATATAACAGAGGTTATACTTATTCTGTGTTTTTTGTTGTTGTTGTTGTTGTTGTTTTGTTTTATCTTTTTTTGTTTTTCTTTCCATATTTCTAGTTCCATAGCTACATCATGCTTTTTTATCATTTCTGTTCCTGTTAAGCTGTATGAAACATAGTTTTTGGCCTACAGCGTACAATGATTTATAAAGAAGTGCAAAAATGTCAATTATTTAAATAGTTAGATCTTTCCATTTCATTTTGATCTGATGCCTATTTCCATATTCTAACTTTTTTAATGGTGGGAGAAATTCCAAATGTGGAACATGTGTCAACAGGTGCAATAGTGAGAAATATTGCTAAAATATGATAGAATTCAGCATGGTAAGTTATTCTTTAAATGCTGTTGTGCATTTTTATTGCCTAGTTAAGCAGTAAAATGAATGTGCTGTTGGTTATTAATATAAATATATCTCAGTATGTTTTAGCTAATAGACAGAAAAATACTGCTTCTCAGAATCTATGATTTTTCTCGTAGGAAAGAAAAAAAATCACACATATAAACCCAGATTGTCTTGTGACAACAATTAAATTTGACAATACAAGCCAAAGGAAAAATGATTCAAAGACATAATAGGCTGAACTGAATGCATACTTTTATGCTTGTACAGTTACACATAATTAAGTAAACATATTCTACTTAAGATGGTCACACGTAAGACTGCAGAGTTGTGTACAACTGTAGAGGGATTGAAGACCATTTAGAGCTGTATAGAACATTAGAGGGATGATGTAGTACTTACATGCAAGGTATTTGAGATATATTTCAGCCTTTATATCCACAAAATATGCTTGAAAAAATATCTTCCATATCTCTTAAATATAACATGTATTCGATATTTCTTTAAAACAAAACAACACAAAACAAAAACAACAACAAAAACAAACAAACAAACAACAACAAAAACAAACAAACAAACAAACAACAACAACAAAAACAAACAAACAAACAAAAAACACTCTTTACCTTACCTTCTTACAGTGACTTTCAGTCTGTGTTTACCCTGGAAGCAGTACACACATCTAGGCTAGCTTCACACCCTGCTTCACAACCTGCTGGGGTGAGCCTGAAAGACCTGCTCATACCAGAGAACCCAAGAGGTTTTTGAGCATTTCCAGCTAGGTTTATTAGAATAAAAATCAAACTATTCTTAGACACAGAAGCTCAAAACAAGACAGAATATAAATAAATGAATGTGGAAAAAAGCAGTGCTGAAACCTCTGTGTGAAAGATGGACCCTTCCTTTCAGGATTTCTCTTGGATTAACAGTATATAGTAGCTCCTGCTTGTAAGAGACTTTGCACAATCACTTCGGTTTCCTTTGAAAAAATCTTTTCCATTATCATCTCCAAGACCATTCTATGCATCTGTTTCCCATTAGTGTACCCAAGCCCTTGCTATCTTTGTCTGACTTCCTCCACCACCTCAGCTTTATTCTTGACCCTTCTCCCAATGTATGTTCAAATGCTAACAGAAAAAGAATAAAGTTTTCTTCCTCCTAAAAAGACATTTAACCAATGTGAGCAGCTAGGAAGGTCAGACATCTTTGCTCAGACTCAGCTTTTGAACCGAGTGTTCATTAACATGGAAACTTTGGACAAACAGATAAAACTGTTTCTACTAGTCTATAAACCTGTTACTTAATTCCAATTAGGGTGTTATGAAAGAGTATATGTTAAGTATATATGTAATATATGTTAAGTAATATATATGTAATATATGTTAAGTAATATATGTTAAGTATTAGAGAATAAAATAAAAAGTTGTGAAGCCATATAGTAATGCATGACTGTTACAGGCAGCCTATGATAATTTAATTATTATTAAGTTAAGAAATTAGATTATCAGGTCTTACTGACAGTACAAATAGAGAATAGTATAGCTTTCCATAAACAAATCATATATATAAAAAAAAGCTTTTTGAATTAAGACCAAGTCATAAAATATTATTACACAGAGTATAGAGTAGTATTTGTTGCATAGAATAGCATATTTCATATTATTATTAAGATGATAAAGAAATTTTTCATGAAGAACTTTATCATGAAGATTACATTCCTCTGACCCTGAATGCCTGCTCAGGCAGGTGTCCTGGACATCTGTCCAGGATCTTTTTGAAGTTTTTTCTTAGTTTGCCTAAGTAAATTTATTTGTTATATTATTTCCCATACTAGTGTTGTTTTAAAATTTTCTTTACTTTTTATTTTTTCTGGTCATTCTTCTTTCTGTATTTATTCTCATTTAGATTGTGTATCCACATAATCATCATTTGAATACATTTCATATCATTGTTGCACAAAAATTTTGACATCATCTTTGTTGCATTATTCTTTATTTACTTATTGTATGTCATAATTAAATTATTAGATAAAGTATTTGCCTCTAATTACATAAAACTTAATCTCTTTACACCATTTCCTTTGATTCTTACAATTTCATAGCTAATTTTGGAGATCAATGCATCATATCTGTAAGTATATATTCACAACACAACAGTAGCTTGTGAAATTAAAATACCGGAAACCTATGTTTCTGCTTAGTATCAACTTGTATTTTTACATTTTACATTGCCGAATATAAAAACTCAAAGGAAAGGTGGAAACTAATCTGGAAGGTAGAGACTTATTTCTGACAGGACATTTTTAATTTTAAGCATGTGTAAAACCTGCTCTTGTTGTCCCTGCTTGAGCAAGGGGTGGACCACATGACCTCCAGAAATCCCTTCCAAACAAGTATTCTGTGAGTCTGTGATCTGTGAAAGAACAAATTAATTGCTTCTGAAATACTTCTGTGAAAATAATTTGCAATGAATAATTAACCTAACATTTATTTATTTATTTGTTTATTTTGAGAAGACTCGGGAAATTAAGCTGTTTTAGGATACGCGTCGTTTTTATTTCTAGTCTTTTGCTTAACTATAAATTGTTCCATGGGGATACTTACCATTTATTGGTGATATTTTCTAAGAGATGTTATTAAATATTTCTTTGTCATTGAATAATAGAATGGTTTGGACTGAAAGAGACCTTAAAGATCAGTTGTTCAGTAAGTAGGTATCTAAACATTATTATATTCGTTTGAGTACATAGAAGGGAAAAATGTCTATAGTGTTTTCTCCAGAAAACTACAATTGTCAAATGTTTTCCACTTTTTTATGAGTTTATAAAAAGGTAATAATTTCTGAGTTTTTTTCAGAAGACCTCTCATTCCTTGTGCTCAGAAAACTTCATAAACTATCAACACTTTCTTATTTGCATATGTTGGCTTGTAAGCCTCCTACTTGTACTATACTTTTTTTCTAAACATCTTCACATTTTTATAGAATACAATAACTAAAATCATTCATTAAAAATGTATATTAAGAAGTGGGAAAATTGTGTCAAAATAAGAGAAAATCTGCAAATGATGTGTGAGCTCAGTTTTCAGTTTGATCCAGTTCTATAGTATAAGGAACAATTATGTCCTTTTTCTCAAACACTGTTTTGCATTTCTGGAATGAATAAGCTTTGAGGTTGAATGAAAAGCAGAACTTCTTTATGAAGGTACATGATTTTACCCAAGAAAATAACTCATAATTCATGGGGTATGGGAGATATTTTTCTATCGTGCTAAGATGTAGCTCAAAATTCTGATAGTAGTTCAAAATATTAGAGTAAAAGGAAATCTTCTCTTCCTCTTGATAAACCAACAATGAGGTAGAAAAATTGAGAGAAAGATAGGAATGAGAAATAGACTTTATGGGCTTATGTTCTAGTCCTCCACTGACACCTTACCTCTGATCTGTGAAGCACACTGGACACAGGACAAACCTGTTGTACAGTATCATTAGTGGTCATCTCAAAAGGAATCTTATGTCTTTACAAAATGTTGAGTCTCCTTGAGACTTATATTTATTTTCCAATATTTCCTATCAGAAACTCCTTACTCCTTGTAGCTCTGTCTCTGTGTGAAATAATCTCAGTGAACCAACATCAGCAAACAGGGGAAGATACTGTACTGGCCAAAAAAAAAAAAAAAAACAAAAAAAAAAACAAACTGCAGCTCTGGAACCTTCTGGGTATGCCCCAGTGACTTCAGGACTATCCTTATTTTATTAAAGGAGACAATATTGGATAACAAGTTTGAGGCAGTCTGGACTAGAAGATCATGAGATCGTGGGTTCATATTTTTGGTAGAAATATATATTTAGCAATGAGGTTTGAGAATTTAATTTTATTTAAGAAAGGCACTATGAATATGCAAAATTTATTTATTCTTTCCACTTTTAGAAGACAATAAATTAGGTGAGATGATGCCTGCCTTTGGAATCTCAGTGTAATTTCTGAAGGGTCTAGGAGAGCAAAACAATTTTTATCAAATATTATTGGAAGTAGATTGATAAAATCCCATCACAGTAGTAAACAAAATAATATGGCAATAGCAAATGCATGTTAAGAAGTGTGATCAAGTAGGAGGAGAAAAAAACAAGAATGTCCCATTCATATACAATTAATTTAACAAGGATGTAAAAGTCCACATTATCATAATTTTTAGATTCTCTAGAACAATTTGTTGCATAAAATAATGAACATAATGTGCTAATCTTCCATGGAAATTGTGTGACCTAGATAGATTAACCTAGCTATACAAACAAAGGATGAAAAAAAATATGTAAGACCTAATTTTGCATTCTGATTATGTGCTATTAATTTTTCTTCTGTATCAGCCGTGCAAGAGGAGGGAGACCTATTTTAACAATATTTGCATATCTATATATCTTCTAGCAAGAAGCAGTTTGTAGTGGCTTCTATATTAGAAAATAATTGTCCAGCTCAGACTAAAGGCAATGCAAGAACTGTATTGTGCCATCTATACTATGGTATGGTTTTGATTTAATATGTACTGGGTCATTTTATTTAATTTTACTTCCTAAATAAACATACTGATAATACATAACGCTTTATTGTAATATCATAGAATCAACGGATCATTCAGGCTGGAAAAGACCTAGTCCAACCTTTAACCTAGTACTGATAAGTTCACCACTAAACCATGCTACTAAATTCCAATCTACATGTTTCTTGAAGACCTCCAGGGATGGTGACTCAACTGCTTCCCTGGGCAGCCTATTTCAATGACACACAATACTTTCAGTATTTTTTTTTTTTTCCTAATAACCAACCTAAACATCCCCTGGTGCAACTTCAGGACATTTCCTCGTCTTAACACTTGGTGTTTGGGAGAATATCTAAACCTCCACCTCACTACAACCTCTTTTGAGGTAATTGTTAAGTACAATAAGGTCTCCCCTTGTTGTGGTTTAACCCGGCTGGCAGCTAAACACCACACAGCCGTTCGCTCACCCTCCCCCCTCCCTCTCTGGGATGGGGGAGAGAAACGGGAAAGTAAAGCCTGTGAGTTGAGATAAAGACAGTTTATTAAGATAGAAAATAATAATGATAATAATAATAATATGTACAAACAAGTGATGCACAATGCAATTACTCACCACCTGCTGACCGATGCCCAGCCCAACCCCGAGCAGCCGGACCCCCCCACCCTGGCTAGCCACCCCTATATATGGTTCAGCATGACGTCAGATGGTATGGAATACCCCTTTGGCCACTTTGGGTCAGCTGTCCTGGGTCTGTCCCCTCCCAGCTCTTGCTGCACCCCCAGCCTGCCCGCTGGCAGGACAGAGTGAGAACTGGAAAAGTCCTTGGCTTAGTATAAGCAGTGCTTTGCAGCAATTAAAACATCAGCATGTTATCAGCACTCTTCTCATCCTAATCCAAAACATAGCACCCTACCAGCTACTAGGAGGGAAAATAACTGTCCTAACTGAAACCAGGACACCCCTGAGCCTTCTTTTCTCCAAGCTAAACAACCCCATGTCCCTTAGCTCCTCCTCACAGGACTTGTTCTCTGTACGCTTCACCAGCTTTGTTGCCCGTGTTTGGACACATTCCAGCAACTCAATGTCCTTCCTGTACTGAAGGGTTCCAAAATGAACACAGTATTCAAGGTGCAGCCTCACCAGAGCTGAGTACCAAGAAACAATCACTTCTCCTGCTGGCCACACTATTTCTGATACAAGCCAGGATGCTGTTGGCCTTCTTGGCCACCTGAGCAAACTGCTGGCTCATATTCAGTTATCTGTCCACAAATTGGAAGACTTGTTAGTGTTAGGTCAGAGGTTGGACTAGATGATCTTGGAGGTCTCTTCCAACCTGTGATTCTGTGATTCTGTGAAATACTCCCAAACCCTTTTGCCCTAGGCAGCTTTCCAGCCACTCTTACTGGCTTACTTGCTGGTAGCATTGCATAGGGTTGTTGTGCCCCAAGTGCAGGACCCAGCACTTAGCCTTGTTGAACTTCATAGAGTTGGCCTTGACCCATTGGTCCACCCTATCCAGATCCCTTTGCAGAGCCGTCCTGCCCTTGAGCAGATCAATACTTGCACCTAACTTGATGTCATCTGCAAACTTACTGAGGGTGCACTTGATCTCCTTGTCCAGATCATTGATAAAGATATTGAAGAGAACTGGCCCCAGTGCTGAGCCCGGGGAGACACCACTAGTGACCAGCCTCCAACTGGATTAAGCTTCATTCACCATGACTCTTTAGATTATAATACATAATACTTTATTATAGCATAACTTTTCTTCAGAACAAATAAAAATTTACAAATTTTAGGAGGTGGAGAGGTTAAGGGCCATCAGGAAGAGTGAGAGGGAGATAGACTGCTGAGGCAACTCCCTGCAAACCTGAAGGAGAGGCACTGGGATGAGACTCCCCGAATAGGGATGGATCCCCTACCCTGTCACTGTTGGACAGAGGGTGGGGAACTAGGAGTTAAGGAGGAACGGAGACAGGTCCGTGCTCAATGTTGCAGGCAAACCCCCTCGCTCCCAACCCCCCCTCCCCTATCCCCACCAGCCCCACCTTCCCAGGTGCCCATAAACAATAGATTTGAGGCCCTGGAGCTTGAGACCAGTGGGTGAGGATGTGGTAGAAAGTTTACACAGGAGGATGCCTAGGGCAAGGAATTCCATTCCACACCTCATGACTGGCTCCACCAAGAAGGAAAGAAGGGTAATCGTAGGCAACTCCCTTCTCAGGGGAACAGAGGGCCCTATTTGTCCACCTGACCCAACCCATAGGGAAGTCTACTGCCTCCCTGGGGCCAGGGTCAGGGATGTTGCCAGAAAGCTCCTCAACCTCGTTTGCCCATCTGATTACTATCCACTATTGATAGTCCAGGCTGGCAGTGATAATACTGAAGAGAGAAGCCTGAAGGCTATCAAACAGGACTTCAGGGGACTGGGACAGTTAGCGGATGGAGCAGGAGTACAGTTGGTGTTTTTGTCCATCCCTACAGTGGCAGGAAGGGGTACAGAGAGGACATGGAAAGCTCACCTGATAAACACGTGGCTCAGAGGCTGGTGCCAACACAGATTTTTTTTTATTTATTTATTTTTATTTATTTTTTTTTTGACCATGGGACACTTTATTCAGCACCCAGCCTGATGGCTGCAGACAGGTCCCAACTGTCTCCAAGGGGAAAACGGATCCTAGCCCAAGAGCTGGCAGGGCTCATTGAGAGGGCTTTAAACTAGATAAGAAGGGGGACGGGGCTGAAATAAAGCTAGTTGGATGTGTACCAGGGGGAACAATGGCAAGGCTGAGGGAGAAGACAATGGCCCAACTGAAGTGCATCTACACTAATGCATGGGTAACTGCACTAATGCATGGGTAACAAACAAGAGGAGCTGGAAGACATGGTGCAGCAGGCAGTTTATGACTTGGTTGCAATCATGGAAACGTGGTGAGACCACTCTCATGACTGGAGTGCTGCAATGTCTGGCTATAGGCTCTTCAGAAGAGACAGGCAGTACGGAATGGGTGGTGGTGTGGCTCCAGTTTTGATGTTGTGAAACTTGAGGATGGGAATGATAAGGTTGAGATCAGTGGGAAGGCCAACAAGACAGGCATCCTGATGGGGGTCTGTTATAGACCCCCCAAACCAGGTTGAGGAGACAGATGAGGCTTTCTACAGGCAGCTGGCAGAAGTTGCGAAATTGTCAGCGCTTGTTCTCGTGGGGGACTTCAACTTCCCAGACATATCCTGGAAGCACAACACAGCCCAGAGAAAGCAGTCCAGGAGGTTTCTGTAGAGCATGGAAGATGCTTCCTGAGGCAGCTGGTTAGTGAGCCTACCAGGGCAGGTGCCCTGCTGGACCTTTTGTTCACTAACAGAGAAGGACTGGTGGGAGAAGTGGTGGTTGGGAGCTCTCTTGGGCAGAGTGACCACAAAATGGTAGAGTTCTCTATACTGGGCAAAGTCTGGAAGGGGACCAGTAAGACCACTATATTGGACTTTTGGAGGGCTGACTTTGAACTGTTCAGGACACTGGTTGGCAGAGTCCCTTGGGAGGTGGTTCTGAAGGGCAGAGGAGTCCAGGAAGGTTGGGCACTCTTCAAGAAAGAAATCTTAATGGCACAGGAGAGGTCTGTCCCCACATGCCCAAAGACAAGCCGACATGGAAGAAGACCGGCCTGGCAGAACAGAGAGTTGTAGCTTGAGCTTAGGAGAAAAAAAAAAGGGTTTATAATCTTTGGAAAAGAGGGCAGGCCACTCAGGAGGACTATAAGGATGTTGCGAGGCTGTGCAGGGACAAAATCAGAAAGGCCAAAGCTCATCTGGAGCTCATTCTGGCTACTGTTGTTAAAGATAACAAAAAATATTTTTATAAATACATCAACACAAAAAGGAGGACTAAGGAGAATCTCCATCCTTTACTGGATGCAGGGGGAAACTTAGTTACAAGAGATGAAGAAAAGGCTGAGGTGCTTAATGCCTTCTTTGCCTCAGTCTTTAGTGGCAAGACTAGTTGTTCTCTGGATACCCAGTACCCTGAGCTGGTGGAAGGGGATGGGGAGCAGAATGTGGCCCTCACAATCCACGAGGAAATGGTTGGTGACCTGCTACAGCATTTGGATGTTTGCAAGTCGATGGGGCTGGATGGATCCACGCAAGGGTTCTGAGAGAACTGGTGGAAGAGCTGGCCAAGCCGCTTTCCATCATTTATCGGCAGTCCTGGCTATCAGGGGAGGTCCCAGTCGACTGGCGGATAGCAAACGTGATGCCCATCTACAAGAAGGGCCAGATGGTAGACCCGGGAAACTATAGGCCTGTTAGTTTGACCTCAGTACCAGGGAAGCTCATGGAGCAGATTATCTTGAGCGTCATCATGCGGCACTTACAGGGCAAGCAGGCAATCAGACCTAGTCAGAATGGCTTTATGAAAGGCATGTCCTGCTTGACGAACCTGATCTCCTTATGACAGAGTGAAATGCTTAGTGGATGAGGGAAAGGCTGTGGATGTGGTCTACCTTGATTTCAGTAAGGCTTTTGACACTGTTCCCCACAACATTCTCCTCAAGAAACTGGCTGCTCATGGCTTGGACTGGTGTATGCTTTGTTGGGTTAAAAACTGGCTGGATAGCCGGGACCAAAGAATTGTGGTGAATGGAGTCCAATCCAGTTGGAGGCTGGTCACTAGTGAAGTCCCCCAGGGCTCAGTACTGGGGCCAGTTCTCTTTAATATATTTATCAATGATCTGGATGAGGGGATCAAGTGCACGCTCAGTAAGTTTGCAGATGACACCAAGCTAGGTGTGTGTGTTGATCTGCTCAAGGGTAGGAAGGCTCTGCAGGAGAATCTGGATAGGCTGCACCGATGGGTTGAGGTCAGCTGTATGAAGTTCAACAAGGCCAAGTGCCGGGTCCTGCACCTGGGGCGTAACAACCCCAAGCAGCGCTACAGGCTGGGAGATGAGGGATTAGAAAGCTACCTGGCAGAGAAGGACCTGGGAGTATTGGTTGATAGTCAGCTGAATACGAGCCAGCAGTGTGCTCAGATGGCCAAGAAGGCCAACAGCATCCTGGCTTGCATAGGAAACAGTGCGGCCAGCAAGACTAAGGAAGTGATTGTCCCCCTGTACTCGGCTCTGGTGAGGCTGCATCTTGAGTACTGTGTTCAGTTTTGGGCCCCTTGCTATAAGAAGGACATTGAGGTGCTCAAGTGAGTCCAGAGAAGGGTAACAAAGCTGGTGAGGGGTCTGAAGAACAAGTCTTACGAGGAGTGGCTGAGGGAGCTGGGATTGTTCAGTCTGGAGAATAGGAGGAGGTTCAGGGGCGACCTTATTGCACTTTAAAGGTACCTTAAAGGAGGCTGTAGCAAGGTGGGGGCTGGTCTATTCTCCCTCGTGCCTTGTGACAGGATGAGGGGGAATGGGCTAAAGTTGCATCAGGGGAGGTTTAGGTTGAATATTAGGAGGAACTTCTTTACTGAACGGGTTGTTAGTCACTGGAATAGGCTGCCCAGGGAAGTGGTTCAGTCACCACCCCTGGAAGTCTTTAAAAGCCATTTAGATGTAGAGCTTAGTGATATGGTTTAGTGGACGACTTGTTAGTGTTAGGTCAGAGATTGGACTCAGTGATCTTGGAGGTCTCTTCCAACCTAAATAATTCTGTGATTCTGTGAAATAGGGATTGGTTAAATAATTTTGGCTAACTAGTCACAAACTACTGATAGAGACATCCTCTTGTTGTTCATGGACTTTTATCCTGAGCTCTTCTTATATAATTCCATTTATTCTTCACTGCAGAGTCAGCATACCTGTTCCTGTACATGTTGCTACCCAGATAATTCATTAAAATCATTAGCATTTAACCTGCACAGATTAACATTATCTGAAAATTTTGTCTGCCTCATTAGCCAAATAGTTTTTTGTTTGTTTGTTTGTTTTAAAATTAAACCATGTTAACGGCAGCTAACTAATGAAGACACATATCAGGACGTTTGAGGTAGAGCAATAAGGAAGATAAAATAATATATCCCTCAACGAAAGAAAGGGTTCACTCAGTCCTCTTGTCTTTGGGACAGAAGTTTGGATCAAGCAAGCCCCAGCCATGTAGAATTATATATATATATATATGTCCAGAATATATATATTGGAAAGGGAGAGGGCATGATCACTTCCCATTTTCCTCTCTACCCTCCACTCACAAATATAGTCAAAACCTAAAAGTCTCAGCTTCCACACCACATATTGTAATCATCATGGCAACTAGCCTGTTAAGGATCCTTTCCCTGTTATGGTACAAGACTACAAGTGAAAATATCATATTCTTTCTCCACTCTTCTTTCTATTCTTCTAGCTCCACGTGAGGAATAACATTCTGCAGAGTAGTGTGATACAAGGTGAAATAAAAGGAAGATGCAGACTGGTAAACAGGTCTGATTTTGAATAACGAAAGTGTGCAACAAAATTTATAAAGACACTAAATAAACTTGCATCATTAAAACAAACAATCAAACCAAACCAATCTGTCCTGGAAATATATATATATAATCTGAACAGCCTTTTTTTTTTTTTTTTTTTTTTTTTTCCAGTATATCATTTCTGGTGGAGATCAGGCAAAAGAAATAGGTTAGACTAAGAAAGCTCTGCCAACAAAATAAACCTATTGTCACAGACACATTTAATTCCCCAAGCTTTCATCATTAATATTTTATGGTCTTGATCTGCCCAATCTTGAAGAAAAATTTATCTTTCATTTAAGTAGACAGGGCTAAGTAATAGAATTTATTTGTATCAAAAAGAAAAAAAAAAATGAAATGCAAAGTACAATAAGGATGTCATGCTGCAAAGTATTAACTTTACTCATTTATCACTGCTAGCTGTATTTATCTGAATAGCAAAAAAGCATTAGCATACACGTCTTCATTCCCATTAAGACCAAAATATGATGAATGCTATTTGTGGGTGTTTTTAATTTCTACCTAAACACTTGATATTTCTCAGCCATTCTGTATAATAACATCCATTTCATTTGCTGCAGATTCCTGTAAGATACCACTACTATTTCAAGTTTAACCTATCATCACTTTTACTTTATCATTATTAAAGAGAATATAAGAGGGAAATGATTCTTTTCCTACATTCACTGATAAATCTCAATGCAACAAGGTATGTTTACTTGGGTTAAGACACTTAAGAAGACTGTATAATTTAAATAGTTTTGCTGGTGGGTGTGCTTGCATTGGTGATATGTGAAAATGTAAGAACAGAAGCACTATGCAGTGCTCTTTAGTAACTGTATAAGTTATGCTGAGATATAGAATCATAGAATAGTTTAGGTTGGAAGCAACCTGAAAAACCATCTAGTTCCAAGCCCATGGCCATGGTCAGGGACACCTTCCACTAGACTCGGTTGCTCAAATCCCAGTCCAACCTGGTCTTAAACACTTCCAGAGATGGGGCTTCCACTTCTCTGGCAAATTGTTCATAGGAATAACAAGTGTTGGCCTATGGTAAAGAAGAAACAATGAACTTAACATAGGGAAAAAATAAAAAATAAATAATAAAAAAGAAAATAAAACAGGTATATCAGTTATAACTCCACTAACACATGCCAGTTGTGTAACGTTGACCATGAACAACTCTGCTTGTAATACAGTGATATACATGATTCAGAGACCTCCAGAAAAACCCTTAGAGCACAATGCTTTTTTGTCCTGCCTAGGCTGTGATGTTTGACTCAGATCTCAAAAACGCAATTTACAGCCCAGAGCAAGCAATGTTGGAAACCTTATCAGATGAAAATAAGCCACAAAAACAGATACTGAGGTTTCTGATGTAGCTCTAAAATCCATCACCTACATCTCAGATTGTTTAACTTTCTCATCATTGTATCTCTTTAGTATAGTATATTGGTGTGACGTAGAAATTTTCCTAGATATTAAAAAGTCTAAAAACCAACATTCTCTGGGATGCTTATATATAGATATACAAGGTGATTGAAGCCAACTCTCTTTACCTTTTCTGTCTTACTGAGCTACAGCATTATCAGGGTATGACAGAAATGATGGTTGGGAGCACTATGAATGTCGTATAGGTCACTTCCTACTTAAAACAGGACTATAGCCAGCCGCAGAAAAGGCCAGCTGTGGCTTTGTCTAGAAAAGGCTTGAAAATCTCCAAGTGTATTCTGCAACTTTTCTAGTGGATTTTTTTTTTTTTTTTTTTTTTTCCCCTAATGTCTAATTTGAATGTCCAGCTGTGATCTCTGACATTAATAAAGAGATAAAACTACCATTATGTTAGCCACCCAGCATTAAATATGGAAATTAAAGGAGGGAGAATAAAACTACTCACAACATTCAATTTGTGCCACCAGATACAGGAACTAAAACATTAGTGCAAAGTCATCTTGCAACAGCTCATAAGCAAGACATGAAAACTCTCCCAGCAGAATGCTTTACCATTCAGGCTGCTTAGGGAACTAGTTAGCAAGGTCCCCTGGGAAACTGCTTTTGAAGGCATTGGTGTCCATCAGTGCTGGTCAGTCTTTAAGCACTGCCTCCTAAAAGCATAGGATTGGGCAATTCCAAAAAAGACTAAAATTCTGGAAACCGAAAATGCTCTTTTAATTTATTGTCTTTAGTACATTATTAGAAACCTATTATTGGGCAAAGACATAGAATAAAATGCAACTTATATAAAAGACTAATGACTTCCTTTTTAAAATGTCATCAGACTCTACAGTACGTGTTGAAGGCTTACATGTTGTAGTTTTGGTTGAAAGAGAGACAGAACAGCAATATTGGTCAGACTCAGAGTAGAAATAGTTTTGTATTAGTTGCCTATTTGCCTAAAATTCTTACACTTACAAACATCAGACCCTTTGACAAAACTGATTAAATCATCATTTTTTTTTAATTATTACTCCAGAAATAAAGGAAATTAGCTTAGTAAGAAATATATATTTTGTGTTCTTTTACACCACTTTCTGTTAAAGTCCTAAATTATGAATGCATTCAAAACATACATTTTGTGATGCCTGAGAGAGCTAGTCATTTAATGAATCTCTTGACCAAGGAATACATTCCGCAAAATGTGAACTCATTACAGATGAACTACCTTTTAAGGCCTGAGTAAGTTTTAAATAAAAGCATCTATAGGGAGGTTCACTGCATTTTTCTCAATCTATATTTATAGTCAATTCATGTCACCGCTAAAAATATCTATTTTTCCAACTCAGCAAAGCCCTAGCTCAAAATTCCTAGATTGTGTCTCTTATATAAGACACCATCTTCGAGACATTTTTACCAAATCCTTTTCTTTCATATCCTGGAATGTGCCCTTTCATTATGCTCCTTTCATCACAATTATGAGTACTCCTCTCTCCAGAAAGACTTTGGAAAACTGATATTTGTTTTTTATTTGGATTCCTATGTAATATCAGACAGTTTGAGCCACAGTTGGGTCTGAAGTAGTTTCTCACATTCTGTCAACATCTCTGGTCTCAGCATTCAGTGATTTAAACTTATGTAGAAAACAGACAAATGAGCCAAAGTGCAACCCATTTCCTCATTGCCTTTCATGTTTATAAAGCTAGAGTTCAAGTATTTATATCCTATTGGAGCTGATTGTCCAACCCTGAAATGTAGGTCTCAGGGAGACAGAGACAGTGTCCTTTTGTGTCAACATCCAGCTATATCCTATACCTAGAACTGAGTTCCAGGGTGAAGACTCAAGCTATGAAGACCTTCACTAAAATGTGCTTTCAGAGTACTTTCAAATATAAGTACAGAGAAGCTCAGAAAAGCCATAAATCCTAATCTACAAAGTTTGCACATGGTTTATATTGTACTGATTCATATTAGGTCAAATATTAAAGTGTTAATTTATATCAGTATTTTTAAGCAACCTACAGAATCATGTATTATCTTTGGAAATATTTCACATACCATGTAGACTCTTACAGTTCCCAAATGACTTTTAGTGAATAGCGTAACCAGCTAGCAACTTTTCACTAATTCCTAGGAAATGTATTTATGTATATAAAGACAAAACACTAAATACTTACTGATTATAGATGGAAATCACTACCACTGTAGGATAAATTTATTTTTAAAATCACCAGAGTCAGAATACTAATGAAAATGAAGTTATGGTTGTAAGGTAAATGTTATTTCATTGTTAGTGAAAGATCACTGAGTTTTTTTATTATTTTTTCTACAAGAGTTTTTATATGCAGCACAAAGTTTCATTTTAGGAAATTTGAGTGGTTTACTTCAGGTTTACATTTAAAGCCAAGAACTAAGCAACTGATGGAGAAGATATTAATATAACCTAAAAATCTGTAGTCTTAACTAGTAAAAAATTGAAGGGTTATTGATCACTTTCTCTAAGGGAAAGGAGGAGGGGTCTTTATTTTTTATTTTATATATATATATATATATATATCCTCTGAAAAACTCATATATATTTACATTAAATTTACATTTGACTCTTAAAAACTGAATATTTTCATTTGGTAGGTAATTTTTCAGTATAAATGCAGTAAAATGCAAGAACTAGTACCTGACTCAGGAAAACTGAGTTTAACAATTAGCATCACTTACAGACTATGTCAGTCCAGTCAAGACATTTTACTCTGTTTCCCAGTTTCAGGGTAATCAGTGCTTTAAAGAATCTCCTGCATCGCTAATCTAATGGTTTACAACCGTATAGCAAATTCAAGAGTCCATAAGATAGCTCACATTCCTCCATCCACTGTAGGTCAGAAAACATGTCTACAGTTTTACAGCAAACTTAGATCTATGGAGCTAAAATCACAAAATGGTAATAAAAAATTCCTCAAAAGGAAGCAAGGGAGATCACTGTTCACCATTTTACATCTCTGCAAATAATAATAATAATAATAATAATAATAATAATAATAATAAAATAGTAGAACAAATTCTCGGGTATTACCAGGAAATCAGCTGCACCTCAAATTACAGTGAAACCAACACAAACAAAAAAAGGTACTAAG
The DNA here is from genome assembly GCF_011077185.1 of Oxyura jamaicensis. NCBI lineage: Eukaryota > Metazoa > Chordata > Aves > Anseriformes > Anatidae > Oxyura > Oxyura jamaicensis. Next base: position 49,752,116 of record NC_048893.1, on the reverse strand, counting down.
TGCTACAGATATAACTTTGGAAATTTTCCTTTCTTTATGCATATCTAGATATCAGCCTTACTTTGTACAGGTAAGAAGATTCAAAGAAGCTATGGATTAGTTTAGTTTCACAAGAAGCACCTACTAGGCATCAAACTTATTCCAGCCAATTGCATCAGATGAATGCAAAAATTAAAATGAAAAAAAGTCCCATTAGATTTTCCCTTCAGAGGAAGGCCGGAAAATATTCTTTCTATCAGCACATTCACTCATTCAGAACATGAGCTTTTGTCTTTGTTAAACATTTTTGATAGATGAGTGACAGTTATCAGCTGTAAAATGGGGTTCAGAGCTCTGCAAGCAAAAGGAAACTCAAAGACCCTTGGGGGAATTTGTGTTCTCTCTCATAGGTTACAGCAGTTATGGCTGTGTGGTGGTTTTACCGTGCTAGGCAGCTGAACACCATAACTGCTCTCTCACTCCCCCTCCTCAGATGAGGAGGGGAAGAAATAAAGGAAAGAACAGCTCATGGGTTGAGATAAGGATGATTTAATTAAAGAGAAAAATATATATTATTAAGGAAATATTATTATTAATTAAACAATTCAACTAAAGGGGAAAAAGGGAAAGGGGAAGAGGGAGGGGGAAAGGGAATAGCAAAACAAAACAAGTAAAGGCTATGTGGAAGTGCAGAGGAAAGAAATTACTCTCTACTTCCCACAAATGAGCGATGCTTGAACACCTCCTTGAAGCAGGGCCTCAACACACGTAGCCAGTGTTCAGGAGGAGGACAGACGTTTTCACAACAAGAACCCACCCCTCCCCTCTTCTTCCTTTTTCCACCTTTTATTGCTGCGTGTGACATCATATGGTATGGAATATCCCTTTGGTTGGTTTAGGTCAGCTGCCCTGCTGATGTTTCTTTCTCACTTTTTTGCCCACCCCCTGGGAGGGTTAGAGAGAGTCCTGATGCTGTGCCAGCACTGCTCAGCAGCAGACACAACACTGGCGTGATACCACTGCTGTTCTAGCTCCAAGTGCAGAGCGCAGCACTGTATGGGCTGCTGCAGGGAAAGTTAACATCCCAGCCAGACCCAGTACAACCTAACCCTGGGGCATTCTCCACTATTTCTGAATGTGACATAGGTACTCAGAAGTAATTTGTTGCCAACATCTTCAGAAATAACCCTCAAGAAATCCTTTAGAGCCTTTTCAGGTACATGCAACAGCATGAAAAAGCATTCAATTTTCAAGTTTATAGAAGTTTTTGTCTAAAAAAAATGAAAGGGTCATTATCCTTTGGAGTTACGGGGGTAATTAGTAGGCCATAATCAAACTGACACATACTAGCTAGACTAAGTTTCCTTCCCTTCCTCTTGCCTCACTTCGCCTCACATTGTCTTGCTTTTCTTTGCCTTGCACTGCCTTTCAAGATATTTTGTACTTTAAAGATATTAAAGATTTATTTTTGAAACAAATTGTGATACAGCTAAATATATACAGATGTATATATTATTGCACTACATTGTGCATATATATATGCATTACATATATGCATTTACATTTACCAAAAAAAAGGCTGAATGACTGAATGCAAGTTTAAAAAAAAAAAAAAAAAACTGTTTTCAGTGTTTTCTAAGTTAGTTTTTTTATGAGAAATATCCTGCATCAATGGTTTTCAAATATTTTCTTACTGAAAAGATATAAAATTGCAATCGAAACTAGCACATTAAAAAATTGAGCAAATGATACATAATACAAAGCTTCAATACATAATTGTCCAGACTTCTTACTCTCATAATCTTTAGTTAATACATTGGCCAATGTTCTAAATAGTGTGATTTTTAAAACAATAAAGATGTCTCACAGAAATATTAACTGTATGTTATATTGGAAGAATACCAAAAAAAATAAATAAATAATAATAATCCCTAAGATATCTACAGGTATTGTGTTGTAATGCATTTTCTTGTGCTGGTATTCTTTCCTTGGGCTATTTTATCTGGCCTGCTGTACCAAGGTACAGAATTATGAACAAAATCTTCTTATGAGGAAAGATTTTTTTTTTTTTTTTCCTCTAGGTGCTGCATTTATTTTAAATTCACCCTATACACAAGCTGCACTACTTAGCTAAACAACAGAGACAGTTTTGAAATCATGTATTAATCCAGTCTTTACTTATGAAACTGTCCTTATTCCCTTCATCCCCATCACTAAAGCCTGATAACCTCTCACTTGCATGTTGTTGGAAGTTGTTTTGAAAGAAAGAAAATGAAAGTGTTTATCTGTCTGTCAACTGTCTACTTTGAGTCTAATTCAGCTCCATAGGGTTCTGTTTGGGGTGAAGGGTTTATTTCTACCTCTTTTTCACACGGAGTCCCTATGGGAACAAACATTTCTTCTCACTGGACCTGCAATGTGTTTCCATGGTCTGCCAAGACTCTAGTTTCACATGGGAACATTCAGTGATTCTGGCAAAGAGCCTTGAAGGAATGGGTATGGATAAGAAAAGGGGATTTATATATATATATATATTTAATATGTATTATGAAACTCTACTGAATCTTAACAGAGTACCACAGGAGAAAATGAAGGCACTGTATCACAGAGGTATGTCACTCATCAAATAAAAATCAAATCACAACATTTTGGCAACTGCATGAAGAAAATTTTGTGAGAATTATCTGTAGAAGGAAACACTAGGCATTTAATTGTATATATATATATATATTTTTCTTGCCTATGGCACAGTGCATTCATGAAGACAAGCTTTACGTAATATAGAATCAGAAGATGAATACATTCAGTTCAGCAGTGGGCCATATACATATGTACATGCATATATAGCTATAATACTTTTAGAAACTTATGACACTTCTTACTACATATACTCATATTGAAATATATCTACTGTAGTATTTAGTTTTCTTTCTTTCAAGTTGTTTTGTGTTCAGTATTATTAATTTTGTGTAGAAAATTGTTATAATGTCACAAATGATTTCATTTAAACACTCAGTGAAAATTAAAAGAATACTTTTAATAAGAAATAAGAATTGAATATATAATAATAAATAATAAATAAATAAGAAGAAATTTAAAAAAAAAAGAAAGAAAGAAGAGGTAAGAATTGGAATGCAACCTTGAATGTTCTAAAATTCTGGAATGATCAATGGCTTCAATGCAATGCTCAGTACTTGAGGAAAGAAAAGAAAGATAAGATACTGCTTAATAATGGTATAAACTTGGAACTAAAAGCTACCTAGTGGACAAGTGAAGATTTGGAGAAAAAAAAAAAAAAAAAAAAAAAAAAAAGAAATTTTGAGCAAACAGAGTTCAGATGTCACAACAAGGTAAAGAACACCAAAGGGAATGATTGACAAACCTATAAAAAAATGAGTGCTGCAGCACAAGCACTCAAGAAAAAAGCAAGAAGCAAGAAGAAAAACAAATAAAAGGAATTCTCTTGTTTTGATTAGATTCTCGGCATCTAGAAGACAGATAATGGACACACAAGGAAGTAAATTAATCCGATTTTTTACTATTACACACACAATTACATTAAAAGATCGGTACTGGTGTTGAAAGGCAAGCAATCAAAGATTAGGAAATACCTCAACTGTCTATTCCTATTCACTCTCAGCTTTGCCCCTGGGACATAGTTAATATGATAGTAATATAGTCACACATTATTTTGTCTCAGTTTATCCTAAGGGAATACCGAACTGCTCTTTAATTCCATAATTGGTGAACAAGAAGGCAACCTGTTCTGCTGCAGATACGAAGGCTAAGTGATTCCCATAAGGAAAAATGAGCATGTTTTTCTGAAGTGTAATGCACATTTGTTTCAGTCATGAAATAGGAGCAAACTATAGGGTTAGCAAAATAGTACGATTGCTTCATCTGCTCAATACTTGCTTCTGGTTTGATAGTGTCATGCCTAAAAATGCCTTAACAAAAGTTAGAGGAATAACAGTTTAATTTTGTAAGACAGACTTCTTGATTACTAAAGATGTTCAGCCATCTAGCTTGAATTTAAACTAGTAACAAAAAAGTAAAAAGTTTTTCAGAACATTAGCCCAGACCATCCTGTTCCTTAAATATTAAGCATAATGCAGTTTAGTTTTAACTAAGTACAGTTATTCAAAATTAAATATATGAAGACAATCAACAACCTTCTTATAAATTCTTGATGCTGAGTACATCCAAATACAAATAAAGTCAACAGCCTATGCAAATGATCAGAAAGTCTTAATACCTTTTCCTTAGTTTTCATACATCTTTATACTGAATTAAAAGCAATATTAAAATTTTATTAGTGTTTTTCAAGTACTGTTGTATGTGGTTTAGAAAAATCTCATTTTTAAAAATTGAATTAAACTTTTTTTTTTTTTTTTTCCATTCCAAAGATACTTGGAACTTGTCATAAATTCAACTGAAATAACCCCAATTTTCATTTTTACAGGCCCATGTAATTGTCCAGTGAAATCCAATCATATCTGAATAGACATGAAGATGGGTGTTTAATATTACCTCAAGACATATACCTCAAAAAATATTAATATTACCTCAAATCATGTTATCTGGAGTAAAGAAAAATATTTGGTTTTATACCTATGACATCATAAAAAGAGGTGATGATAACCTATCAAAAATAAGATTTTGCATGAGGGAATAATAGTAAGATATATTTTTGCCCCCAGATTCTGCAGATATATCAATCTCAGTAGTGGAAACAATTGCTAAGATTTTAGAGCAGGGTTTATTTGTATTTTACAGTTTATAGATAGATCCAAATCAGCATAAGAAAGAAAGCTAGTTATGAACATAGGAAAATATTTAAAAACATCACTCCTGTAAAGCTGAAACTTCATTTACAAAATAAGTTTCATTAGATGCAGATACAATCACATCTCAGCGTCTAGAACCTACTAGTGCTAGCAGTAGTGTCATTAGCTGGCATTAATGTCATATAAGAGCTAATAAAACAAGCACCATAGCTGTTCCTGGAAGCAGGAACAGAATGTTCAGTATATTCTTAAAATGCAAATAACTTTGTAAGGGAAGAGGGAGGTGTCATGGAAGTCAATACATATGTAAAATACAGAATAAAGCTTTCACAAGAATTATGTGTCTATAATAAATTCAACTAGGATGTAAATTAGAAGAAGGTAAAGATCTAGAACAATTTTCTAATATCTGTTAAAGGATTAAAAAAAAAAAAAAAAAAAAAAAAAAAAGCTACTTTACAGAGACAAATCAGTTTAAAATTGTAGAATCATAGAATCATAGAATCATGGAATATCCCAAGTTGGAAGGGACCCATAAGGATCATTGAGTCCAACTCCTGGCACCACACAGATCTACCCAAAAATTCAGACCATGTGACTGAGTGCACAGTCCAAATGCTTCTTAAACTTTGACAGGCTTGGTGCCATGACTACATCCCTGGGGAGACTATTCCAGTGCGCGACAACCCTCCCAGTGAAGAACCTCTTCCTGATAGCCAGCCTAAACTTCCACTGTCGAAGCTTGACACCATTCCCTCAGGTCCTATCACTGGACACTAAAGAGAATAGATCAGCACCTGCCCCTCCATTCCTCCTTGTGAGGAAGCTGTAGATCGCGATGAGGTCTCCCCTCAACCTCCTCTTTTCCAGGCTGAACAGGCCAAGTGGCCTTAGCCACTCCTCATACTTTTTCCCCTCCAGGCCCTTCACCATTTTTGTGTCCCTCCTCTGGACACTCTTGAACACTTTCACATCCTTTTTATAATGTGTTGCCCAGAACTGCACGCAGTATTCAAGGTAAGGCCACACCAGCACAGAGTAGAGTGGAACAATCACTTCCTTTACCAAGTAGCAATGCTATGCTTGATTCACCCCAGGATATGGATGGCCCTCCTGGCTTCCAGGGCATGCTGTTGGCTCATATTGAGCTTGTTAGCAACCACAACCCCCAGATCCCTCTCTGCAGGGCTGCTCTCCAGCATCTTGTCACTCAGTCTGTACATATAACCAGGGTTGCCCCATCCCAGGTGCAGAACCTGGCACTTGCTCTTGCTAAACTTCATGCAGATTGGAGATTGCTCAGATCTCCAATCTGTCCAGATCTCTCTGCAAGGCCTTTCCACCCTTAACAGAGTCAACAACTCCTCCCAGTTTAGTATCAATAGCAAACTTACTCAAAACACATTCTAGTCTTATATCCAAATTGTTTATGAAAGCATTGAAGAGAACTGGCCCTAAAATGAAGCCCTGGGGGACCCCACTGGTGATCAGCTGCCAGCATGATGCAGCCCCATTTACCATAACCCTTTCGGCCCTACCCATTAGCCAGTAATTCACCCATCGTCTGATTTTTTCTGGTCCAGCTGTATGCTGGACATTTTGTCCAGTAGGATCCTATGGGAAACTGTGTCAAAAGCTTTGCTGAGATCCATAAAGATCACATAAGCTGGTTTCCCATGATCAACTAGATGGGTGATCTTATCATAAAAGGAAATCAAGTTAGTCAAACAGGACCTACCCCTCGTGAACCCATGTTGGCTGAGATTGCATGGTGACCCAGGTGTGCTTCAATAACTTCAAGGATAATCTTCTCCATAATTTACCAGGCACTGACATGAGACTGACAGGCCTGTAGTTACCAGGGTCCTCTTTCTTGCCCTTCTTGAAAATTGTTACAACATTTGCCAGCTTCCAGTCAACTGGGACCTCTTCATATTCCCAAGACCATTGAAAAATAATTGAGAGATTTCCCGCGATGACATCAGCCAGCTCTCTAAGCACCCTGGAATGAATCCTATCTGGACCCATGGACTTGTATGAATCCAGGTGGAGCAACAAATACCGCACAAGTTCAGGGTTGGTTGAGAGTTTATCATTGCCACCATCACGGTCCTCCAGCTCAGGGCACCCAGGTTCCCAAAGCACATATCGTCGGTGTTGAAGACAGAGGCAAATAAGGCATAAAACGTCTCTGTTTTGCCTATGTCCTTGTCTGTGAGGTGACCTTTCCCATCAAGTAGCGGACCTATGTTTTCTATGGTCCTCTTTTTTTCTGTTCACATATTTAAAAAAGACCTTTTTATTGTCTCCCACAGTCCTGGACAGCTTCAACTTTGATTAGGCTCTGGCCGTACAAACTTTCTCCCTACAAAACACCATCCCTGTAGTCCTTCCACATTGCCTGACCCTGTTTCCAGCAGCCATGCACTTTCTTTTTATGCCTAAGCTCCAGATCCCTGGTCAGCCAAGATGGCCTTCTGCCCCACCTGCTTGACTTCTGATATTTTGGAATTACCCAATCCTATGCTTTTAGGAAGCTGTACTTAAAGACCGACTAGCACTGATGGATGCCAATGTATGGTAATCCCAGCTGACGTCTGGCAAGTTGAAGCCCCCCAAAAGGACAAGTGCAGTTGATCTCGAGGTATAAGTTTCTCAAAGAATAATTGTTCAGTGTTGTCATCCTGGCTGGGTGGTCTGTTACAGACTCCCAGAACGACATCCCCTTTATTTGTTTGTCTCTTAATCCTTATCCAGAGTCTCTCAGCTTTGCCATCGCCAACTTCAAGCTCCACACAGTCCAGCCCCTCCTTCCCCCCCTCCCCCCCCCCCCCCCCCACCTCACCTGCCTTGCCTGTCCCTTCTGAGGAGCCTTTAACCATCTATTGCAACACACCAGTCATACGACTCATCCCACCAGGTTTTGATTATGCCAATGATATTGTAGCTGTGGGACTGGGCCAAGACTTCTAGCTCATCCATTTTATTCCTCGTACTGCTTGTGTTTGTGGAGAATCACTTCAAGTGCACCTCATTGCATGCAGCACCTCATGGAGCAGACCAAAGGACCTCACTAGCACACAGTCCCTCTGATTCTAGTGCACCATCTCTTAGTTTATCACTGGCAGGCCTGGTTTTATCCCTTTCCCCCTTCAACTCTAGTTTAAAGCCCTATCTGTCAGCCTTGCTAATTCCTGGGCAAAAATCCTTTTCCCCCTCTGAGAGAGGTGCATCCCATCTGGTGCCAGCAGCCTCGGTGTTGCGTAGACCTTCCCGTGATCAACAAACCCAAAGTTATGCGAGTTGCACCAGTCTCAAAGCCAAGTGTTAGTAAGATGAGTCTGCTTGTCAACATTGATCCCTCCTATCGTAAGGACAGAGGCAAACACAACCTGTGCCCCTGATCCTTTAAGTAGTCACCCCTAAGCCCTAAAATCCCTTTTGATCGTTCACAGACTTCTCCTTTCTACTTCATCATTACCAGCCTGAAAAAACAGTAGCGGGTAATAGTTGGTGGACTGTACCAGGCGAGTGACTTTCCTGGCAATGTCTCATACCCGATCCCCAGGGAGGCAGCAGACTTCCCTGTGGATTGGGTCCGGATGGTATACCAGGCCCTCTGTCCCTTTCAGAAGGGAGTCCCCAGTGACAATAACCCTTATCTCTTTCTTGACAGAAGATGTAGTGATGTGAAGGGTAGATTGCCTTGCCTTAGGCACCCCTTCCATCTGTGATGGGTTTTCATCTACATCATTGTTTTGACTGTCATGTTCTAGAGCTTCATACCTGTTACCTGTTACATAAGGGTAGATGGGAAGGTGAGGTGGGCAGGGAGAGGGCTCGCCTACCATCCCGAGCAGGAACCTGCTTCCATTCCCCCCCCCCCCTTGGATGGGGGTGGGAAGGTACTTTTGGTTTCTTTCCTTTGTTTCTCACTTCTCTAGCTTGTTAGTAATAGGTAATAAATCTTACTGTCTCCCTATGCTGAGTCTGTTTTGCCCATCATGATAATTACTGTGTAATCTCCTCATCCTTCTCTCAACCCTTGAGCCCTTTTCATCATATTTTCTCCCTGTTCCTCTTTGAGGAGGGGAAGTGAGAGATCGGTTGTGGTGGAGCTCAGCCACCCACCGGAGTAAAACCACCACACTGCCTGGCGGGATAGGGGAAAATTTGTCTTCTGTGTAGAAGAAGACACTTGTGTTGTTGCAGGCTCATGAGTCTGTCTCAGGGAGGGTAGAGCATGCTTCCACAAGTCAATTTCCCTTTCTTACTTCCTGTTGCTCCTTAGCCTACTCACCTCCTCCTGAAGCTCTGCCACCAGACTGAGCAATTCTTCAACCTGGGCACACCTCCCACAGGCACACCCACCGCTGCTTCTGTTGGACACTGATAGAAGATGCACACAATGCAGCCCAAGACCTGGACAGCTGCATGTTTCCCTGAGACCTCTGCCTGGGTAACCACATTGGTGTCTGTGGTTGAAGAGGCTGCAAAAGATGTGAAGGCCATGGTTTTCTGCCTGGTGGATATGATGATGGGGCTCTTCATGAGCAGGTTACAACCACCGTTGGGAAAGACCATTGGAGAAGAGCAGTGAGGGTGCCCTCCCACAGCATGAAATGCTGTGCAAACTGCCTGCCATGCCCTGAGTGATGTGCCATGCCCTGTCTGCCCATCCTGGTTGCTGAGTTTCAGGTTGATTTGTCTTCTCATGTTCCCTAGGGGCTGTCTTTGTGTGGGAGGGGTCACTGCTGGCTCTGCCCATGCCTCATCAGCCTCCCCTGAGAGGGCTGCCGGGTCCTGGCGGCTCCCTCAGATGCCTGGAGTGGCCTCAATTCCTAGAATGCATCTGCCCCAGAGCCAATCGCCTCAGCGAATGGCTGTAAAATGGCAGTGACGTCAGATTTAAATGGCACGCTGCTGCCACTGCTGGCTCTGCTCATGCCTCGTCAGCCTCCCTTGCGAGGGCTGCCTGGTCCTGGCAGCTCTCTTGGCTGCCTTGAGTGGCTTCGATGATGGAAAAAAGCCCTGCTTGACTTGATCCCCCGCTCAGCTGTAGAACACATCTGTCCCAGAACCGGTCACCTTGGCAAGTACTTGTAAGGCTTGTCAGTTGCAATAGACTGCAGCTAGTGAAATGGGAAATCCTTTCAAGTTTGATATTTCAGTTCAGTGAGTGGAATAAATTCTAAAAATAAATTATAAAATTATATATGTATATGTTTCTGACTTAAAGTTTGAAGAATGTAAGAACCAGAATACTGTCAGTATTTATTTATTTATTTATTGTGAAATTTATTTATTTATTTTGAAATTGCATAATAAAAAATGAGTTTGGAAAGTAAAATAATATATTAAAAAGAATTCTAAGTCAAATATTTAATTTCTCTTAGGAAGAAAATCAGTAGCAAAAGGAAATAGAAGATGTTGACACTCACTGAAAGGTCCTATATAGAAGACAGCTAATAAATTCAGTCCACAGGCAAGAGTAAAGAAACAAAGAGGTATATCTTACTGCTTCAGTGGCAATTTGGTGACACTGAAGTAAAAAAAAGACATTCATAAATGACCAACAATGTATTATTAAAGATGAGTATAAGAAAATAGAGCAAGTATGCAGGTACATAGAAAGAAAGGTTAGGGAGGTACAATAATTACATTATTATTTATAGTTATTACTTATTAGCAATTAGTTATACTAATAGCTATAGTTCTTTGTGAACATTGAAAATATAGAGGCAGAATATCGTGTTACAGTAGAGAAAAGGAGAAAAAATATATAATTTAGTACCATCACGTATAAGGGATGGAGAACTTTCAGAAAGTAGACTACTCTAAACATCTGAAAAAATAGAGGAACATTCCCTTCCCTTCCCTTCCCTTCCCTTCCCTTCCCTTCCCTTCCCTTCCCTCAGTTGCAGGTCTGGTTAGCAACAATAACTGACACAAAATGCTAAGAATAGGCCTGAGTTTAGTCATATTATATCTATTTTGTCTGAGATCCAGTTGCTGAAGTCATATATAAGAAGAGCTGCAAAAGTAGAATGACTCAATCAATCATACACGTACGTAAAAGATGAAAAGTTAATGCCACCACTAGTCTTGATTTATATAATAGCTTAGCAGGTAAACATGAGACCTGGGTATAATTTTATTTTCAGTAAGATGCGATTCTTACCTGTTCAGTATATTGTTTGGGAGAGTGTTCCTGCAGTCAAGTACAAAGGTTGTTTTAACACATCACAGTAACTGAAATGAGGCAGTAAAATCACTTAAAAAGGAATCCAGGTTTGAACATAAGAACCATTTCTGACAGCTGATGTGATGGTACCTTTTTTTGTTTGGTTGGTTGGTTGGTTGTTTTTTTTTGTTTGTTTTGTTTTGTGTTGTTTTGTTTTCAAGCCTATTTACATTGTACACAGCTTCTCAGATTCAGCAGGCAAAAGTGGGAAAAGATCCCATACAGCTTAAATTGTAATGTGACAAAATAACATTCAGAATTTTTTGGAGAAAAACAAACAAACAAACAAACATGTCTTTCCATAGCTCTGTTAAGTTCTTCTTTTTTCAATATGTCCCAGGAACTAGCACTTCAGAAGAAACAGCTCTACTCTGCCAAGTTTTTGTTCTTTCATGCTAAAGACTAGTTTTCGATGTGCTTGGGTTTGGACTGCTCTAGACCTACATGGAGAAGTACAGAACTGCATTTCTATGAAGTTTTTAGGTCAAATTAGGCATGCCTAGTGAGTTTACACACATGATTAGGTAACCAATAAACAGAAACAAACAAGTGTTTCATATTTAGTTAGCTGCTGTGTACCTGCAACCTGCTTTAGCTGCTTAAATACTTTCCTTGAATTTGGATCGTAATTATAAACAATAATTATCCATCTATTTATTTATTTATAGTGAATTAATGTAAAAGAGAAACTTTTGTACTGAAAATGTACCCTGCTGCAGATTGTGAGATCACTGGAACTTTTAACGTATTTTGCTACAGAAGAATCATCATAGAAAATTATGCACTATATTCTCTGCTTAAGAAAAAATGCCTTTTCAGTCTGCCTAATTAATTGCAACATGGTAAAGAAGATGAGAATGTATTACACAAAGCTTAAATGCTTTCAACCTCTCTTTTGAAAGATTAACACAGGCATCTCAATATGAGATAAACAATCCAGGGGGAGACAGACCCTGAACAGCTCTTGAATACCTAAAAAGAGAGGAAATCAATAAGGCTCGTAATTATTGGCACAGAGATTTAATGAAGTGTAAAACTTTGGTGTAACAACAAATTAAAACTCCATTAATGTCTATGGGTAATGAAGGAACAAAAAAATATTCAGAAAAAAAAAAAAAGTTTTCATTTTTTTTTTTTTCCCTAAAAATTATTTAAATAAATTTTTTTTTTTTTTTTTTTTTTTTTTCTTTTTTTTTCTTTTATTTATATAATAGCTGAGAAAGACTTTAAATGGTTATTTTCATGGGAACTTAAGACTTATTGTAAAGCAGACCTAAGCACTTTTTAATACTTCCCAGGTGGATATAGTATTTTAAACTGGTAACAAGTTCCACTGAAAAGACTTAGAAATTAATATGAAACATTCTACAGGGAGGTTAATTGGGTTCATTTTTTGAAAGGGTATCCTAAATTAGCTAAGATTTTTTTTTTTTTTTTTTTTTTTTTTTATTCTAGACAGAATAAAAGGTCTTTGAAGCTATTGCCATTGAGCTTGATCCTGAGATGCAGAAGAATCTGAGAATCTGATGATCAGTCGATAGCAAGGGGAACCAGGAGACCAGGAGGCTGGTAGTTTTCATGTGGATCACAAGGGATTCTCAAAAGCATTCATTGTTCAAGGAGGATGAATCAAACTGCTTTGACAAATATTTGCGGTAAAATGAATTCCCTTCTTGTCTCACTCTGTGATTACTGCTGGATAAGCTCTTTCATTTGTTTTAGTCCTTTCCTGTTTAATACAGTCCAAACCTCTGACAGAGACTGTATGATTTCCTACAACAATGTTAAATATATTTCTTGTATTACACAAGCAAGTTAGTAATCAATTTTGATGGATGTTAACACACTGTACAACTAAGGACCTCAGAATAAAATATTCATCACAATTTGTTCTAGTCATGTGTCTTCTCTAAACATGTGATCTGTCTACGTGCATAATGATACCTAAATATTGTTGAAATTTATTAGAGATTCACACCAGATGAAACACAGAAGTAGTTACAGATCTTACATTACCAAAACACCATCTAAAAAAAGAGAATGGCACCAACGGAGATAAATATTTAGTTATTGATTGAACTAAATTACAATACTAGGGAAACAGATCACCTAGCTTTTAGAACTGTGTGTGTGAGGGAGCAGAAATTATATGATGTTAGAACAGAATGAAACATAAAAGTTGAGAACAAGTTACAGTATATTTTAAAAAGTCTATAAATGGACTGCATAGACTATTTGCACAGGAATCTCACCTCTAAATAACTAACCAAAGTCCATAATTCTGATTCAGAACACTGTTTTTGATTGTCATTCCCCCATGAGAAATGCCCCCCTGGTGATGGTTGCTGTCCGTGTCTTCCTCAGTAACTGACTGCTAACCCCTTGGCAAAAGAGTCCTATTTCCCCAGTGACTGTAGCAGCTTGATTTTCTGTCAGGCTTTGAAAAAAAATGCAGAAGGATTCACCACTTGGGCAGCTATTCCTTCTTCCTCACGGGAAAAAGCAAAGAGAGTGATAAAAATGATTCATGAGCTGAATTAGACTTTAGGAGAGGTTGGAAAATGTGTTAGATGATCTTCCAAACATATTAAGATGAAGAAAACTAAACACTGTAATTATAAAGATCAAGATTCTAAGCATCTCTTGTTAGTAATATGCCATTTTTTAGACATTTTAAAATACCTAAAATATGCTAAATATAAAACCAGAAATTACTGCAACCTACCATCAAATGTTTGAGGATACACTGAGCAGAACAATTCTCCTTGAACCATCTCTTAATTAAGTTCTGCTGTGGGGTGTGAAGCTACCTCATTCTGAGAGAAACCTGAGGGACAATAGAGATGGGAGAGAAGCTATGCCTCTGTAATGAATCACTGCTGATCACAACAGAATCTATTCCTGCAGAGCATCTACTTTTTTTTTTTTTTTTTTTTTCTTCTAAACAAAGTATACGCTTTGTTGATGGAAATTGCCTAACCAATGTCATGTAAAACCCAAACTTACACTGTGTGATTCCTATCAAGTCATATTTGCAATAGGAATAGATTATTATTATTATTACTATTATTATTTCTGAGCTTGCTTAGGTGGAAAATTCACATTAGTAAAAAAAAAAAAAAAAAAGAAAAAGAAAAAAAAAAGTTTTGGAAGGGCTATATTTTATCTCTGTTGCCAGCTATAGCTCAAGGAAAATGTTAAATCTTAAACGGCTAATCTAATCTGTTCAGTCTTGGACAATGATTACCTATTATCTAGAAACAGAAAAATAAAATACTCTGGCTCTTTAGATATTTGTAAAACTTCCCCCAAAGTCTGTGCTCTACAGTTATTAAGAAAGCAAATATAAAGATTTCATTTTATGTCAGAGGAATCAAACATTCCAATTTTGCTGTTGTGGAGTTGTGGGGGAACAGAGGAAATGACATTTGCCATAGTAAAAACAACAACAACAACAACAAAAGTTAAATAAACTGCATTTACTTAATGCAAACTTCAGATAATTTAATGCCATAATTTAATGCCATTCCATTATGTCATTGAATCAATGTAATGTGATTAAAAAAATCAGGATTCACAACAGTTGACAATACTGATATTTAGACTGAAGTCTAAAATTATATTAGGATTTTCTCCGACCAACTAAAAATTTCATCAAATCAGTCTAACAGAACTATTGAGCCTAAAATGTAAGAAGGTAGCTGTCACAGTAGGTCTGATTCCAGGCCAAATCTGATCAGTACTTCATCTTCAACAGCTGTCAGGCAGATAGTTAAGAGAAAGTTCTTAGAATTCCAGAGTTATTTTGTGCATAAAGCATTGAAATATTTCAAATCAGCCAAATTGCTCAGAAGCAAAGTCAGTCCAAAATCATATAGACTAATTTATAAATTTTTTCTTCATATACATGGAAACTAAATATTCCTATTAGATTCCTATTAAAGAGGTGCTTTCTGTTTCTCTCATCCTCACAGATAAGTAGAAAATATACTAGGGAATATGTTCTAACTATTTACCTACCTTTAATAAAAACAATTTGTCTCAGGATTGAAGAAAACAAATATATGGAGTGAGGAAACAGAGAGGGTTTTGCAAGACTAAAAAATGATGCATTGATTGTCTCAATCAGATTTTAAGTCATTTATTTTTTCCTCATCATATTTATGACATCTGTTTCTAACTTACCATATTAAAAATAAATAAATAATAATAATAAATAATTTCATGCACTTAAGGATGCATTTCTGAATTGATTTAAAAGCATCTGCAAGCACTTTTCAGCCTTCAGTTGCCTAATTTGCTTCCTATCTTTTATTTAATGTTGTTTTCCTCTTTATTACACTAATTTCCTGAGTTGAGTCTGTAGTTTGCTACCTGTCAAGTTGTGATTTCTTACCAAAATGTTAATTTTGACCTATTGTTAGGGTAGTTGTAATATTTTCTTCCAATTAAAATTTCCTCAGTTTTAACTTTTTTTCCATATTTCCTGAAAAACTTTACACTCCCCAAAGCAACATAAAATACAATGTAAACACATTTCCATGTTTGTATTAAGTATTTTTTTATTTTTTTTTTTAAGATAGTAACACTTTCTCCAAGTGGATTATACCTACCTCTCCACAGTGGTTTGGACACAATCCATGATCAGTCAGACCTGCCTTATTTATTTATCTATTTATCTATTTAAATTAGTAAATTTAAATTAAAAAAATAAAATAAAAATGCCATCTGAGTGCCAGCAGGTTTTTCATGCTTTTTTTTTACAGCCTCATTTTATAAAAGATTTGAAGAAATAACCCAATTTACCATACAGTCTTAGCATCAAGAAAACCCAGACAGGACTGAAAAAACAGATCAAGCATATGAATTCAAGTCAAAGATCTAAGTCATGACAATTTAACTGGAAATCATAAGAATGTTATTAAAGCTAGCAGTTTTCATTTAAAGCAATTCTGTTTCTTCTCAGACAGATGATATTCCTTGTATTTCAACTATCTAATTAAATTTACAGGTTTTATCTTCAAATGGGTAATAAAAAATAAGTATTATTTCCAAAATTATTATTAAACTGGTAAATTTCATGAAAACAAAAATTGAAGCGTGACATTCTTCAAACTGATTGAAAAATAACTGGTGCAATCCTAGGTAAAATATATTTTTGAATCCATGGACAAACTTAGGTATGATAGTAGAAAAAGAGAAAATATTTTTCAATATCTTCCTCTCCTTTCAATTTTAACATTCTTTGACATCATTTAGTAAACTTTTTTTGTTGTAGTGTTTTTTTTTTTGTTTGTTTGTTTTAATTTAATTTTACTTATATGTTCTTCTAAGTATACACTTACAAAAATATTTCTCAATAAACTGTTTTGGATAATTAGAGCAGTATAAAACTTCATAACTATTTTTTGACTCAAATCATTTTATTAAAGTTTCCTTAAAGAACTTTCAGAAAACTTTCTGTTTCTATTTAGCTTACCAGTGTTACCGTATTGATATAAGCCAAAGTTGATCCAGTCTGAATAGTAACTGTTCCAAGGAATGGACAATCACCTGCTTGATCTGTATATGTAACATAATAATCACTGAATGGAAATGCTAGACACCTGAAGCTCACTGTATGTCACCGTTCTTTTTATGTTTTAAGCTATTACTTTTAAAAAAATGTGAATCCTTTACAAATACTGCTTATTATACATATTTCAATACATCAAAGCTGTAAATTCTGTTGAGTTCTCTATTCATGAATCAGAATACACATCGTTTAATGAATAAAAACAGTAATTGCAGACCAAGAATTTACAGTCATTTATTTATTTATTTATTTATTATAATTTTCACAAGGATTTACATTTGCTTTCACTTTATTCCAGTCCAAATAGCTTCAGATGCAGTGAACATTGAAGGAAAATGTTTTTTGTATTTATTTATTTATTTATTTTGAAACCTTGGTGATAAACATTTTGATCATGAAAAATACTTCATTTTAAAGTAATTGCTTAATAAATAGCAAGTAGCTCCAGTTACATATATTTGTCTTCTTTATTTGAAAAAATAAAATAAAATAAAATAAAATTGTATAGCAGTTTGCATTTATGCAAATTATTGCAAATTTGGTACAAAATGTCAAGGAATCCTAGTCTTTTTTAATTCTAGCATAATGTTTAGCACTTGATCTTTTTATTCAAACCATAGCTAACTAAAACATCCCTAAAACTCCTCAACTTGATGAACTTACTAGATTTAATCAGTACCTAATAGATTTAATCAAGAAAAAAGTAAGATTTGTCCAAACAGTCATGTCCTTTTCTATATTTCTTGAATTTATGTGTTTCTCTTTGCCAGCACTTTCCTAAATACCAACCACTTTTCACTATTACACTAACAATGGAATTCTAGTATAGGAAAAAGAGGGTACTTTTAGATTTTATCAAACCAGGTAAAGGAAAGTGATGTTTTATCCCACTTAAAATAGAAAAGAAAATGATCTGTCTCAAGAGACTTTTTTTTTTTTTTTCTTTGCCAGCCAAGGGCAAATATAGATAAGTCTCCTAAATGTAAGTTATTCTGTTCTATTTAGAATAAAAAGTCTTATAAATGTAAGTTATTTTATTCTATCTAAAATACAAAAATGGCCAATTATAGCAAATATATTTAGAGAGATTAAACTTTTATTAAGTTATTGATCTGACTTCTTCACGTTGAAGTTCAAATTTTATGTCATCAAAAATGTACTAGGTTTAGCTCCTAGTCCACTTGCTTAAACTGAGTGAGAAACTGCACTTAGGGAGCACTAGGGATTCCTGAAGAAGGATCTCTGGGTCTGTAAAGATGATATTGGCATCATGACATCTTCTTGTTTTTGAAATGAATACCAGAGGTGAAGAAAGGCAAGGCGTAAGTAGCTCTTCAGCTAGTATAAATTAGTTAGAAAACATCTCAACTTTGGATCAAGCTAAAGAGTTGGAAACATGGGAATAATTGGAAGATGGCTTTGTAGTCCCAAAGCTGGAAAAAATTATTGGCATGGCATACTGGGCATGAACCTAAGAACAGCTTTAATGATATTTCTGACTTTGTATATGAGTGGCATCAAATATGACTTTGCCACTGAAAAAAATGTTGGCACAAGTCTTCAGAGCATTTTTTTATTATTATTTATTAATTATTGGTAAAAAGTATTTCCATCCTAGTCATTGCATTTTGGGTAAGAAATCTTTAATGAAGTAAATCTCACTTTTACTGAGATGGTTAAAATATAGCCCAATTTTTTGAGGTGTTTCCTGGTCCCAGATCCTGGACCAAACTTGCAAGATTTTGTCATATAATCCTACCCATCTTCCATATGAAACAATGACATTCTAATCTACAATGTTAGTATATATGTATGTATAATGTATTGTATTATTAATGCAAAATTTGTTTTGATGCTGTACCACATAATCATTTTACCCAAACAAAAATTCTGCTCAGTAGCTTTTGTACAGTTGTAAAACATCCCATAGCTCTCCACTATACTTTTCAGAGTCCTTTACAAGTAATGTCAAAGGGCATTACCATTTGATTGATATCACTAGAACGATATTGTTCTATAATACCAAAAAAAAAAAAAACAAAAAACAAAACAACAACAACAACAACAAAAAACCTTTGTTCAAAGAGAACAAATGTGAACATTTGAGAAAAAATGTGATTCCAACTCATATGCTTATTTTTGATATTGCACAACTGTATATGAAAACAAAGTAAACTTACAATAAGCAATTCAAAACTGCTTTCTTGAGTTGTACTCATAAAGGAAACAAAAAGTTCTATAAAGGAAACAAAAAATAATAATGATTTCAGGGGCATATAAAGATGCCATAAAAAAAAAAAAAAAAAAAAAAAAAAGATTCAGTTCAGAACTTGTTTTTCAGGTAAACAAAGGTTAAAAAAAAAAAAAAAAACAGTAAAGTTGTTATAGTTATATGCAGAGAGTTATCAAGATATTGCTTATAACTATTCAAAAGTCAATAATACCTGGTTGAAAACTTGTTATTTTTTTCCCTTACAGAGTAAACCGTATAAGTTACTAAAATTAAATTAAATTAAAATAAAATAAAAATAATCTGATAAGTGTAATCCCTGTGTTTTTTATATTTTGAAGCCTTAGCTTGTTTGAAATGATTTTGAAGCAGGACTTCCCATCTAAGAGATGCTTACAGGGCTGAAAGATATGACACGAGACCAACAGAGACATGGATGTTTCTGAAACGAGGAAACAAACTGAGCCTAAGAGCATATCTCACAGTATTTAAAATGACAGATACATCTTGGAAACTCAATCTTGTGTTTGGGTGGCTGGTCAGCTGAATTTATTAGGATCTATGTACAACATAGACAATAATGACCAAATAACTAGACACTCATTGGTCTTCTAATCTGTGACCTAAAATCCTACCTTGAATAATGATAGCAATTTATCTGTCATCTTTCCTAACAACTTTCACAGTTAGAATTTATAGCAATAAATTATTTCTGTTCTGGACAATAGGCAAGCTCCACACAGTTCTCTGGTTATTAAACCTCGTTTATAATGTACGTGATCTGTAAACAGGCATAGTACTTCAGCTGATCTGTTCTGGCTGCACTTTACTAATGCTCATCCCCAGGCATGAATTCTAATCAGAGGTCAGGATTACCTAAATAGACAAGATTATTACTATTGCTATTGCTATTATTACTATTACTATTGCTATTGCTGTTATTATTTCTTTGCTATTATTTGAAACAAACAAACAATTTTAAATAGCCAGAAAAAACATCTACCATTCCATAGTCCAAGCTAGAGAACCATATGTAATAAGACCCATAAGAACCATATGTAATAAGGGATTTAAGGTGTAAAGACCTCGTAGGCCTTTTCTAGAAGGTTTACCATTAACGTGTGGCAAGCTAGCATTCCTCTGTGTACTGCAGAATCAAGATTTAAGAAAAACATATCTAGTCAAAAGTTTCATGCTTAAGTTTCTGTAGCTGAGCTGTGGCTTGGTAGTTGCTAGCAATAAGTAAACACGTGGTCAAATATTATTATTAAAGGCAATTTTTTTAATCTAAAGCAATAGTTTGTGGTTTAAAAATAAAAGTGCAAATGTGGGGAAGACCAAGCAAAACTGCATTAGAATTCCCCCATTTCCAAATGTTATTAGTCTTTCCATTGACACCTAAAAAACATGAATATGTTGGACTCACTATCCTCAAATATGTCAACTTTACAAGCATTTAAGAAGTATTGCATGAGGCAAGTTAAAGTTTAGGTAACAGAACTGTGAGAAGTTTTGGCTAGAAATTTTCTGTTAAAGTCCAGTCTAACTAAAAAACAATATTTAATTAGGCTCCAGTATATTTTGTCCATGGTGCAGGGTTTTTGTATCCAGCTCAGAAATAAGCACATTCCACTCACCACAGCTGTTTTGTCAGAATGACATTCTCACAGTAAAACGACTAATAACAGCACACCAGCTTCAACGCCTTCAGGAAATTAGCCATCAGGGTCTAAGAAAATTCTGGCATGCTGGAAGTTTGGTGGAAAAAAAAAAAAAAAAAAAAAAAAAAATCTGTAAATAACTTTTTAAATCTTTTTTTGGACCAAGCCCCTTCCTCTCAACACATTTCTTATATATATATATATATAATATTTTTTCAGCTTGTCTAGATGCAATATAGGTTACATGAATTTGAAATTTCACCACTAATGTATACTTGGTTTAAACAAACAAACAAAAAGTCACCTCATATTATTACAAATACCCTCTTTCCTTTTAACCAACACAGAACCTGAAGACAATAAACTTCAACAATATTAATTCCCAATTTGTAAAAACAAAATACATTTCGTAACTGCAATCTTATAGGCATTAATAATTTTTGACACAAAGTACAGCATTTAAGTATGTAACCGGATGACTGAACCTGAAAATTAAGTGTCTCAACAATTATGTGTAATCATTTGGTTTGCAATTATATATATCCACACTGTTGATTCTGGAAATGACTGCAGGTGCAAAATTGAAGACTGGGTTATGTCTCTTTTTAAAGCATGGTCCTTAACGTAATTTGTGTCTTAATACACATTTGCAGCATATATTGTAAGTGTATTGTAAATGTATTCTCTAAAGCTCATATCTATGCTATGAATACATAACATCAGTAGCACAGATTGCATATTATAGTTCCAGAATACCAATTGTGTTTTAAAATGCCTAGTGATTGGAAAGTAGTAATTTGCATATGATGTGCAGGAGCTGCTGAAAAGTTTCAACATTTTTTTACATGATAAGGTTTAGTAGTTCACATTATTATGCCTACTAAAGTTAACCTTAGAGAATATTGCAGAAAACCAGAAATACACATCTCAAAATTTAGAGTTCTTCATTTACTAAAGTAAATGAAGTAAATTTTCATTTATTTTATTCATTTATTTTTTTTATTTATTTAAATTTAAAAATTCATTTATTCATTTATTAATATTTCATTTATTTTTTTATTCATTTATTTATTTTATTCATTTTCTTCATTTACTAAAGCAAATGAAGTAAATCTTTTTTTTTTTTTTTCACCAGTATGACTGACTTTTAAAGTACATTGATTTTCATAACACAGATTTTCTTTACAATTTTTACTTATCTGTTGTTTTTTAATCCAGTGATTATAATGGTATTTTTTAAAAACAAACAAACAAAAAATGATGACAAAATGACTTTTTTTTTTTTTTTTTTTTTTTTTTTTTGAAGCACAGAGACTATCAGAGATATACCAGCTCTGTTTCTGACTACTCTATAAACCCATCGATCTTATTGCTTCCATTTCTGCTTACTGCTGCTTTCACTGAGAACCTGGGGGAAAGCTTCAGATGCTCCATTAACGGTATTTCATGGTAGTAAAACAATTAGAAACTGAAGAGATGAAAACATTAGATCTTTATTCACTAAGTTTTACATATCTTGGATGTGTATATCTGCCATTAATTTGGTCAAGTGACACATTTTATTTTCTTAATTCCCCTCCTCCATCCTATTCTTTAATTGGAATGAGAGACAAATCAAGATTATTCTCCAGTTATTTTTTATTTTCTCATGCAAATTGTAGTTTCTAGAAACATATACAACAGTGCATCAGATCCACATCAGTTTTTAGGTATTTGTGAAGTGTTCTATATTTTGTGTGGGAGAGAGTCTATTATGTACGCAAACATCTAATATGTAAGCTATAGCATTGTTATTCTTTCTAAGTAAGGCACATTATTTTAAAGGAAATATAGTGATGAATGCTGAATTGCAGATAATAAAAGAAAGATATTCTTAACCACTCATGTGCAATGTAGATATTACTATATTACTATAATGAACACTCAATGGACAAATGGAAAAAAATATATATATATATTAGTGGAAAGATAATAACTAGTTAAGAACTTCTCAATTTCTGTCTGAAAACCCTTACAAATTGACGGAAAAAAAAAAAAAAAAAAAAAAAAAAAAAAAAAAAAAAGTGCTTAGAAATAATAAAGCCCCTCACCATTACAAGATTACTAAAAAACCTAGATGTGTTGAACTGACCTACCATGCTCTACATTTTTAGTAATGTATTGTTCCTTTGGAATCTCGATAATACTTACAGGACTAATTTTCCAAGTCAATTGATTATGCTGAATAATACTTTCAGTATGACAATATTTTCAATACTACCATAAGACGCACTACTCAGAGAAACATTCTGTATTGGATTAATGTGGCAAGGGTTTGGTTGCAGGGGGGGATTCAGGGGTTTCCTCTGTGAGCAGAGAGAGCCCAGCAGCTGCCCCAGGTCAGATCAGAGCCAGCTCCAACTGGCTCCAAAAGGCACCTGCTGCTGGCCAGAGTTGAGCCAGTGAGCAATGCTAGTTGGGCCTCTGGGAGGGTATTAAAAAAGGGAATAAAGTGCTGCACAACTGCAGCTGGGAGCAGCTTGGAGAGTGAGCAGTGAAAACCAGCCCTGCAGAAACACCAAGGTCGGTGCAGAAGGAGGGCAAGAGGTGTTCCAGGTGCTGAAGTAGAAGTTTCCCTGTGGCCTGTAGAGAAGCCCATGGAGAGGTGGAGCAGACTATCCCCCTGCAGCCCATGGGCAAAATGGTGGAACTGATCTCCATGCTGCAGTCCATGGAGGAGCCAACAGTAGAGCACGTGGATGTGGCCTGAAGGAGGCTGAGGACCATGGAGAGCCCCCGCAGGCTCTGGGCCAGAGCTGTGGCCCATGGAGAGGAGCCCATGCAGGAGCAGGGGATCTGGAGGGAGCTGCTGCCTGTGGGGGACACACGTTGGAAAAGTTTGGTCCCTGTGATACAGACCCATATTGGAGCAATTCTTGAAGAGCTGCTGCTGTCTGTGGGAAGCCCGTGCTGGATACATTTGGGAAGGGCAGCATGCTGTGGGAGGGACTTCACATTGGAGCAGGGGAAGACAGTGACCATGAAGGAGCGGCGGAAACAAAGCATTAGGGACTGACCACAGCCCCCCTTCCTCTTTCCCCTGTGCAGTCACTCAGGGGGAGGAGTTAGAAGAGGGTGGATGGGGGGAAGGTGTTTTTGGTTTGCTTTTAGTGTCTCACTGCTCAAATCTGCTAGTGATAGGCAAGAAATTACATTAATCTCCCTATGCTGACTCTGTTTTGTCTGTGACGATAATTGTTGAGTGATTGCCCTGTCCTTATCTCAACCCTTGAGCCCTTTCCATTGTATTTTCTCCCTCTTTTCTTTTGAGGAGGAGGAGTAAAAGAGCAGTTGTGGTGGACTTCAGCTGCCCAGCAAGGTAAAACCACTACAGGAATTCATATCATCTTCAATAAGATGCAGAGCAGAATTTTCTTATTTTCTTCATAAGAAAAATTAGGTAATTTTTCCTTCCTAAAGTGTTCTGGAGTTCTAGAGCTCTAAGGCTTCATCCTTGGCAGTTATCTAATGTTCATTGGCCTATAAATCATACTTGATTATAAACCATGTAAATCATGATTCAAGTATAGAAAATTTGTGTAGCTGGGAAAAGTGTAGAGTGCCAGGGTAGAAGATGAGGAACTTACCCACAGTGAGGACAGGTCTCACCATCATTAGAACTGGGTTTTATCCTTGATGATGTATATGTACATAATCCAGATTTTTTTATTTCCAAATTTTTATATTAAATTTCAGTTAATACATCCCTATTTTTAGGGGTTATATTCACTAGATATTTTATGTAAAAAAAAGAAAAAAGTATAGAAACAAACAAACAAAATTTGGTTTCACTGTGCATAGTACATGAGTATTCTGCTAATCAAATGTATCTGTTTTAAGGCATTTCATAAAGCCCTTCATCACAGTTTTCATTTACCATTTTACTGAAAGAAAGCTTTCAAAAAGGTTGGCAATTTACAGATTCATTCTGAAACCCACGTTCTGAATTCATAAATACATATGTTCAGTCAAGCTGCATTTGTGAATACTACATGTACAGTAAAAAGCAATTAATGCAGCTCATATTTTCAAATTAAGGTAGTCCCATCAGGTTGCTATCAGGTTCCACAAAAACTCATAGGCAATATTATTTGAATTAGTGAACTCACTAAAAAATATCATAAATAAACATGACCTAGTAGCTGTATAGTTAGGTTCGTGTAGTGTCATAGCTGAGCCTGTCTTTCCCACTGACGCCCTAGAAAATAAATTTGTAAAGCAGTAGGCTTTTAATGTTTCAAATTAATGTTTTAAGGTTTCAAATACCTGTGAAATTCACTGAATATACTATGCACTCATATCAGTCACCATGTATATTCTTATAACAGAGATTTCTTTTCCTCCTTTAGTTTGTTTAGTATTCCTGTAACTCTGAATGATAAAAATAAATAAATAAATAAATAGTAGTTCTAAAACAGGACTCTCTTGTATATGGATACTCCATTCACAGGAAACTACGGTAAAAAAGCTAAGAGCAACTTATCTAAGAGCAAATTTTCAGAAATGCTTTGGTCCTATGTGACACGTTGGACATGTTGAAAGAATATTTTTATGAAGCCATGTATTATTGGAATTGACTATAATTCTTCCTTTGTTGGTAATTTAAGTTAAGTGACCTCTATGCATTTCTTCCCAGAAAACAAGTTAATAGGTAGGTACTTCCTAGACTGATTGGAGGCAGGTCATGAGAACAGCTTGTCCAGAAATGATATAAAAGTTCTTACTTTGCCCTTCCCAGAAGTAGTAGTCAACATGACTGCCTTCCAAGCAAGAGATTGTACTAACATGCCTGGAGGCAGGTCAACATATATAGACAAATGCCTATTCAAGTCTAAATTCAAAGTCTTAATGTTTTAGCAAGAATCTAGTTCAGAATGCATCGAGAGAGGGAACATATCTAAATCAAATCCTTTACCTTTACCAGAAAACTTATCTGCTGCTTAAAAAAATTGATATACGTTTCTCTAAAGTCATTTATAAGGTACATCACGTACCGCTGTCAGTAATTTTAAAAAGAATTTAAATTCCTTTTCAAACCTCAAAAGATTAGAGAAAATACCAAAATGGATGATTAGCAAAGCAAGACATACATCTTCATTTCTGGGGGTGTTGGTTGATGCCAACAGGCTCACCGTAGGGTGCTGAGGGAGCTGGCAGAGGTGATTGCCAAGCTGCTTTCCACCATCTATCAGTGTTTCTGGTTAGATGGATCGGTCCCAGAGGACTGGAGGCTTGGTGACATGATTCCCATCCACAAGAAGGGCTGTAAGGAGGATCCAGGGAACTAGAGGCCTATAAGCCTGATCTAGGTTCCAGGGAAAGTTACAGAGCAAATCATCTTGGGTGAGATCACATGGCATGTACATGGCATCCAGGGGATCAGGCCCAGCCAGCATGGGTTCACGAAAGGCAGGTCATGCTTGTCCAACTTCAACTCCTTCTATGACTGTGGGACCAGACTGGTAGATGAGGGAAGGGCTGTTGATGTAGTCTACTTAGACTTCAGCAAAGCCTTTGATGTGGTCTCCTATAGTATTCTCCTGGGGAAACTGGCTGCCTGTGGCCTGGACATGTATACTCTTCTCTGGGTAAAGAACTGGCTGGACGGCTGTGCCCAGCAGGTAGCGGTTAATGGAGTTAAGCCCAGCTGGTGTCCTGTTACAAGTGGTGTCCCCCCAGGGATCGGTACTGGGGCCTATATTTTTTAATATCTTTATTGATGACCTAGATGAGGGGATTGAGTGTACGCTCAGTAATTTTGGGACGAGAAAGGAAGTTAATAATCACTTTCTAAAGGCTGCTGTATTCCACTTTTACTGCCTCTAAAGATGGTTGCTGTCATATCAGGTAATGAGCCATGTAAACTCTTATTGCTAGAAGCCTCTACGTAGAAGATAAATATTTTAAATAGATAAGATAAATATCCAAACATATTTCCAACATACTTTAAAATTGTAGTTAGCAGTAGCTGAACTTTAAAAAAAAAAAAAATCGAATGAACAATCCTTCATTTTGTGTATCATTTTTCTATATAAATAAATTATATATATTTATATGTCCTGTCAGGCATCTTGCCTTGAGAAATATAATGTAATTTAAAGTACGTCACTTCAGAAGTCACATGGGAGATATACAAAAGCAACTAGTATTTTCTTCAAGCTGTGAAATTACAAAGGACTATCAATATCTGTTTCCCATAGCAACCCATTTGTTGACCCACTTTTTATTAGTTTGTACCTCATTTCTGATTTCCAATAAAAGAAAATAATAAAAGAAAATAATAATTACTGAAATATAACTGAAATTTGATGCCAAAAAGTATTGACCGAATACAGAAATGCACAGTTTTTGTTTTGGTATAAGCCACACTTTATTTTCACATTTTTTCAGTAGCAAACTGTGTGTGTGTGTTTATATGTGTGTATGTACATGTATATAAAAATGTAATGACCATATCAGTGTCATCAAAAATAACATTGGATTCCATTGCTTAAGTAATTATTATGCATGCCTTGTATAATCATGTATAGCTTGATTAGCACTTTTGAAAACAAAAAGTATAGATTAAATAAATTGACAGCTATTAATATATCATAACAATGGCATACTGTTAAAACATGCATCCAGGAAAAAAAGGTCATGTGATCTCCTGGACTCTTTCAGTTGCAAGACAGTTGAGTCAACATACAATTTTTCAGTTTTTCCTACAACAAAATGACCTAGCACATCAGCTAAAAGCTGATTTCTGAGCATCCCATCATTATGCTCCTATGAAACAGAATAGAAGAAAATAAAGTGACGCAAAATGCATCAGCAATTTTATATATCCAAAGGCCAGTGTGTAGAGGGAAACAAACCTGTCTTCCTAGGCAGCTGGCTTTGTTTTCTCTTCTTCTCATATCCAAAATGCATTTCTGATCCTAATATCTTTCACATTAGACTCTTATGGAGCTTGTAGAATTTATTCTGTTCCTATCACATTTTATTTATTTATTTATTTATTTTCTGTAATTCTTTCATCTTTAAATCTTACTAGAAGCAGTGCAATAAATGTCTTGACTTGTCTGATATTCAAAGACTTACTGATCTCAGAAAGCAGTTTTGGTGAGAAAAAGGGAACAAAGCTTTTATAAACTGAGCACTAAAATTTAGTTAATTTGGTTAAAATTCTTTAGGGTCCTTGGTGTATCTCAGATATGTCTTGACTAGATTTATATCTGCATGTTATGTTAGGAGGTAAAGGTAATAATATAAGTCACTACAGAAACTTGAATAAAATTACTGAATAACTGAGAACAACATGGTAAGTCTACTTACAGGCATCATACATTGATAATGAACAACAGTATTAGAGATATCTCCACTTTTTAGTTTTATTTAAAAGTGCTTCCCTCCCTCAATACTTATCCTGCTTTTTTTTTTTTTTTTTTTTTTTTTTTTTTTTTTTTTTACTGTTAAATGACAGAAAGTGATTGTATAACTCTTACCTTGTTTTATATACTGCATTGCTTGCTGATAGTTATCCAATGGACAATTAGAGAAGTTTTGTTTAAATTTTGGTTGTGTTTGACAAATAAATCTGCAGCTTTTACACCATCTAGACTTATGAAGAGCCATCTACTTAGGCATTAATGGTGCAAAGATATGCTCCAGAAAATTTCCAAGGTCATTTAGAGCTCTTAGTTGATGTCTGTCTGCATGTTTAAGCATGTTTGAAAACAAATCTTACAGCACTTATGTTATTATGCACCCACAGACACACAGTAATAGTATATTTGAACATAGTTGTAAGGCTACTGGTAGATTGTAAACTTATTTTCACCTGGCAAATGCATAAGAGACATGGCATAGCTGAAATTAAAATATTTGCATTCCTTCTCCACAGTCTTATATTGGATTAAAGATTTTTCCATCACTACAGCTGTCAAACTACAACAAAAGCTTTAGTTAGTTTGCCTTCACTTAAACACCTGTGTACTCATTTATTATTATTATTATTGATACAGTGGTGTTTTTTTGTTTTTCATTTTTTTATTTTTATTTTTTTTTTTTTCCCTACAACTGCATTTCTGATTTTCCTAACAGATCAAGACTTTAATATTTACCCACTAGAACTAAACTTTATGTCAAGGAAGTTAGTCCCTTGATAGTTCAAATGTATGCAAATGTGATAGTGCTATGGCAGCTTTTAAGAAACTTTCCAAATACTACAAATTCCAAAGGAAACTTTTCTCTGCAAATAAAAAGCTATCTTCAGTTATTACAGTTGCAACATATTTTCCTAAAATCTAGAGATATTCTTTATGCTGAAAGTGGTACATTTAATCTGTCTTCTCAGCAATTGTACTGTCAGGTATTTTCCCTGTTTATTAACCAATTACTTTGGTGGCATTTAGGCTCTGGTAATCAGGAAGCTGGGAAGAAATTGAAAGTACAGTAGCATCACATAAATTACACATGGAAAAGATACAATTTGTAATTATGCTATGGATTACAGAAAACAACAACAACAACAACAAAATTTTATGAAACCATTAAGGAGGAAAAAGATTATTTTTTAAAGAAATGCAGTGTCCACAAAAGAGGCAATGTTTTTGAATGTATCAAAGCAGAATCAAGTCTGGAAATAGGAAGCTGGCTGTACCGTTTCTTCTTCTGATAAACTGGGATATGTTGCAGGTCATGGCACTTCATAATATAAGTTGTAATATGAACAAAAATGGCTGAATACTGAAAAAGTGCAATCTTCAAAAACATTGAGGATCACCAGGTCTCATGTTACATGTCTAACATAAGGCAACTTCTGGACTCTTCTCACAAGGGTCACCCCAGCAGTCTCCTGTTACCAAAATGTTGCCACATAAACCTAATACTGTCTGAAAGACAGTAAAAACTCTTTACAGCAATGTACATTGTTTAGATCCACCATGATTTCAACAACCATCTGAAATAATTCGAAAAACTTAATTTTCTGGAAACGACGAGTATGTTTTTACTACAGTAAAAGGTCTTTGTGGATGCATTTTTTTTTTCTGTGTATATATAAAAAAAAAAAAAAAAAAAAGTTGCGTCTAGTATGAGCAACTAATCATTTTGTCCCATTTAAAGGTACATGTTCATCTGGAAGCCTTCTTGAACCTAAGAAGCGAGTCACTATTACACCACAACTAAGAAAAGGAAGCTTTGATTCTATACTAGAAGCACAGAAGTGTCTATCTCATATCTTTTCTTCCTTTGTATCTTTTTTGGGAGGGCCACATACATGTAGTAGCTGACTATGTCTAGCATACTCGCTCAAGTTTTTATATGCTTGCATTGCCATCTTCACCTGCAGCTGAAACTTGAAGTGGTCACATTCATCCTTTTATAATGATTCTTGCATTAAAATTAAGATCGTTCTTACTACTAATTGCAACCTTAAAGGTAAAGGTGCTCAAACAGACCAAAGAAACTGATAACTGTCTGATTGACGTTGATTCAGGGACAAGAATCAACTTGCAGCAAGAGACATATGGGCTAACGGACCTTGAGCTATAGAGAATGAATAAAGAACTCCTAATACTGGAGGATGAGGTCTGCTTTCTTGGTACCCAGTAGACCTTGTAACTGAGAAGAACAATTTCCAAAAGATGGGGTATATAGGGAAGAATCTTTTATCTAACCACTGGAAAAACTTTATGCCTGGAATGACGTGCATATGTATTTGTAGCCCATGATGAAGAAACTGCAATTTGCATTTCAACAAACATCTTCCAATAAAGTGTTGGATCACATCAACAGGATAACATCACTTCACATCCTCTACCCCATACTAGGAAATATTAAATAGGCATAAAAGACTGCTGATTTTCACTCTACTCTCTGACAACTTCTGATACACAAGGCTATATCCACAGCCTTATCAATTCTGCTTCCCTCAAAGATCTTATAAAAAAATAGGAAGAAGATTTTAGAAGGTGTGTATATACATACATATATACCTTTGTTATGAAACTAACACATGCACATATATGTATCTCCTATGTTTAGAAACAATGTTGAGACAATTTTGATATCACCCAAACATTGAAATGTAATTTGTTAATATGTATTGTGGCACTGCCACAGCATGGCACATAACCAGCTCCCAGTATTTCTCCATGTGGTGGTTTTACTGTGCTAGGCAGCTGAACACCACAACCGCTCTCTCACTCCCCCTCCTCAGATGAGGAGGGGAAGAAATAAGGGAAAAAACAGCTCACGGGTTGAGATAAGGATGATTTAATTAAAGGGAAATATATATATATATATATTATTAAGGAAATATTATTAATTAAACAATTCAACTAAAGGGAAAAAAGGGAAAGGGGAAGAGGGAGGGGGAAAGAGAATAACTAAACAAAACAAGTAAAGGCTATGTGGAAGTGCAGAGGAAAGAAATTACTCTGCTTCCCACAAATGAGCGATGCTTGACCACGTCCTTGAAGCAGGGCCTCAATGCACGTAGCCGGTGTTCAGGAGGAGGACAGACGTTTTCGCAACGAGAGCCCACCCCCTCCCCCTCTTCTTCCTTTTTCCACCTTTTATTGCTGAGTGTGACATCATATGATATGGAATATCCCTTTGGTTGGTTTAGGTCAGCTGCCCTGCTGATGTTTCTTTCTCACTTTTTTTGCCCACCCTCTAGGAGGGTCAGAGAGAGTCCTGATGCTGTGCCAGCACTTCTCAGCAGTAGACACAACACTGGTGTGATACCACTGCTGTTCTAGCTACAGGTGCAGAGCGCAGCACTGTATGGGCTGCTGCAGGGAAAGTTAACATCCCAGCCAGACCCAGTACACTCCATTAAAATAAAATATTATAATGAGTTATTTTTCTCTTGTATATATAACACGTGTCTGACAGAAAATAATGTGTTTTTTTTTTACTTCATATTTTGGAAAAAGTCATCAAAGGAACATATGGTACCAAAAACTTTTTTATTTTATTTGTATGTGAACATTCCATTTTAAATGGACAAAAATAGGTGTGTAAGCTTTGATGTAGTCTGCTCTGGGAAGTTATTTTGAAAATCAGATTAAAATTTCTTATATGTGTCTGCAGAATTCTCCTCATAGGCTAGGAGCACAGAAGTGTCTATCTCACAAGGCTGAGCTGATCCTGCACAGTAGAAATGCTGACTTATTGCCTTCCATAAAATGTACAACTCTAATTTCCCTTAACATTTAATAATAAAAATACTCCAGATACTGTATATTAAAAATACATTTACAGAGAATTAATTAAAGTGCAGTCAATGACTCCAAGTATGCATAATATATAAAATATATCAGGGTTTGAGTTCAGTTCATTATTGACTTTTCTTCCTACTTTTTGTGCTACATGTTAGCAAGTTGCTTCCCTTTACATATATTACATAATATCCAGTCTTTCCTATCTGAACTTCCTCTGATGCAGCTTCATGCTGTTCCCTCACATCCTAACAGGATAGAACATCTCAAGTTGGAAGGGACCCACTAGGGTCCATTGAGTCCAATTCCTGCTTCTACACAGAAGTACCTGAAAATTAAACCATATGTCTGAGAGTGTTGTCCAAACACTTGAACTCCATCAGGCTTGGCACTATGACCCTGGAAAGTTTGTTCCAGTGCCTGACCACCCTCTCAGAGAAGCACTTTTTCAAAACACATATTTGTAATTTGAATGATCCATTAGACTTCCATGAAACTCTAGCCTTTTTTTTTTTTTTTTTTTTTTTTTTTTTCCTCCTATCAACATGCAATTCAGTGTATATAGAATAAACATTTTACATTTTCTGTATTCTGTAACCCAGTGTTACAGCCCTATAAAGAAAGACTCGGAGGACTCAGAGAAACTCATGTCATTGTATCTTTTTTTTTTTTTTTAAACTATTATGGAAAAAATAATTATAATGATATTTTACATGAAAGAAATTATTCAATATATAAGATGACTTACTTTCTTTGAGATACATGGATCAGGAAAAATATTGTGTCCATCATACTAGACTTATGCTCTAATTAGTGTTTATGAATTGAAGTGAAAGCAAGCAAGAGGTGTTTGAAAACCTAGAAATTTCCCCTGTCAGGTAGAAATGAAATATATTGTTCTGTTTCCTTGTATTTCAGGTACATTAATGAAAGTAGTAATATTTGCAGACCACGTGCCATTTTGCCATATAGTCACAATTTGTTCTTTCACAAAGAAAATCAGAAAACTGCTGAGTATTATAGATATTAATGGTTGTTAGAAAAATGTAATAAAGGGCTCATCATCTAAAGCATTGCCAGGCTTTTATGTCATTATTCATGAATGACTAATGTCTTCAGAGGACAGTAGCTCTGATATCCAAGGAAGCAATGATGAGCCCCAGGGTAGAAAGATGCAAGGAAGCAGTTTGTCATAGTATCCAAATACCAGAGCTATGTATGTGATTTTAACAAAAGTGAAAATGAATTAGTTTTCCTGAATGTTAAGAATAACATGTTATTCTGGAAGAGAGGGAAGGAGTGGAGTGGGAGATGGAATGGGAAAGAAAAATAAAAACAAACAATACGAGAACAAACCAGATTAGAATTTGATAGCTAGCAAAATAGCATACAGCCTTTTTTTATATTTTGGCTGCACTTACTAATTAAGCTCTCAACAAAATTACATTTTACAGAGTAATTAATATTTTAGCAACATATTACAATAGAATTCATTAGCATCAATAATTAAACATAAAATAATCTGTTAAAATAAATCAAGAGTAATTCATTTATTTTCTAGCCAATTTTTAAAGTGTATTTTTTTAATTAGTCATATATATTCAAAAAACACAGCTCACAATCTTTACTAAGAAAAGAATGGGATTTGATATTGAAATAAGCAGCTAACAGTGTATCAGTGATTGTTGTATTGTATTAATTACAACAATTTTTATTTTTTTCTTTTTCTTCACCTACTACACTATCTTCTTGGTTCATCAGAAACAGGATTTAGGCCAATGCTGAGAAAAGCCACCAGGAATCTTTTCATTGACTTTGAAAAAGTTTGGAGAAGTGGATTCTCTATAAACAAAGAATTCTCCAGATATGGGGAACAATTTCATTCTACGTCCTCTCATACATTTTTTATAGTGCTAGTAGCTTTCAATACATAAATTCCAAGGATATAAGTGAAGGATATAAGTGAGGATATAAGTGAAATTTAAACAGGTATCTTAATACCAGTGATAGGACAGGATACATTTTGCACTGATAATACAATCACATTTCTGTGTATATATTAAAAAAAAAAGTTGCGTCTAGTATGAGCAGCTAATCATTTTGTCCCATTTAAAGGTACATGTTCATCTGGAAGCCTTCTTGAACCTAAGAAGCGAGTCACTATTACACCACAACTAAGAAAAGGAAGCTTTGATTCTATACTAGAAGCACAGAAGTGTCTATCTCATATCTTTTCTTCCTTTGTACCTTTTTTGGGAGGGCCACATACATGTAGTAGCTGACTATGTCTAGCATACTCGCTCAAGTTTTTATATGCTTGCATTGCCATCTTCACCTGCAGCTGAAACTTGAAGTGGTCACATTCATCCTTTTATAATGATTCTTGCAACAAGAATCTCTCATACATTTTTTATAGTGCTAGTAGCTTTCAATACATAAATTCCAAGTATGGTAACTTTTGAGGATATAAGTGAAATTTAAACAGGTATCTTAATACCAGTGATAGGACAGGATACATTTTGCACTGATAATACAATCACATTTTTGTTTGTTTGTTTGTTTGTTTATTTAGTTACTGGGGAAGCTCACCATAGTTAAATGAAAGAAATAATGTATTTTATAACAAAGGAGTGGGAGGCAACATGTATTTTCATTATATCAACTATTTATATATTTACATGATGAGTCTAAGACTACAGATTTTACAATACATAGTTACCTGTGAAGTCTTATTACACTCCCTAAAATTTTCAGGAACATATCAGAAATTAAGATGCAGGTATGTACATTGAGGTGGTTACATGTAAGCTATGCTCTCATCTGTGAAAAATTAGGTTTACCTCATTAAATATGCCTGTTTTAACACAATGAGGTCGTGCCAACATAGTGCTGGCAGATTGAGATGTGTGTTATTCTGAAACAGCAGCTGGATGCTAACTGAAATCTCTGCAGAAAATTCCAAGTTTGGAAAACCCAGTAGGACTTCCCATTTCGAAGGGCTAAATCCACACAATTTTTGTCTAATCTCATATAATTCTGCTATCAGATAGAACATACTGGTTAATTATAAATAGCATTAAGCTAAATAGTAATACTAATTAATACTAAATAGTACTATTAATTTCATGGTTTATTTGAAATTACATAAATTATATGTTTTTATTTCTATTTTTATTTTTGCTGATATATGAAACAATATGTAAAAGTGAATTTCAGGATGGTCTGTCTACCTGCCCACCCAAACACTTTATGTCAACTCACCTTCTTTGAGCATTTATAATTCTATTAATTAACATAAGAAACATAAGATACACAAGTTTTTAGTCAAAGAATATCTATGTTAAGGTAGCTCAAGGGACATTATTGCCACAAGTTATAAGATGTACCATCTAAAACAAAATCAAAAGAAGACTTGTGTGTTTGTGCGCAAGCACACATACACATGCATATGTGTTTCAAATGTATGTAAATCAAAACTATGTATATATTTTTGTGTATGTTAGATAATTAGATTTTTGTATAACCTAAAACATTAGGATTCTTGTTTGGAAAAAGAAACAAACAAACAAACAAAAACAATAACAAGACCCCATGACCGACAACATAAGACAATGTAGTTAAAATTAAACAGAAATAAATATTTGATCTTCATTTCTTAAAAATAACTGAGATTAAGTGCCATACTCTGTTACATGAAATATCTCTTCTTACACAAGCATTGTGCTTATGTGTTCCATAATAAAGTCACTGTTTTGTTGGGCAAAGAAGAAAATACTTAGCATGACATTCGGTATTGGATTCATACACGGAACAAATGACTGTGTCTTTTATCTTGTACAAGAGCAGAGCATGGCAATGTAAGGAATGGTATCACTACTATTAAACTTGTATATGAGGAAGAAGAAATGTAAATTTAATGCTGAAAAGTTCCTTTGTTTTAAAATTTGAAACTCCAACAGAGAAATATAGAATGTGACAGAAATCTACTGAAACCAGTGAAAATCTTCAGGTGTGGCTATTAGGCCTGACTTACCTTCAGATATACCTTGAAATACAAATGTATAAAGCATATATATATATACATATATTTGGACATTTGGTGGTAGAAGTGGCATTAAGGTGAAAAAAGATATTTGAGGAAGAGAACTACCTGGAAGGTCTGTCTACCAGAAGCTTTGGAGATGTACTGAACCAGTGCAAGCTTGTTTTTTTATTTTCCTGTCTTGCCTATCATATTCTGCCACTGCCACTGTTCGTGTAAATGTTGACTGGCTTTTGCTTTTTTAGTCTGCCATTTTATATGTGGACATCCATGAGTTGTGATTTAAATCACAGAGAAAAAAAAAAAAATAGCAAGATAGGAGAATTTTATAATGGGCAAAGAAGGGAAGTAACACTAACAGAAAGTTTTGGGGGGATATATTTGCAGCAAAACAGTCAAAATCTATTCTCTTTTGAGGATTTAGATTTTCTTTAATCTAACTAGATTTCAGTGTTATTTGTGATTTTAATGAAAAAAAAAAATCACAACCATTTCCCTGCTTTAGTTTTTTTCATCACTCCTTTGTGTATATGTTAGAGTCTCTTAAATTCATGACTTTATGTTTAAATAATAAAGGTGTGGGGTCTATATTGTGAGTCAGTCTGCACAAGCAAAATTATTCTTATTATAAGTTTTCAGTGTTGTCCATTTTGTTCTCACTGATAACTTTCACTTACAAACAATTCATACTGTGTTTCTACACAGTTCTGTCAGTGGAATGACTGACCGGTTTCTGTTAAGAGGTGGTAATTGCATATTCAGACTCTGGTCTGAGAACTATTTCGAGAAATATTTTTTATCACAAAAGTCACTACATGGTAGAAGATGATGTGGCACAATTTATGTCTATTTGCAGTATGAAACTAAGACCCAGTACATTATTAGCACCAGTAAACTGATGTCCAAACAGGACTTATCTGCTTATATATTACACATTGTCTCAAAGTTGTCACATGGATGATGAACTGTATAATAATAATAGCTGCTACTCCAATGATGTATATATACCAAATGCCATCACTCCAGCTAAATATTTCGTCATGGCAACAGAATTTGTGCTAAAATACTGCAACAGCATGATTGTAAATATAACAAATGCACAGAACAATTATTCTGCAATGTGCTATAGAATTGTTTACTCTGTATGTACTTGTGTGTTTGTATGTTTGCACATCTTTATAATCAGATAGTCTTCTTTTTTCAGGATATAGAAATTTCTCTTGATTATTAACAGCCCAATGCTAAGTTCTCCTAAGGCACCTTTAACACAAAAAAATCTTATCATATCTTTGCCCTGATAAACTTGACCGTGTGTTGCTATGTCTTTGGAAAACCAGTTTTCCATGTCAGGAATCTCACTCTAAGATCATGGGCTATCCATTATTATTGTTCTCCTTCTTCAGTTGTTATTTTTCCTTTATTTCTCATAGCTTCCTTCTTCTATCTCCAATTGCTCTTTCTCTTAAGTTATTTTTTTTTTCAACCCAAACAAATGTCAAAGCTGTTTCGGTATTCAGACTTATTCCAAATATTTGGCAATATTCAATGATCTGTTAAATAAATTGTGGTTTCTATCCAAAGCAAACTGAACAAGTGCCAAAGCCACATAAACAAACAAACATACCAATAAATGAATAAAAAGAAAATCAACAAATAAATATAAAATCAGAAAAAAAAAAAAAAAATGAGATGAAAATCTGTCACAATCAAAGCTTATGCTTCCCTACGTCAGGAGTCATGGCTTAATAGAATATGTAAAGACAGTTCATGGGAAAACTGACAGTAGGGGACCTCAGGAGGTCTCTATTCCAAAATTCTGCTCAATGCCTGATCAGAAAAGGCTGCTTATGATTATACCTAGTCAGGCACAGACTACTCATCTCTCTGGGCATCCTGTTCCGTGGCTCAACTATCCTCACAGGAAGACAGTTACAATTTCCAATTAGAGCTTTTCTTGTTTTGATCTATGCCTGTTGTCTCTTGCCTTCTCACAATACACCACTATGAAGGCTCTGTTTTCTCAACCATTTCCATGTAGAGCATTTGTTAGTTCCAACCCCAAGCCATCTCTTCTCCAAACTGAACAATTCCTGCTTCCCCTGCTTCTCCTACTATGGCAGGTGTTCAGCTCCATGGTCATCTTGTCAGCTTCACCAAACTTGCTCCAGTCTGTCTTGTATTGAGGGGGTCCAAAAGGTGGAAGAAGTTGTATAAATAAAATGTAATGACTGCTCATTAAAAACCTGTCACACAAGCTCTCAACCAGTCTGTCATCCAACCTACAGAGAAGTTCTAAACTGCTCCCTTGTTCTGAAAGCATCTCAGTATTTGATGCCTTTTAGCTATGGAGACTCAACTCCTACGACAATTCTGTCCTCCCTTCTGCTAAACCAAATCAGGAGTTTTCCTGTTCTGTTCAATGTTCTGTCCTTCCCTCTGCTGAGGGAGAACACTGGAGGAAAGTTTTTAAATTAAAATATTTAAAATAAATAAATAAATAAATAAATAGTCTAGCTTTTGTCACTCTGACTGCATGCCCTGCCGAATCACTTTGTTGGCATTTCATTCCACTGTTTTATTTAGATCTTGGATCTTCTTCATGCAACAGTTTTATTTGCTATTTCAAAATCTTGCTTTCGTATTTTTAAATTATTATTATTATTATTATTTTTCTGAAGCATGTAGCTCTCTTTCCTTCTCTTTAATAAGTGATGAGGTCTCAATCATTATAGAAAATTCTAGGCATTATAAATGCTTTTCCTAGATTTTTTTTTCTTGTTAAATTACAGGCAACAATTAACACTCATAGATATTTAAACCGTTCAGCTTGTCGACATCTACTGTAGTATATAAGAGATAACTGGGTATTACAATTTTTTCTTGTTCTCTCCTAATATCCAATTTTTTATATAAGTATATATAAGTATTGTACGGATGCAAGACATCTTGCAGTGTTTTTTACACCACATATTTTCAAAAATTCAAGTTCTTTATGCTTGTTTTCAGGATTTCAAAAGACAAAATTCATGTGCAAAGCATTCTGTTTGATTATCCTTTCTTGGCTTAAATAATCTAACAAGAATGCTGTAAAATATTAAGCTTTTCATTCTCATTAACTTTTGAAATTCTTCAATTTTTTTCCTCCCCTTCACAAATCAGTTCAGCATCTGAAAACATTATCTCATGGGTTACATCTTTATGTCTTATCTTTCAGTAAGTACAATTTTTGTGACAAATATTTATATTTTCAATCTTAGGCAAATCTGATTGTCTTCTTTACAGAAAGACTCCTACAAACCAGTTCTCAATCATTAGTATTAGAATCATAGTATAGAATCATAGAATGGCTTGGGTTGGAAGGGACTTTAAAGATCACCTAGTTCCAAACCCCCTGCCATGAGCAACATGATCATGTTGCCCAGGGCCTTATCCATATTTCTTTCTGTTTTCATCTGCTTCACCAAACCATAAAAAAATATTGCCTTTTGAGGTATCTTATTTTGGTCTCTTTCTCTGGTTTCTTTTTTATTTTCACATTCCTCAAGACATGAATGATTCTGAAAACACACAGTTTGCAATTCATTTTACAGACATAAATTTGTAGAATTGTATTCTTATATCATCCCTGTGTTCTTCATTTTCGTTGTCTCTGGTGCCTCTTTTCAGTATATGCCTGAACATGTCATATGAGATTTGAATGTTATCTGAAATCTACATGGCAGTCTTCTAAATACTTGATTTCAGCTTGATACTCCTATCTAAATTTTAGCTATCAGAAACAATCTGAATTTACCTGCAGTTCATCTCTTTCCCCTCACTTTAACACAGCAAGCATTTTTTTATTTATTTTTTTATTTTTTTAATAGCCTTCTTCCAAGCCAGTGGTCTGAGTATAAACACACTCTGAGGCTTCTCTTGTTCTTGAGATCACTCTAAGGTCAGGAATCAGCAAATGAATGATTAAGCTGATTGGTAGCAACTAATGTCCTCACTCATTTTGGGTTGCCTTGACATGATAAGTTAATGAAACAGTTCTCTTTACAGACAAAACTTTGGAGATGTTTATTGTCTTTGTTCTTTTTTCATATCATAAAGACTCTTATTAATTGCAACTGTTTCATATGCAGGTGTCTTTCATACTTCCACAGTACAGTCACCCACTGGTATTTGTTTGTTTCATTCAGGGAGACCACCTTCTATTTTTAATGCTTTTCATAAAACATTTTATATTTAAACTTCTATCCTTTCGGAAGCTGAATTTAAGGTCAGTATTTTACCATTTTGCTTTTAAACTTAGATAGCAGATTCTTCACTGATAGTGTCAAAAACAATAACTGCTGATAATAGAGAATCATTTGTCATGAAACTAAGTCCTATTTCATGCCTCACAGTCCCTTCTCTCCTATAAAACAGTGTGAATTGACTACCTTAGAAGATCCACACCCCAGGTATCTTGTGAGGCTGTGATATGTATGCAGTGTTTCAAAAGCACATGACAGGATACCAGGTCTATTTATGCTCTGAATATTCCATATTCCTACTCCTTGTCTTTTTCCTATGTCTTCTAATCCCACCCAACAGTTTCCTTTTGGGTTCAAAATTTTAGAGGATTTGAAGTACATGCGATGTTAAAGGAAAAGTTTTTTTTTTGTTTTGTTTTGTTTTGTTTTAACATCAAAGCGATTGAGATTCACACCAGAACATAACTTTTATATATAAATATTGTTCTAATTGATATATTTGTTTTTCTCTATGAGAACAATTATTGCTGGATCTAAGGACTTTGTATTTCTTAAAATAAGATTTAAATTTCTTAATATATGTGTAAGAACACACATATAAATTTGTGTATATGTGTGTAAGAACATATATATATTCAGAGCTTATTCAAAGTCAAAGGACACAAGGTGGGCTTCTTATGCAAGCCAGCAAACACAGAAGACTTTCTGCTAATAGTAATGCATCTCAAGTCTCTCAAGACACTCCAGAACCACAGCCACTTTAATCTTATTATACAGGTTTGCCTGGAGTGTTTCTTGACTAGGATAGACTGAAACATCAGGAAAAAATGTGTTTGAATAAAGGCACTGCAGTATCTGAAAACAATAAAGAAGGCTATTTTCTGTGATATTTGCTGATCTGAGGACAAAATGTCTCTTTAACCTGAGTATATGTTACTATAAAAACTGAGAACAATATTGTCAAGCAATAGGTGAAAATATCCCTGATCATAAGGAAATCATAAGCTGTAAAATACACATACCTTAGTTTAAGAGTGAATAAATATCTGGATTCCTAACAGGAGTAATAGGATGAAAATACAAACACACATCAACAACAACAAAAGTTACATTATTGGAATATGAAATGATATTTCAGTAAAAGAGAGAAAAACCTTTCCTCTCACATATTATGAAGTATATAAGGGGAAATGTTTGGATATGTTTATAGAGTCACAGGAATCCTGTAGTGCCTAAGAAATATACCTGAAGAAACAAACACATTTTGAAATTGTAAATGCTAAAACATGATTTTATGCAGGAGTTTTAAAGACTGTCTGGGTATACTTAATAAGGTTATCTTTTTTATTATTATTATTATTATTTGTTTTTTGGTGAGACGAGCATGAAAAAAAATCAACCTCTCATTCATATGGCTGAAAAATGTGACTATTTACTAGAAAACATAAGCTTTCCATGATAGCAGTATGTTTGAAATTACCTGTTGCCCACCTTTTTATTAGATTATACTTTGTTGATACCTGTGTAAACAAAAGTTAGTACTTTTAGCACTGCTTTTGTAATGAGTGAAAGAAAGAGCTACATTCTACATTTTAAAGAACATATATTAGAATTACTCCATCGCACAAGTTTGACATAGGGTTTGCAAAATTATTTCAACCAATTTAATAGGAAACAGAAGAAACATGAATTAAGAATGGAAAAACAAACAAACAAACAAACAAAATCAACACCATCATATTCTGAAATTTGACTAATAATAGTGTCAACATTTGACAAATAATGATTTGATTAATAATACTGAAAATATTGCTTTATTATGGAAAATTGTTAATGAATTATTTTTAATTCAATAAACATAATGAAACAATTCTCTAAATACATTACATGTACATCGCTCTATACATGCATAAATATGAAAACACCCTACATTTCACTATGTGTAGAGTAAGTTTAAGTCTTTGAATTTGTCATCAAAGGGAAATTTAGGAGAGATCTAAAAGAACAAAAGAGAAACCAGCTAAGAAGGTGATTACATTTTTATTAAAAATATTAACTAAAAGCAGATATAGAGTGTCATTTGATGATTTAATCACAGCTAATTGTAAGCTTAAATGGAAGATTTAAAAATGTTTTATTTGATTATTGTAGTTTATGTCATTAATAATTTTTAACATTTCAGGTAATTATATTGTTTTCCATCATGATGTGTCCAATCAGAAATTGTTCACATTAATACGATCATTTTACTTATATTTTTTTTGTCTGACTTACTATGAATTTAACCCATAATGATGAAAAATCAGCATTACATTTTACTCTCTAAAAATTGATTCTTTTAGCAAGTATGTTAAAGCAGTGCATGATGAATAAAAGTCTGACAGAATAATATATTTTATCAGTTCGTAATAGCATAATTTCACAAAGTATCCTACTCAGATATGAGTTTATTGGCAAAATTGACAGTGTATCTGAAACCATTTTTATTACAACCTGAAAGGCAGAAAATGATCTTCATAGGAAAATCAGTAAAGAATACTAACCTTCTCCTATAAATCATATTGACCATTTCAAGGGTGAATAGTTACTTATGGTAAATCAGATAAGGAACATCTGTTATTTAGTATACAATGCATAGGTAGTAGATTGATTTTTTTATTTTTATTTTTTCCTTTTTCATTTGTGGTCATAAAAAATGCAGCATGTAATGTGTTGTGATGCTTGTTTGGTCTTTCCTATTTATAGCCTCATAGTATTCATAAATGTAACTATTCTCTCTTACAAATGCGACATGATACACAAGGAAGCAAAATAAATTCATGTAGCAAACTTGTAAGAAAACAGACAATTGAAGGCATATAAGTTCCAAAAATCACTCAGTGTTTGGAACCATCCTTCTTTTCTTGTTAACTCAGAATATGTAGGGGATATTCTCCCAGGGAACACATTTTTAGCAGAAAATATTTCACTGAAAATAAAAAAAATGACTAGCTAATCCTCTTGAGATAAATAGATATCTCTTGTTCTATCTACAATCCACACAAATAAGTAATTCTGGCCACAGATCTACTATGCTTGTATCTGACTCCAATAAATCTGCTTGTTTAGATAAATGATGACTGGGACCTCTGTTATTGTTTTGCTTCCCTTGCTATCATTTATATCTTGATTTTTTTTTCTTCTGTAGAAATAAGTCTAAAAAATCGGCTTGACTTACTTTTGAATTCTAAAACTTTCATCAAATAGTCAGTGGCAGAATGTAAAGCATTAATTAAGCACAGCATAACAGTTAAGTGCATCTCTTACATCTAATGAACTATCTCAAGCACCTGCTAAAAATCTCAGAAAAATCAGCATCTTCTCTTGGACATCTTGGACATTATACATGCTGTGTGAAACAAAGGAAATGCATTAGTATGAAAAAAGAAACTTAACTTTCTCATGTAGAAAATAACACTTTCTGCAACAGCGGTCAGCAGCTCCAGACCCAATTCTGAGCCCTATGTGTCCAATAGTCAGGTATTTCCAAAATGCACCTCCCTTTCTTGGCATATGTTGCAAATTCTATCAAAAAGTTTAATTGCCTCCAGTTATTCAAGCATCGTTATCCTCAGCATATAGGACACAGTTCTGAATGCAGAGCCTCAATAAACAACTACCTCTTCACTGAATCAGCCCTGACAAAGGGTTGTCCCAGCTAACTGCAAAAGAAAGCTAGAACAAAGCATCACCTGGCAGTATTTACTGAGAGATAAGGAAAGACTGTGCCTTTGCACCCTGATTCATCTAGAATTATGAGCAAATAATTTCTGCAAATTAAATGATTTTAAGCTGTTTCCTTCCCTTTTCCTCAATTAACTTCCATGGTGCCTAGGTGCCTGGGACTTTACAACACAGGCCTTCAACACATGTGCATGTTCTTCCTTCACTGTCTATACTCATATACACCTTGCCTTAATGGCTGTGTACCACCTCACAAAATTCATATGCCATTTTCCTAAGAGATAGTCTGAGGAAATCATGGACTTTCAAGATACTTTTAAAATTAATTTTAAATTTTCAGTGTTGTCCATATATCTTGCTAAACTTCCTTTTTCCCCTTTTTTTCTCTGGTAGATTGGACAAGGGTTGAAAGGATGCTGAGAGATTAAGAACCTTTTAAATCAGGACAGTTTGTCTCCCTTCTTCCTAAATTCCTTTTTGTTTCACTGTTCATGATATGACCATGAGGAAAATTGTTGGATTTCCTGTGAAGGTCTCTATCTCTTTTTTTTTTTTTTTTTTTTTTTTTCTTCATTACACAGCAACCAGAAAATCTTGAAAAGTGTTGTTTGGCCTCTGAGTGATTCCAAAGCACAAGATTTAAAGGTCATCTACAAGGCATGTGCATCTGGTAATCAGACTAGTAACTTGTGCAAGATATAAGGTGATGTAGAAAAATGTCTTTGTCTTATATATTGAAGTATTATATGATTGATTGTACAAACTGTATAATCTGTGTGAATGTATATGAATAGTATAATCTGTGTGAATGAAACAGATGTATATGAATTGTATAATCTGTGTGAATGAAAAAATATTTAAATTTAAAATATTTAAGTCAATTAAATATCACTGAAAAGCATGACTATTACTAATGATTAATTAAATCTCCATTTTGAAGAAAAAAAAAAAAAAAAAAGAAAATGTCCAGAAGAAATTAAAAAAGAAAAAATATTTGTGA
The DNA here is from genome assembly GCF_011077185.1 of Oxyura jamaicensis. NCBI lineage: Eukaryota > Metazoa > Chordata > Aves > Anseriformes > Anatidae > Oxyura > Oxyura jamaicensis. The sequence continues at coordinate 49,707,385 of NC_048893.1, read as the reverse complement.
CATTTGAGCAAATTAAGAAGAATGTGCTAGAACATAACAAAAAACAGAACATAACAAAAAACAGTTCAATATGCAGAAACCATGTAGTGGTCATATATGTATAATGTAGAATGACAGCAGTTATCTTATTGAACTTAATGGGATCTTCAAAACACACATAAATCACAGGCTTGAGACAATAATGAGGTAAGCATGCAGTCTGATCAGTTTGCATGCAAATGACCTAATATTTATGAAATTCATGTTTGTATTTTTATACTGGTTTGTAAGCGATGTCATTCCCACTGTTCTATCCTTGCTTTATTGAATTTTCTTAAAAATAAATAAATAACTAAAACTGCTAATCAGGAAGCTAAGGATCAGCTAATATCATTAAGTCAGTTTTTTAATGTTCATTTCTGAGTGGAAGCTTATACTAATATCCATCAAAGACATGTCTGAAATGCTTTATGTCTTGTTAGTAATTTTGAGTTTAAAAAGTTGAAATGTAAATTTGATTTGAAATGTGTTTGTGCATTTGCATGCATAACTCAGATAAGGCCTAACTCAAGATGAGGCCTAACATTCAGATGAACATTACATTAATTAAATTATTTTTTTCCATATAAAGAAAATCTCTTCACATTTTAATTTTCTTTTGCTATTATGCATTCTATACTTAAATAAATAAAGAGGGTGGAGTCATATTTATCATCATCTACATTTTATTTCTAAAACTTTAGGCACTATTTCATTTACCTGCTGTCTGTGCAGTTATAATGTAAAGACACATAAAAAGTCTTTCTTTAATACATTCAGACGTCAGTCTGACAGAGACTGTTCTTATACATTCAAAACTGCAATATGCAGAATGGTTTGACCACAGCCTAGTAACAAATGTGAAAACATGATCCATTTTAACTAAAGGAACAGGTTGTATTCATCTTCTTTAAATTAAGAATAAGAAAAATGGTATTTTGAGAGGTGACGGTAAATAACTGTAGAATTGAACAAAATTGAGTCCAATACAAGCTCCAAACAAATACAATTTGAAGAATAAGTGCCATATATTTGTATTATAATTAATGTCAGACTAATTCTTTAAAACAAAAACAAAACCAAAAAAACTTACCATTATTGTGGACCTACTAAAAGTTGTACTTCTTTTCTTCTCCATTCTTAATATTCCTGACATACAAGTTTTTATTCTAATTTTGAAAACATAACAGAAGTATTATGCAATTCAGTGATTTGATTGCTTCTCCATTTATTAAACAGTGGAAAATAAAAGAGAAAATGTAATCACACTATCCAGCTGTTCACCTTTTTTCTTGTCATTGTTGCTATTGTAATTCAGACAAACTATTGACAAGATCAAGTTGAGTTATTTTAAAGAACTATACCCATGAAAGGATTGCTCTAGATTAGACTAAGATTGTTAGTGGAAAGACATAGAGGGATCTTCTTACAAACCTAAAGGAGTAAGTGCTAGGTGTTGTGTTGTTGTACAGCCTCTGAATGTCAGAGAGAAGGAGGGTTATCCCTTAAGACTCCTGTCCATGTGGTGCTCTAGCAGACAGCTCTGGTAAGGTATTCTTTTAGAAGCAGCTAGCAGAACTGCAGGCAGTCAGGCTGCAAAGACATACAACTGAGCATACAACATAGCACCTCCAGATTTCCTCACCAAGCACAGAATCTTCCAGAATATCCATCTTCTGGAAATAAGTTTAGAAAAAGTTTGGGAAAAAAAGAGAAATATCTTGCAGGAGGTAACACTAAATCATTAAGAGGAGTGAAAAGCATTCTCAGACATCAAGAGGAGAAGTAATCAGGGGGATATGAAATTGTGAAGTCAATAATTCAGAAGTTATGAGATAGCTTTCATTTAATCTTTTCATTTAAGTTTTCAGGATAAGAAAAAAAAAGCATGAAATTGTGTATTAATGACATTAAAAGATAAAGTGTCAAGAAAAGACATGGAGGAGAAGGCATTGTTGATCTGAGTATTCTAAAGATGCTGAAAGATTCTCACCAATGGAAGAAGAAAACCACAACAGTATGAAAACAAGATTAGCATGTGCAAGACAGAGACCACCTTAAGATGATACTTGGTATTGTCTACAATGTAAAGAGAAATTAACTAATCGAATTGACAAATGCAAGAAAATTGGAAATGTTAATATGAAACACCAACTTTACTTTTGGCGGTCAAAGTACAGCTAGGCATTCCTTTCAAGGTAACTTAAAGTTATAAGGCAGAATCATCTCAACTATAGAAATCCAAAGCATCAAACCAGATATCTGAACTCTGTTCTAACCTTAATTCTAAAATAATTCTAAAACTAATAACTTTGATTTTTTTTTCTTAGAAACCCCCAAAAAGTTATAAACTTCTAAATAAAACTTGCAAAAGTCTGATAAAGACCTTTAAAAAGTATAAAACTTGCCAAGGTCTGATAAATTTCTGATGTTTCTGATATGTAAAGCTGTGTGTTAGCATTTTCCAACCTACAAGAAAATTCAATTAATTATGTTTTTCAGATCCTTACATCTACTTCGAAAGCTAATTCATCATTGGCTCACACAAAACATCAACAAAATAGATATTTATTTTCTTGCCTGATCCACTTAAACATAAATAATCGGAGAGAAAAAATAATATAAGTTCATTATAAGATTAGGGCCAACTACCTTGTGTGGTTTTTGTATACGATGGAAGAAAATATAAATTGCAAATCTTTATACTTTAAGTTATTTACTGAATGAATTGATGAAATATGTAAGAAATATGTAAGTATGATGAAATATGTAAGAAGCATCTGAATTCAAATTCATAAAAAAAATTCTTATTTTTTTAATAATATGTGTATTCAATTGTGTTTTCATTTCAGGTTTTCTTATTCATTTTTTGCTTTTGTTCAGTTTGGAATTCTATTAGGAGGTATAGAGACAGATGCAGGAACTGTGTGAGGACAGACGGAGATGGCATAAACAGAGATCATCTTTCAGGAAGGTGGCAAAAATTTAATTCAAGTTATTTCACGTCGTAGAGTGTTGAAAGACATCAGACAACCAGAACCAACATAAAACAAAATGCAGATTATGTAGAAAAAGGTACCTGCAAATATAATGTCATGTTGGTTGACATAAAGGAAAAGTTTGGAAGGGTACACTGATTTTGAGCTACACTTTTTCATAAATTACTCTGAAACTCCTGAACAGTGATTATCATTTAGAAACAAGGTGCAGGTAATTGATTAAAAATTAAGGGGTTATTTGCATACTCAGCACCTTGGAAAATACCAACTCATCATAGGTCTACTCAATGACCAGACCAAACCAAGACCTCAAGTATGAAATTTTACTAGAAGTTTTTCTGGGTGTTAAAATTTGCAGGCTTTTAGCTACTTGGATGTTTAAAAAGACCTTTTTTTGTTTGTTTGTTTGTTTGTTGTTTTTTTTTCTGACCTCCCACAAACACAAGCAAACAAACAAAAATCAGCATAAATTATGAGGATTAAATAACATTTCTGTCATACTGAAAAAAAATGTGAGAATAAAAAACTGCAATAAACTGCATTGTTCTTTGTTATGATATCCTTCTTCTATAAACATTTTGGTCTTAATAAATTAATTGTGCAGATAAGAAGAAATGTGAGAAGCTGGTGAAGGGCCTGGAACACAAATCCTAGGAGGAGTGGCTGAGGGAACTGGGGAAGAGGAGGCTCAAGGGAAACCTTACTGCTCTCTACAACTACCTGAAAGGAAGACCAGGTTCCTCATCTAACCTGATCTACCTGTGCAAGAAGAAAAAATCTGGGTCAAGATCTATTTTAGTCACTGAATTTGAGAAAACTATATGAATAATCCACGGTTTTCACAGAAAGCTATTGTAATACAGAGAACTATATTCATACAGTGGATCAATTTTGCTGTTGGACATGTTTCAGTGGAAATAAGTGTTAATAATTGGAAAAGTCTTCAGCATTGGCGGGGGGTGGGGGGTTGGGAAGAGAAAAGGAGGAAGAAATTGCAATCCACTAAGAATCTTTGCTCACAGAATGTTGCTAAACAAATTGAATCAATGTGAATTTTCTTCACATAACCTTAATCCCTCAACTTCTAAAATTTTTCCTGGAGCAACTTTGGATCTGTTTGTCTTCTCAGCAGATTTCTCTTGAGATAGCTTCCTCAAGGAGCCCTAATGAAGTCCTTCATTGTGACTTAGCTTAACGGAAAACAAACAAACAAAAAAACAAACAAACAAACAAAAAAACAAACAGAAAACACTGTCTGAATAGCTTCATACTTAGCAAAGAAATGGATATATATTAACAATTTTAAAAGAATGCAGATTTAACAAAAATAAAGGGATGTGTATGTCACAAATTAAAATAAATATTTGACCAATAATTTCCATTAGTTATCATCAAAAATACTCTTCAGTATTTTTGTATAAATTTTTACTCTCAGATGGAGCATCTACTATACAGTCATGCAACTACTTCCTACTGCAGTGATGTGAAACTCACGATCTCTTAAAAATTCGTAGAACTCTTAAAATACGTCTGTTAAAAAAAAAAAAAAAAAAAAAAGTCTACATTCATTATATTCTCTGTGGTTTTTATTTGTTTGTTAATTTGTGTTTTGCAATGTTTGGTTTTGGTGATCGTGATTATTATTATTGTTGTTGTTTTGTTGTTGTTATTATTATTTCTCTCCATGTTATGGTTTGGCTTTAATACCTAGAAAGGAAGATAGTTCAAGGGGATGAAGTGGTAGAGAATCACTATCATGAAAGTTCATAGACAGTAGCTAAGATCGAATACAAAGTGTAAATCTATGACTATTTATCCTGGTATTCTGCTGTAATTGTTGATCCAAAAATCTTTGTTTCCATGGAATAAGATGCCCTACCAGTCTGGAGAAGAGGAGGCTCAGGGGAGACCTTATTGGTCTCTACAACAAAAGAAAGTTGTGGGGAGCCAAGGGTCAGCCTCTTCGCACCAATAACTAGTGATAAGACTAGAGGAAATGCCCTCAAGTTGCGCCAGGGGAGGTTTACGTTGGAAATGAGGATACATTTATTCTCAGAAAGAGTAGTCAGGCATTGGAACAAGTTACCTGGGGAAGTGGTGGAGTCACCACCCCTGGGGCTGTTTAAGAAAAGGTTAAACCTGGTGCTTAGGGACATAGTTTAAGGTTGACATTGGTAGTAGGGTGATGGTTGGACCAGATGATCTTGGAGATTTTTCCAACCTTAATGATTCTATGAGTCTATGATTTCTAAAAGAATATACTAAACAAACTATTCCTCTCTTAACAGTAAGATGTTCTAACACTGCCTTCACTCTTCCATTATAGCCTGAAATGAACCATGTCTTCTGGAGATAGAAAAAATACCACAAAAATTAATCTCCTACACAAATAAAACAATTCTTTTTTTTTGCTTACTGAAATTAATATACTTTAAACCATTGTGTTTTTACTTTACAAAGCTGTTAGCATATTCTTTTATTTTAAGAGACAGATGATGTGATATTTTAAGGATGTATTCTGCAGGCATGTAAGATTTGCATAAATTGAGGTAATTGAGGGTATTCTTCAACCACACACTGACCCTAGGGAGAACAGATGCTGGTTACTCTCAAAGTTATGCAAAGCAGGAGGTAAGAATATATTATACTGAACTCTATCTTAAGTTTTTCATAAGTTTTATCATAAGTTTATTATGTTAGTCTGCAAGTGCTCTTGTTCATTATAGGACTAGAAAATCTCTCAGGTAGAGAACTAAAATTAGTAAAAACTAGCATCTGATTCTTATGTTGATATTTACAAAACGCATATGCAGTCAGGACTAAAATATTACGATTGATTTTTATTTTTATTTTTTTTTTTAAAAAAAGAGGAAAACCAAAATATTTAGAAATGTCAAAATTATTTCAGTTTTTTATACTGAAATTAGATCTTTTGATATCTTTGAATCAAACTATTCCATTTCAGTTTGTTGAACTGATCTATAGATAACTACTTGACATGAGTCAATTCAACATTCATCTATATTTCTCAACTTCTCATTTTGAGAAGTTGAAATATATTTTGATTATATTTCTCAACTTCTCATTCATCTATATTGAACTCTTCATTCAATATACAAATATATATACATTATTTATAGATATTATTTAATTTAGGAGGAGATATTGTAATGTTTTAGGTAAAAATAAATTTCAACTGATGATTGCATCAGTTTTATCAACTTTGTATTTATTGCATACCTACTAATATTTAGGATATTTTCTTGAAGCTAGAGAATCTACTCGTGTGGTTACCTTGTCTTTTTATGCTAATTATCTAGTACCAAAATTTATAAAGAAAAGTTTGAAAGCTGAAATTCTAAATAGAATCTAGAAAACAGAAATTTCTATTTCACATGTGATGATAGAAATGCTGTCAAAAGTTTTGTTTGTTTTTGTGAAGACCCAAGAAAATGCTTCAGCAAAGTTTTGTTGACTAAGAATCTGTTACTTGTCACCTGCAAAGTAGTATAATTCCTATATGGTCTTATTCCTTATCAATTTTCATATCAAATGTTTTGTTTCACTCTAGGCTACACAGTATCAATATATTTACAACTACATTTTTAGTCTTTGAGTATAGTATTTAGATGTTGCTTAGTTATTTCTATAGTTTTGTATTGTATTAAACTTTGAATGCTTATTTTCAACAGTGATGGGAATAAGAAGAAACAAACTAGGATGGATGGGTCATTGAAACCACTGTTAATATCATTATAATAGAAAACGTTAACAATTGTCTATTTTAGAGTATGGTAATAACGTAGCAATATTATTCCAAGAATGAGTTTGCCTTCATCAAGGCTATAATAAGGCCAGTTTTACAGAGAAACAGTAATTTATTTGATGATTCCAGGATAAAAGTGAATGATAATATCAAGTAAATGAGGACATAAAAGTGGTTGGCCAGGCAAGATAATGTTTTTCACTGAGCATGAAAAATCATTTATGAAAATGATAGTGATAGAAAAACCATTTGCTTTATTATATGGGCATAGGACAAACTGTGCCTATAGATTAAAATCTGAAACAGATATGTCTGATTTTTAGAATTGTTAGAGTGTATAGCTACTACTTGAGAAAAATGTGTCTTTTCTAAGCTTCAGCTTACTGTCACTGACAGCTATTACACCATATCTTGTTTTGATCAAATATTCTGATTCACATTTAAAATATCAATATTATTTGACAAGTACAATATAAATAATTGTTAGCTTAAGTATACAGAATAGAGAAGAGCTGTCAAGAGTGTTTATTTTTTTATTTTTTATTTTTTTTTGGTGCTGGTAGTAGTGTTTTGTCTATGTTTTTTTTTTTTTCTTTCTTTTTTTTTCTTTTTTTTTTTTTTTTGTGTGTGTGTGGAATTAATTCATAATGCTTTTCAGTTCTTCAGGCTATTTTCCATGCTAATAAAATTAGATAAAGTAAGTCGTCTTTCTCACTAATTAGTTAAAAGACTTTCATGTAATTTTTAGAACTGTGGGTAAGGGGCTGAATTAGCTTTTGAATTTTTGAACTACATTTTCCATTACTTGCTGTACTTGCAGACTCATGTTGAAGCTGCTGTTGACCTGCACCCCTCTGTCTAGCTGCTCTCCAGCCACTTGTCTCCCAGTCTGTATCTCTGTCTCACATCGCCCAGGTACAGCACCCAGCATTTATCTTTGTTAAATTTTATGCCATTGATGATTGCCTCCGTCTCCAATCTATCTAGATCCTTCTGAATGGCCTCTTGTCCCTCCAGAGAGTCAACAACACCTCCCAGTGTAGCATTGTCACTGAGCTTGCTAAGGATGCATTCTACTCCTGCATCCAGATCATTAATAAAAATGTTGAATAGGACTGGCCCTAGAATTGAGCAGTGGGGAATATCACTGAATCCTGAATCTCAACACTGAAAGCGTGGTTTGCTCTGGTATAGATTAACTACATTTTTTAACCACAGTCTTCCAGCGTAATGCAAAATGAATCTGATTATCCAAATAGCATTTCAAGTAAATACTAACAATCATAGAAAAAGACTGAATAATGTGAAATACTGACCCAGGCAATGGATATGATTTTCACAGGTGCCCAGTGGTTTATGGCTCATGGTTTAGCAAGTCCTTCCACATTTTCCTGTCATCTAGTTCTTTAATATTCTATCTTGCTTTGTTTACTGCCATTACCCACTTTCAGGAATTTGTTTCCAGAAAATTCTTAGTGAACTGCTCAAAATGTCTAGGGTAGTTCTCAAAGGACTGATTAAACCATATTTATAATTTTACCTACAGTTTGAAATTATAAGGCCAGCAATCAGACCACTGCAAAAGAATTTATTACAATGAAACATATCTCCCATGGAAAAGTTTAACACATTTTTATTTTCAATATTCTACTCATGATTCAAAAGCCTTGATTCTGCTGACATGAGATATCAGTCATCTTCTTACTGCAGTAGTTTAGGCCTATAGTGTTCAACTTTGATTTCATTAATGCATCTTAAGAATTTTTCTGCCTTGTGAAAGCCTACAATGCTTGAGTTCTATAGCACAATATGTTTTGAAATCTAACAACATTCTCCATAAAAATACAAACAATAATAATAGAACAGTTCTACTTCTTTCTGAACTCAATAGCAATTAGAAACTAGGAAAGTAATTTAAAAACTAGGGAGAAAAACACCCTAGGTATGTCTTTGTCAGTATATTAACCCACAACCTTGTCAAGCCTGAAGATTTTCAGCAGATGGATCTCTATTCCAGTTTGTTTCTAGTTACCATCTCTTCAGGCAATTGATTCCAAGGGATTACGATATGACAATATTAAAAATAGATCTGTGGTACTGCGTCCCTCTTATTGTATATACATTATATGTTGTGCATATCGTATATGCATATATTTGGAAGGTAGATAAATTTATGATACTGTGAAGATATGATTTTGGTACTGAAGATACTTAAACTTTCCACATGGATCAGACTACTAAGTATCTTTAGTCTTCATTTTAAAGTAAGATGGCAGACTATTGAGTGATAAAAAAAAAAAAAAAGGATATTTCTTATATATAAGGTCATCAACATTACTTTCTTTATCGTACCCTTCCACAATAAAAATGTTAACCCTGAAGAAAGATATAAACACTGAAATTAGAAAATTAGAAACGGTGAATCTCTTGGGCCAAGCAGCTACTTGCATGAAAATATAATTAAAACAAAACCAAACCTATTTAACTGCAGAAGGAAGGAAGGGTGGAGAGAAGAAAAATACTAAAAGTTTTTTGGGGAAGGGTGAATCCCACATATTCAGTTGTTTTTCCACGTAAGAATTATGCCATTAAATTCTTCTGTATGAAAAACAAACAAACAAGCAGCAACAAAATCAAGAACAAAAAGATGCAACTCTCTATGGAGTAATTAACTCTAGATTCATGAAATGTGTTTATTATTATTATTAATAATAATAATAATAATTAATGATTCTATTATTTACCATAAAATCACACATAAATTACACTGCAACACATAGCCAAATGAGATGGCATTGGTTACATACATTTCTTTGCAGGAGATAAATAATTTTTTTCCCTACAGGTTTTCTTCAAACCTTGTTCTGTACATGTAAACCTATTAAATATATATTGCATTGCCATGATACTTCTAGATGGCAAATTCATAACAAGGCAAAAAAAAAAGTTGAAGTTACAAAGATGACAGAAGCTGTGGAAGAGGAAAACACACCTTTGATTTTCCTAACATATGTTACCTGGTTACATTACTATGTGAAGGAAGGCATTCAGAGAAGAAATGTGTGTATCTAAAATACAGTATAGTCCAAATTGCTTTGAAGCAATGAAGCATCTTCATGGTAAGATTGGTCTAGTGTTAATGGAGTACTTGAGAAGCAGTAGGCCTAGATTTAGGTGCTTCTCTTCCAATGCTTGTTCAAATTTACATATTTCTTTTCCTTTTGTAGAGAACAGCCTAATAACTAAACAATAAGTAATATTCCATCTTTCAGGTAATAGCTGTGTTACTGACTACATTAGAAATTGATGAGGCCCTTAATGAGTAGGTCTGTAGATCCAAATCCTTTTGGTGTAAGCACTCAATCTCCGTATTATATTCATATCTAGGGTTGTTGTATCGCAGGGGGGTGAAGGGTGTAATTTCTGATTTAATCTCCTTTGGTCATGTGGGCTGAAATTCTTCTGAGACAAATTCCATTAAACAGAGGCAATCATGTAATTCACTTCAAAAGTTCACTGCAAATCTAAACTAAGATAATAGTATAGATATGTCCATTATGCAGCAAAGAAAAAAGTATGTCTTGGGTTAGAGACTGTCTTTGAAGAGAAGTTCCTGAGTTTCAGTCCTTGTTTATACTTTTTATTCATTGCTTACTTAACATAAAATATGCAAACACATCTATACTGTGCACATAACACCATAATCAGACTATGTTCTAATAATTCTTCCTTAGTTTTTGGAGGTCACTGAGAACAAAAGTCATACATGTTAGTTGCTTGGTAAATTTTCATATTAATCTGTTATTTAAAGTTTCTACATCACTTAAACAAAAATATATGTTAGCTTGCTTTTGAATCTGAGTTACACCTTTTCCAGAAGTCTCTTAACATCAAATATTTTTAGAAAGTAGTACTCTACTGTTCCCAGGGGTCAAACTTATTTATATGCAGGTAAATTTTAATGGGGAAGGTCTCCGTTAGAATTATATCATGAGATCCTCTAACAGCTTGAAAGGAAAGTGATTCCTACTTACAGAAAGAGCCATAAATGTTCATTTTATGAGCTTCTGGGGGGTTGGACAGGTCAATGTAGGTGTAACTGTGCCACTCCTCTCCTGCTTGCTAAAGCTGGTATGTGAAAAGGTTCCTTCTGTCTCTGAGTAACAAATATTTCACATTGTAAGTTCTATCAGTGCAAGTTGTATTAACTGTGAAATAATTGAACGGTACTCTTAATAATTAAGTAAAAACTTACATTAAATTAATTGTGAAATAATTCAAGCAGTGCAAACACATACAAAGGATAAAGCTTCAAAAAGAATGAATAAATGAAATCTTCCAACTACATGAACAAACTTTCAGAGAATCAAATTCTAAGACAAATTTAATAGCTACAGTCAATAACAACTTTGTAAAATATTGTTATTTATTAAAATTTCACCCCCAAAAATGTGGTTTATAAACTGTTTATATACAGAGGCATCATAAAATACACCATCTCTTTTCTGATATCTTCCACACCCTGTTATTTAGTATAATAACAGACCACGCATGTAACAAAGAGAATTATTTTGATGATCAGAAAAATGTACTTCACAGTGCAATTAATCCTCTGAAAAAAAAAAAAAAAAAAAAAAAAAAGGATTTCTTTTAAAACCCTGTGATTAGAGCCTCTTTAGAAATACTGTCTCCCTCCATACACACAGTTTTCTGCATTCTGTTAATCATATCTGTCTGAATCTCACTCTGCAATTTTCCTGCTTATCAGAAAGGATGCTTAATGCATTGTGATTAGACCATTGGATGGATATTTATAATTTACATTTTGTGAAAGAGGTTCACACTGTTCTAAACAGTTATCTCCTTTATTTCCAGAATATGTTAAAAGCATAAGAGAGAGTATTTTTTCTTATCACTGAATAGAACTTCACAGTTGTTCATGAAATGTAATAGAGAGGGTAGCCTTAAGCAGAGGTATATAAACCAGTCAAAATAGGATCAAAAATAGATGTGCAAAAGCCTGAAGAAAAATCTGCATAATGTCAAGGTTTGTGTAGTTTGCTCAAGCACACCAGGAGTTCTGCTTTAATTGAAATCATATGTTGTTTTCAGTCTTGTATGAATCTTGTATGTATGTATGTTTTTCAGTCTTGTATGAACATGCAAAATATATGCAAGGACTTTTTTTTTTTTTCTTTCTGAAAAAAAAGTAATAATTCCCTCTTTTCTTCTGCTGAACAATGAAAAGAAATAATGTTTTTTCACCTACATGACTTTTATATATATATTTTTTTATTTTTTTAACATTTGAAATATGTTCATTTTATTTTTTTCCTCCCTTAAAATCTCATTATTATTTTTTTTTCTTCCTATACAGCTTTCCCCTCAGACTTCACAAAAGGAGTGGCACAAAATACAAGTTTCAGGGAAACTCATCTAGAAAATTTTTGCTATTATAATTGCCTTGGGCCAAAACAAATTGTAGTGCTGGGCATTTTTATTATAAAAAGTTGGATTTTGTTTTGTTTTGCTTTTTTTTTTTTTTTTTTCCTCATAAAATACATTAAAGAACACTCACTAGGCCAGCACCTTGCCTATATGAGTGTCCAAGGAAAATGTAGAAGACACATATTTCCTAGGGGCACAACGTACATGGACATTCTACATCTTCCATGCACAGACACATATACTCAGGCAATAGCAGATCTTGGTTCTAGAGTATAAATAAGGATTCTGATATCATTTGTTTACAAAACATGAAAAATTTCTAGCCAAGTGGCAAAAGTTAAAATGTACATAATACCAATATTTTGTAGCAGTACACCTACTTGTGAAATGCACCAATTTCACTTTTAATCTTTCAGGTATTTTTTACTTTATTTTTAGATAACCTTTTTTGCATATAATTCTTGAATATTATGACTCCCTCTACCCCCTCAAAGAAAAAAAAAAAAAATCACAAAACAAACAATTAGTAAGTGAGATATATTTACTTTCACGGTCATCTTATGAACATCATAGCATATCACGGTAAATCACAGTAGCATGACCATAATTCATGAAGTTATTTTATACTAGATAATAATCCAAGCATTGCTTGTAAACTAGACAAAGTGGAAAACAGCTGAATTAGTAAGTAATACACATTGCAAATTATTAGCAAGGCTAAGAAATTATAGGTGAGATGTAATGGGATCTTCTGAACCAGCTGCAGAAAAGCTGTTAGAATCAGTAAGGAGATTTATTTTCATAGTGCATCACTGGTCAAAAATATAGTTTATATCTACTGTCCAAAAGTCACTCTGGTACAACGCAGACCTTCTGCCTTGGGTAGCCACTCATTTATTTTCTATTCAAGATACTGGGCAAAGAAGGGAGTTTGTGCTTGTTTGCATCTCACTTCAGTGCAAAACCGGCATGTGGTTAGAGAATGCACCCATTCCCAGCCATCTAAAAGGACTCATTGAGTTCACTAATCTAAACAAGAATCAGGCCAATGGCATCATCTAGTCTGGTGAAAATAGGAGTTCTTGGTTTTGCTTTAAATTGATGTGGACCTTTGAGCACAATTGTAAACTTGAAAGACCAGCTAGAAAAATGACTGGAAGCAGAAAGAAAATGCAGCAAAGCCTTGATTGCATAAGTTCTTCATCTTTTTAATGCTATACATCCAATCAGGTGTAAAAATTTGTGATTAGCAGATTTCAATTTATCATCAAAACACTGGATTACTTGTCAGTGTTTTTTATGTTTTCTGGGTCTGTATTACCTTTCATTGTTGTTGTTGTTTTTTCTTACTCAGCTGATTAGATTTTTTATGCATGCACAACAGGCAAAAATAAAATGCAAAAGTTTGAAGTTTGCTGAAACTGAGAATACAATAAAGCATCACAGATAAGCAATAGCAATCTTTAGTTGTCAGGATTGAGCTGTTTTCTTTTTTTCCTGAAGTTGAATACAAGTGCTTTGTTGTTGTTAATTTCAGTCATTCAAAACAAAGGTAAATGGAAATTATTCTCAGATAATATTTGAAAACTCCTAAGAAACATTGTGTTTTCTTGTAAACTGGATTATCAAGAATAATTTATATGTTAGGTATCTATTTCTATGTTGTGACAGCTATGATTTTTATTTTCACCTGTTTTGTTTCTTAATATATATATATAAATATATATATGCACACATATATATGTAAAAATAATTGTTGGAGTTTATGTATAAATATGTATAAATAATTGTTGGAGTTTAATGGAATAAGTTCCATATTCCCCACTTTTGATTTTCTACCCATTTTTTTCTTTTTATAAAAATACTATTATCAATCTAACATTCACATACCCAAGGCCCATTTTATAAATCTGAAAATTATCTTCCAAAAAGAAATCAGAAAAAAAAAAAAAAAAAGAAAAGAAAAAGAAAAAGGAAAAAAAAAAAAAAAAGCCACAGGATTTTACAGAATCATAGAATGCCTGAAGTTGGAAGGGACTTCTGAAAATCATCTAGTCCAACCCCCCGCCAAGCAGGATCACCTACAGCATGTTGCACAGGATGGCATTCAGGCGGGTTTTAAATATCTCCAGAGATGGAGACTCCACAACCTCTCTGGGCAACCTGTTCCTGTGCTCTGTCACCCTCACCATAAAGAATTGACCTCTCATATTCAGCTGGAACTTCCTGTGCTTCATTTTGTGTCCTGTTGCTAGGCAGAACTAAAAAGAGGCTGGCTCTATCATCTTAACACACGTCCCTCAGATATTATACACATTGAAGGGGTCTCCCCTCAGTCTTCTAGGCTAAACAGGCCCAGTTATCTCAGCCTGTCATACAACATGAGCTCCAGTCCTCTAATCATCAATCAGCCCTCCTCTGGACTTGCTCCAGTAGTTCTATGTCCCTCTTGTACTGGGGAACCCAGAACTGGACACCATACTCCAGGTGTGGCCTCACCAGGGCTGAATAGCAGGGCAGGATCACCTCCCTTGACCTGCTGGCAACACTTCTGAATGCACCCCAGGATAATTTTTGGCCACAAGGGCACATTGCTGACTCGTGGTCAGCCTGCTGTTCACCACAACCCCCCCAGGTCCCTCTCCACAGAGCTGCTCTTCAGCAGGTCAGCTCCCAGCCTGAAAAGGTGCTTGAGGTTATTCCTCACCTAAGTGAGGGACCCTGAATTTGCCTTTGTTGAAGATTCCTCTCAACCCATCCCTGCAGCCTGTCGAGTTCACTATGAATGGCAGCACTGCCCTCTGGTGTATCAGGCATTCCTCTGAACTTTGTGCTGTCAGCAAACTTGCAGAGGATGCACTCCTTTCCATCATTCAGGTCTTTGGTGAGTAAATTGAACACTGGACCCAGTACTGACCCCTGGAGGACACTGCTAGCTATAGTATTCCAAGTAGACTGCACCAGTAAGCACAACCGTCTGAGCTCCGCCATCCAGCCAATTATGAATCCACTTCACTGTCCACTCATCTAGCCCATGCTTCCTGAGCTCGTCTATGAGGACATTATCGGAGACAGTGTCAAAAGCCTTGCTGCAGTCAAGGTAGACCACATTCATTGTCTGCCCTCATTCACCCAGATGGTGATCTAATCATAGAAGAACATCAAATAAATTAAGTATGATTTCCCCTTAGTGAATCCATGCTGACTGCTCTTGATCACCATCTTATCCTCCACATGCTTGGAGAGGACCTCCAGGATGAGCTGTTCCACCTTTCCAGGGATGGAGATGAGGCTGATTGTCCTGTAGTTGCCTGGATCCTCCTTCTTGCCCTTTTTGAAGGCTGGTGTGACTTAGACTTCTAAGTTGAAGAGTAGATAAAATGTCAGCAGCCCAAGTGCAGATGCAATTTTGCTGCAAACAATGATTTATATATATATATATATATATTTTTTTTTTTCACCAATTTATTTCTTAAAGCTTTTCTCCAGAAATGCTCACCTAAATTTCCTTACCTTTCACTAGCTGGGGAATAATTTTTTAATGACAGGAAATCTGTTTCATTAATATTAATCCCAGTAGACACTGTGATGTTCTTTTTTAACTACATTTCTAGAGAAAAATAAATAAATAAATAAATAAATGTCTGGAATGCTCTGTGAAAAACTGAATATGTTTTTGTAACAAGTCAGAAATTAAAACTGCAGAATCTTTAAATAAAGCTGTGTGTAGATACATCTAAAGATACATATCTTTAATCACTGTCATGAGATAAACTGACTATGAAATACGTTTGATTTTTGTTTATGGAATAAACACAGAATGATTTTTTGCATTAATAATAAAATAACATTAAAAATAAAGAATATTACCCTTCACTTGCATTTACTGTGAATTCTGATTACAGCATCTTACTATTGATCAGGATCCTATGAGCAGCCATGTCGATTTGATTGTTTGAAATATTTGTGTAACCACAAAACTTGGCTTAAAAGCTATCCTTTCCCTTTTAAATATTGATACAGCCAAAGGTAATCCTCAGTTATCTTCACTTCACTAAATTAAGAACAGAAAATTAAGCACAGTTTCAGAAAAATAGAATAAAGAGTAGAAAAACTGGAATAATCTTACTAGAGAGGACATATCATTTTGGGGCATTATAAATAGACTGAGGTAAAGTTTGGTTAATACACGGAGTAAATCAGACTGATAGGAATTTGATCAAAACTAGGGCTCTGTGACTCAGAAAGTATTTCCTGGCACATTATGATAACAGAGAAAGAAGCATCTGTCACACGTGACTACACATTTCTGTTCTTTTATGATCTGAAGCATTTATAGTTTTCCTATTTTTCACACTAGATCCATGGTTTCAGTCTTCTGTTGCACCAAAAGATGATGTGGGAGGAATTCCCAAACAGAAACACATATCATCCAGACTAAATCTATTTAGTAAAATTATGATGTAAAGTGATTGTAGTATATGTTATTCTCTCAAGTGTAGATTTAACTCTCCAGGGGGAGAATAACAGGAGTGAAAAATTGATATATTGTAATGTCATGGGGGCAAAATGCAAAAGAAGCTGATGGTCACAAAGCTGAACCCCTTAAGGACTGAAAATATTACCTCTTCATTGCCTTTGCAGAATAAGGGGAGAAACAAAACAAAACAAAACAAACAAACAAACAACAACAAAAAACAACAAACAACAACAACAACAAACACTCTAAATAATTT
The DNA here is from genome assembly GCF_011077185.1 of Oxyura jamaicensis. Taxonomy (NCBI): domain Eukaryota; kingdom Metazoa; phylum Chordata; class Aves; order Anseriformes; family Anatidae; genus Oxyura; species Oxyura jamaicensis. The sequence continues at coordinate 49,690,418 of NC_048893.1, read as the reverse complement.
GGAAATGAATCACCCTAGAAACTAAATGATCTCTCAAATGGTGAGTTTATTCACATGCATATAGAAACATTTTAAAAAGGAACAGGGGAACATTATCTTAATGAAAGTGAACTATTTGAAGAATAGTTCAGTCATATATTGGACTTATACATAGAAATAGCCTGTACACCACAATGTTCTCCAGGTTCAGGGTTCAGTTCTAGTGTAAATTAATGCATTTTAATCATGTTAGATCATGTTAGAATGTCCACAGTATGATACCAACTTGCTGACATATTTTAGGAATAGCGACTGCATCAGCTGACAAGGGAAGACAGACTGATGTTATCTACCTGGACTTCTGTAAGGCCTTTGACATGGTCCCACATGATATCCTGATCTCCAATTTGATGGATCTGAAGGATGGAGCATTCAGTGGATAAGGAATTGGCTTAAAGGCTGCACCCATAGTTGTGGCCAATGTTTCTGTGTCCAGATAAAAGCTGGTGCCAAGTGATGTCCTCAGGGGGTCTATCCTGGGATCAGTACTGTTTCTCAAAAACAGTCAACAATGGGATTGAATGTACTCTCAGCACATTTGCAGATGACACCAAGCTAAGCAATGCAGCTGATGAAACAGAAGGAAGGGATGCCATCCAAAGGAACCTGGACATGAGGTCTTGACATGAGCCAGCAGTGTACATTTGCAGCCCAGAAGGCCAACTGCATCTTGAACTGCATCAACAGAGGAGTGGCCAACAGGCCACACCTAGAGTACTCCATCCAGATCTGGTACCTCCAGCACAAGAAGGATGAGGACCTATCTGGGCGGGTCCAGAGAAGACTCACAAAGATGACCAGAGGACTGGAGTACCTATCCTATGAAGAAAGACTGAGAAATGAGGATGTTATGATACATCATTGCAACTTTTCAATACTAAAAGGGGACTTATATATATATATATATAATAATAATAATAATAAAAAAGTATGTATATATATATACACTCATAAATATATATATAGACTTTTACTCGGGCAAATAATTATATGACAAGGGGAAATGGTTTTAAACTAAAAGAGGGGAGGTTTAGATTAGATGTTTGGAGGAAATTCTTCACTCAGAGGGTGAGGTACCGGAACAGGTTGCCCAGAGAAGTTGTGGATGACCCATCCCTGGAGGTGTTCAAGACCAGGCTGGCCAGGGCCTTGGGCAACCTGGTCTAGTGGGTGGCATCCCTGTCCATGACTGGGGGGTTGGAACTAGATGATCTTTAAGGTCCCTTCCAAACCAAGCCATTCAATGATTCTATGAATATACATATATATATATATATAAGTATATATAGATTAGAACTTTATAAAGAGGAAGGGAAGGAAAGGTAAGGAGAGGGAAGGAAGGGGAAGAGAAAGGAATGGAAAAGATCTCATTATCTTATTGAACCACCAGAAAAAGGGGAAGAGAAATCTTATTTGGCAAAATAACTAATTTTTTAAAACTTTTTAGAAACGCACCAACACAACAGTAATAACATTTCTGATGAGTATTCACTTGGAAAGAAGCATCAGAATGAAAAATAAAAATAAAAATAAAAATAAAAATAAAAATTATATGGTGAAGGCAGTGTCATGGTAAAAAGACATTCAAAGAAACCAAAGAAGAACTAAAAGGGAAAACTAAGAAAGAGGCACTGAGATCAGAAACAGTGATTCAAATTTTAAACTTTCCTCACTTGAGTTATTACAATACATTTCAGATAACTGAAGCCACCATTTTCAGGTCTATCTAGAAATTACATGATCTAGTAAATAAAAAGGCAAAATACTGTCATTAAAAAGGGAAACATATTATTACATACATTCTATTGTATGGAATAAAATGCTCAAGTTTCCTAAGCCATGGAGCATTTATTAATGAAGAGAAGTGACTGTCTTTCTCCATAGGAAATACTTCAAAAGAATTTTTCCCCTGGGAAACTGCTCTTGAAGGCCTCGATGTCCACCAGTGCTGGTCATTCTTTAAGCGATGCCTCCTAGAAGCACAAGATCAGGCAATTCCTAAATATCGCAAGTCAGGCAGGCGGGGCAGGAGGCCGGTGTGGCTGACCAGGAACGTTCTAATGGAGATTAGGCGGAAACAGAGAGTGTTTCGCTACTGGAAGGAGGGCCAGGTGTCATGGAAAGAATACAGGGATGCTGTTCGTGTTTGTAGGGAGAAAGTTCGTGTGGCCAAAGCACACCTAGAGTTGAAGCTGGCTGTGTCTGTGAGAGAAAACAAAAAGTTTTTTTTTAGATATGTGAATGGAAAAAGGAGAACTAAAGAATACATAGGGCCGCTCCTTGATAGGGAAGGTCTCCTCACAGACAATGACATAGGCAAAGCAGAGACGCTTAACGCCTTCTTTGCCTCTGTCTTCATTGCCGATGATGGGCTTCGGGACCCAGGGTGCCCCGAGCTGGAGGACCGGGACGGTGGGGATGACAAACTCCCAACCGACCCTGAACGTGTGCAGGATTTGCTACTCCACCTCGATCCCTACAAGTCCATGGGTCCAGATGGGATTCATCCCCGGGTGCTGAAAGAGCTGGCGGACGTCATCGCGGAACCTCTCTCAATTATTTTTCAACGATCCTGGGAATTTGGAGAGGTCCCGGTAGACTGGAAGCTGGCAAATGTCGTGCCGATTTTCAAGAAGGGTCAGAAAGAAGACCCTAGCAATTACAGGCCTGTCAGTCTCACGTCAGTGCCTGGTAAAATCATGGAGAAGATGGTTCTCGAACTTATTGAGGCGCACCTGGGGGACAAAGCAGTCATTGGTCCCAGCCAGCATGGGTTTGTGAAGGTAGGTCCTGCCTAACTAACCTGATTTCCTTTTATGATAAGATCACCCGTATGGTGGACCAAGGGAAACCAGCTGATGTGATTTTTTTGGACTTCAGCAAGGCTTTTGACACGGTTTCCCATAGGATCCTACTGGACAAAATGTCCAGCATACAACTTAACAAAAACATCATACAATGGGTGAGCAATTGGCTAACGGGCAGGGCCCAAAGGGTTATGGTAAATGGGGCTGCGTCAGGCTGGCGGGCGGTCACCAGTGGGGTCCCTCAAGGCTCCATTTTAGGGCCGGTACTTTTCAATATTTTTATAAA
>NC_048893.1:49637029-49682286 GCF_011077185.1 Oxyura jamaicensis | reverse complement strand
CTGGCTCATATTCAGCCGACTGTCCACTATCACTCCCAGGTCCTTCTTTCAATAATACCTTTCACAACAAGGTATTTCACAAATACCTTTCACAACAGAAAATTCCTATGAATTAACTTTAGCTTGTCTCTTGAGAAATTAATATTTCATAATATAGAATCATTAAGGTTTGAAAAGACCTCCAAGATCATCAGGTACAACTGTCCCCCTACTACCAATGTCACCCACTAACCATGCCTCTAAGCATCAAGTCCAACCTCTCCTTAAACACCCCCACGGATGGTGACTCCACCACCTCCCCAGGAAATCTGTTCCAATGCCTAACCACTCTTTCTGAGAAGAAATTTCTCTTAATTTCCAACCTAGACATCCCCTGGAGCAACTTGAGGCCATTCCCTCTTGTCCTATCACCAATTACCTGCAAGAAGAGGCCAACCCCTGTCTCCTCACAGTTTCCTTTCAGGTAGGTATAGAGATTAGTATGGTCTCCCCTGAGCCTCCTCTTCTCCAGACTAAACAATCCCAGTTCCCTCAGCCGCTCCTCATGGCACATGCATTTCAGACCCTTCATTAGCCCTTGTCTGGACAAGGTTCCAGTGCCTCAATGTCTTTCTTGTAGTGACGAGCCCCAAACTGAACACAGTACTCAAAGTGTAGCCTCACCAGAGCTGAGTAGAAGGGATGATCACCTCCCTGGTCCTGCTGGATGCTTATGACCTTCTTGGCCACCTGGGCACACTGCTGGCTCGTGTAGCTGAGCATAGACCAACACCCCCAGATCCTTTTCCTACGTACGGATTTCCAGCCACTCTGCCCCAGGCCTGCAGTTCTGTATGTTACCAAAGTGTAGGACCCTGCATTTAGCTCTGTTGAAGCTTATCTTAATGGCTTCTGCCCATTGCTCCAACCTGTTCAGGTCCCTCTGCAAGGCCTTTACATCCTCAAGAAAATCTCCACTTCTCCCCTGCTTGTTGTCACCTGCAAACTTACATTCAGTTCTCTCATCCAAATCAATAAAGATATTAAAGAGGATGGCCCCCAATACTGACCCCTTGGGAACACCACTCATGTCTGTGGTATCACTTCAATATCAAATATAAAAGATTTAGAATCAATCTGGAAACTGGCTGTTCCTCCTAACAAAGTTATATTTTCAGAGTTTGTTACTGTTATGTATTTCTTGTGGACCACTGTGAAGGCTTAAAAGAACAGCTTTAAATTAAATTATTTTTATTATTTTTTTTTTTATTATTTTTTTTGACCATATAAAATGCTTTCTGCCATTTTATGACGCTTAGACACTTATGACACTCACTTAGACACTAAGTGACACTTAGACACTTTATGACACTTAGAGACACTGAAATGTTGTTCATTTTGTGTGCTGTCCTATTGCCACTTTTCTTTCCAATGGAGTTGAAGTGAAATGAATATTTCAAATAATAATAATAAAAATAAAAATAAATATAAATATATATTTCACAAAGAGGACTGAGAATCACTGTCCCTAACTTTTCAGTATAGATACTTACATTGGAGCTAGTCATCTAGGCGTTCTTTAATGTTATTGAATATGAGCCAGCAGTGTGCTCAAGTGGCCAAGAAGGCCAACAGCACACTGCCTTGTATAAGAAACAGTGCAGCCAGCAGGGCTAGGGAGGTGATTGTCCCCCTGTACTCGGCTCTGGTGAGGCCGCACCTTGAGTACTGTGTTCAGTTTTGGGCCCCTCACTGCAGGAAGGACATGGAGGTGCTTGAGTGAGTCCAGAGAAGGGTAACAAAGCTGGTGAGGGGTCTGGAGAACAAGTCTTATGAGGAGTGGCTGAAGGAGCTGGGGTTGTTCAGCCTGGAGAAGAAGAGGCTCAGAGGAGACCTTATCGCACTTTACAGGTACCTTAAAGGAGGCTGTGGTGAGGTGGGGGTTGGTCTATTCTCCCATGTGCCTGGTGACAGGACGAGGTGGAATGGGCTAAAGTTGCACCAGGGGAGGTTTAGATTGTATATTAGGAGGAAATTCTTTACTGAAAGGGTTGTTAGTCACCAGAATAGGATGCCCAGGGAAGTGGTTGAGTCACCATCCCTGGAGGTTTTTAAAAGACGTTTAAGTGTCTGTGTCACTTAGTGATATGGTTTAGTGGAGGATCTGTTGGTGTTGGGTCAGAGGTTGGACTAGATGATCTTGGAGGTGGTTGGACTAGATGATCTTGGAGGTCTCTTCCAACCTAGATGATTCTGTGAAGATGGTACAGGTGGTCTCCTTCTGGAAAATACATGAAAATATGATAAATCATGGTCAGGTAGTGCTTGTCTCTCACCAAGCTGTAAAAGGAGTTTATTTGTTCAGCCTACTGGCCCCCACACAAGCGACTAATGTCACGGAGGTACTCAGAAATGGCCCACCTCACCCCACTTTAATACTCCAGAAGATCACAGGCAGAGTTTCTGTTGTCAGGCCTGACAGCCTAGGGCACCTCATGTGGTTTTGTGCTGTCATGTTTAGATACCTGAAGCAGAATACAGGCAAAGACTAAGATCTTTCAGTGTTGCTAACTATGTAAATGTGAGCTCTTTTGTAGGCACTCATTATAGCCAGAGGTGATTTATGGCTTGAAACTCTTCCTAAACAGAAGCAGCTCTTGCCTTTTGAGATATCCTAAGGTGTTTGAGACTTCTGCAAAAGGCTAGTAGATAGGATAAATTACTCTTGTGCAACCCTCTGGACTGGCAGGTAAAGACCAACTGGCCAGAGGTAGTCCAGGACATCTCAGATGTCTTCAGAAACACAACTCACTTACACAGTTATTCAACTCCTACAGTGAATTTGCAGTAGAACCTACTAAAACTATAGTAGAAACCTGGTATGTGTTCAGCTAACTCTCTAACTCTCTAAGCTTAATTGACAAGTGTTTTTTTGTTTGTTTGTTTTTGTTTTGTTTTGTTTTGTTTTTCCTTCTCCTAAACAGCAGTATATAGTCATTTGATTTGTCCTATAGTATTACTTGTCCAAGGGTATCCATAATATTCCAGTTCATCACTCATCACTGGTCCCCAACAAACCCGAAAATGAAAACCTTCCTTTTGAATAAAATCTTCAGATTTCTTTTCTGAACTGTGAAGGCAAAAATCATTGTAAAACTCCAAGAACAGTTCTTTGCTATTAATTTATTCTGTTTTATTTGTTACTTCTTCTCTAATATTTCTTTTGTTATTGCACATTCATTAAAAAAAAAAAAAAAACACTTTAAATATATTGATTTTTTTTTTTTTTTTTTTTTTTTTGGTGAATGAACTGGCTACATATTCTTGTTAATAGCCTGCTTTTCAGTTCCTATTGTATTCCCTTTCCTCTTTTGCTCAGTCTCTCAGCAGTCCTTTCTGATATCACATCTTGCCAACATTCTTCACTACTGTGAAGTATTACAGAACTAAGACTGTTTTAATTAGCTGACTACTACATTAAATTGTACCTATATAGTACTTCCCTATACCGGAGGGACATTTTTTAAATTTAAGTATGTGAAAGTATGTTGTGGTTTAACCCGGCTGGCAGCTAAACAGCACACAGCCGTTCGCTCACCCTCCCCCCTCCCTCTCTGGGATGGGGGAGAGAAACGGGAAAGTGAAGCCTGTGGGTTGAGATAAAGGCAGTTTATTAAGATAGAAAATAATAATGGTAATAATAATAATATGTACAAACAAGTGATGCACAATGCAATTGCTCACCACCCGCTGACCGATGCCCAGCCCAACCCTGAGCACCCCGCCCCCCCAGCCCGGTTAGCCACCCCTATATATTGTTTAGCATGACGTCAGATGGTATGGAATACCCCTTTGGCCAGTTTGGGTCAGCTGTTCTGGGTTTGTCCCCTCCTAGCTTTTGCTGCACCCCCAGCCTGCCCGCTGGCAGGACAGAGCGAGGAGCTGAAAAGTCCTTGGCATAGTGTAAGCATTGCTCTCCAGCAATTAAAACATCAGCATGTTATCAGCACTCTTCTCATCCTAATCCAAAACATAGCACCCTACCAGCTACTAGGAGGAAAAATAACTGTCCTAACTGAAACCAGGACAAAGTACAACAAAGACCTCAAATAGCTATTTCTATTTCTTAGCTTCAAATTCACATCTCACATTTATACTTTTGTCTGAGTCCTCTTTCAGCAAACTAACAGACACCTTATGTACTGAGTTTACTTGATTTCCTCCTTTTACAGTTAATTAACATGATTAAATATTTATACTGCTATCACAACCTATGTCCCTATCAAGATTGAGGTCTTATTGTGTTAAATGCAGTGTTAAATGCAGTGTTGTGTTAAATACAATAAAAACACATCCATCACATTCAAAACTTATGAATAATTTTGTTTTCTTTCAATGAGTAATTGCTTACTACATGAAATATTCTTCAATTTCTGAATAGAAAATAAACTTGATTAATATACTTGGCTTTAATTTAAAGGTAAATAATAGTTTTTCACACTGAAGGATTAGGATGTCTCTCTCATTATGCCAGAAGTCATATATTACTTAAATTTTAATTATGAACATTATTATAATGTTCAAACAACATGACCATCTGTATTTAACAGGGAAAGGTATGCAAATTGAGAACTACAAATAGATTTATAACAAATAGCCATTCCTATGGCAAAATAGACTGTAAAGGAGTTTGCATTCACAAGGAGAAAGAGTAAATATGCTTCTAAAGAAGCTCTTACTTTATGGAAGTAATGTATCTTAGAAGAAAAACACTGGAATTAAATGTTATATGAAAGTATATGCACAAGTGAAAATTTATATCCTTATTCCACTACATATACTAACATCCTGTTATTAGCAATAATAAGAATATAAGTAATACTAATATAAGTAATATATAAGTAATATGTAATATAAGATATAATAAGATATAATAAGGTATAACATAACATTATATAACCTATATATATTACTAGTATAAGTATAGAAAATAATTAGCAATTTTATATCCTGTAATATTTCAGAAAATAAAAGTATGGTTGCATTCAAATAGAACTGAACAGTTATAAATTTCAGTTTATGTGAGTCATCAAAGAATTACAGTTATTCTGGGCATCTCTTCCCAAGAAACAGTACAATAATAAAATCACTTTCATGCCTCAAGATTTGGTCAACTTCTCATTAACTCATTCTCCGAATCACCTCAGATTAAAGCATGTATTATGATTTGCAGATTTTTTATTTTTATTTTTTATTCTATTTGTGCACCTGGATGCACTGACTCCATAAGGCATACTCAGCCCATTTTCAGACAAGACCTGTACACAAATACCTGGAACAGAATACACTCTGGAACTGTAATTAATATGTTTAAAGATTAAACATGACTAATATAGCATAAGCACAAATAACAGATAGGGCTCCTACAAAGATTATGTGAGTGTGAGCAGTTTCTGGTACATGATCCTTTAAATGAAACTTAGTATAATGTGGCAGTATTGAGGTTAAAGCATGTTCATTAAAAACCACCCAATGGACAGGAAAGATACTTCCCATAATCTAGTAGTTCACTTGTTAAAGTGCTTGTGAGAAGGAATAGACCTTAGAGCCAAGTGATGAGGATGTAGAAGATGAAAAGCCTCTGGTCAAAGGTACCCAGGCCTTAATATCTAAAAGGAGAAGGGAAAATCTGATTTCCCTTGTGAGTGATGTCAATGTCACTTCTAAAACATGAGGTAGCAGTGAACAGAATATGCCTCAGGCTTCTTTTAGCATCTAGTTTGGGGAAACAACAATTAGATTACATTTCTTGCTTCATGCTGATGCGATTTAGGGCCCTAAAAGCTCTCCAGCATAACTTCAGCATAAATATGTTATATTTTCAGGCAGAACAATCTGCATTGGTCACATAATGAATTTACAGTGGCCATTTTTATCCCCCAGAAAGCTCTAAAATCACCTGAAGACTTGAGTTTCAGTAGAATCAGGAATACAGTTCTTTTTATCAGAAACAGAAGTTTCTAAATGAGTTCAAAATGTCTGAGCATTTCAGTCTATGTTGAAGTGATCAGTACATCAGTATTGCATGAGCTATCCTAATTGAAAGCTTCCTTTTTCTAGAAAGTTTGTTCATCTGAATTGCTGACATCTCTTCCTTGAAGATGAGCTAGAATGTCTTCCTCTTCCAAATAAAAAAAAAAAAAAGAAAAGAAAAAAAAAAGAAAAAAAAAAAAAAGAGCTTTTAGCTTTTCCACTTAAAGTCCTTTGAAAAGAAAGTCAAGAAGAAGACAGATAAGAAAGAAGGAAGGAGTTTCTGAAAGTGAAAGTGACCACAAATGACATTAAAATAGCTAACCACAGAAAGCTTCGCTGTGCCATCTAGTGAAAGCAAAGAGAGCAACTCTATGATGAAATATAAGTTCATGCTCACTAAGCATAATGCTGAACTGAGTCTGCTGTAGATAATAATCTCCAAACCTTCCTACAGCCTTTCTCTGGAAGCAGACACAGGTTAGTGTGTTTTCTTTGTAGGAACCAAAGATTATTTCAAGGTAATCAGAGATTAAGATGCCTGACTTTTCATTGTGGCTTTTCATTTAGAGGATATTTATGGTAACAGGAAATATTGTTACATAGTGTTACATATTGCATTATTTTCTTGGCATGGTTTGCATTTGATATTACCATCATAGTTCAAATTTAATATTTTTTATTCTTAGTATGAACATCTAGCTACTAACTAAATTTGTGCTGTTTTAAAGAAAGGGTGATTAATAAATAAATATTTTAATAAATAAAGATTAATTCTATTTTTAGAGGAAAGAAGGAACCTGACCCAACAATGTTTCTTGCTAAAATGTTTTTGAAGACTAATTAAAAGAAATGAGCTTTATGTTTTTCTATCAGTAATGCTTTTTAAATCATTCTCTTATTAATATTTATGAGATATATTGAAAATTTGGAGGTGGAGTAGCTGAAAAATACAGGTAAAAATGTAACTGACCCAACTTGTGTGTCTCATGCTTTGTCAGCATGAGAAGTGATTTACCCAGAAAAGAATACAATTAAGTAAAACTACAGAAGTTTATAAATCTGCAAAGAACAAATCTTTAAGATTTGATCCATCTTCAGATGAATATGTAAATAATATTTGAAACCCAGAATATTTCAGCTTGCAATTTTGGTTCATCACACAAATTTCATCCACTATGAAATTATGCAAGCGATTTAATCTCTCTGTTCATTTTTCTTCTTCCAAAAGTATACATCTTAATGTATATTCATGTATACTTTTATATAAATATATAAATATTTATATATTAAATATATTAATATTAATTAATATTAATATATTAAATATATTAAAATATTATATGTTAAATAAATATATAAATGTATATTTATGTATATTAATGTATATTTAGAAGTAACAAGGTGGAACATCTCTATAAGGTCTAATGATTTATAAAAGTATTTAGGAAGCAATAACCAGCAGCATTGTGCATTGTGGATATTACAATCACTGGAGGAAAAAAAAAATATATATATATGTTCATATTCCAGAGTCTCAATTTTAACATAAAATCCAAGTTAGCAAGGAAGAAGCAGAATGAGGTGAACTGTGGGATGACTTTTTAGATAATATAAGAATAGTCTTCCTTAGAAAATGATATGCTAAGTTAAGAGATGATGTCAAATAATAGCTATATTGAAATCAGTAGGCCTTCTGCGACTGACTACATTGAAACAAGATTTTTATCTTAGCCAATGAAAATTAGACCTCTTTCCACTCACACTTGCAACTCTCATCACATCTATTTTCAGACATTTTTTAAAAATGTGAAGAACTAACATCATAATTTTACAAAAAGATAAAAGAAGGTATAAAATAATTCCATTTAATGTAGAAAATGTATTGAGACCTAATTTATTTAAAATAAGGTAAGTAAATTAAAGCAAAAAATAACAGTCACGTACAAGACATCGGTGTGAACAGTATGGAAAACTCAATGGCTTTAAAGAGCATAGAGAAAACAACAACAACAAAAACAAACAAACAAAAACCAACACTTTAAGATACATATTGTTTTATAACAACTACCACATGTTATGGACTAATTTGGACTTGTCTCTGAATTGCTCAATGATAGATTGAGATTCGGTAATCTGCCTCTACTACAAAAGATGGATGGTAAATATTTCAACAATATTCTGAAAAGGAAACACACAGTTGAGAAAGCTGAGAAAAAGGAAAGACACAGCTGAGTAACAAGGCCCAATTTTTCAATGTTTAAACTGCTGAGATGAAAAGAACTGATATTTAACTCATGAGACTTCACCAGAAGGCCTATATAGTTGATCATGATTTGTTTTTAGTATACATAATTGTTCAGTACAAAATTATTTTATTTCACTTCAGCATACAGGATCAGATTGGACAGGCATCAGCATTTGTACCTTCACCAGTGTTAAAGAAATTCATTCTTGTTAGGAGCAGCAAAGTCAAACTAGTCAAATAGATTCTGTAGATTGAGTCCCCAGGGAGCTGTCCCCAGCCAGTAAAAGAATGCTAAAGACAATTATCAAAGACACTGTTAAGAAAATGTGAACTGTGGACTCTCATGTCTGGAACAGCCATGAGATATATTTTAATATTGAAAAAAAAAAAAAAAAAAAAAAGGAAAAAAAATCTAAAAGCTGATTCTGAAATTCTTTTCCTTGGTGCTTACAGAAGACAAGACATTTCTTGCAATTATCTGCTTAAATTCTTGACTTGTTTTTTTCAGTAACTTTTGTGCCAGCTTGCTGGTTACTTCATTTCTGGAGATAATACCCTAGTGTCCTTAAAGAAGGTGACAATATAAACTCTTATTCTTTGGGGACAGAGGGGAAATGAGGGATTAGTCTGGGGGAGCAGTCCCAGGGTTGGGGGTGAGGGCAATGGTGCACCTTAAGTGAATCTACACCCGTGCATGCAGCATGGGCAACAAACAGGAGGAGCTGGAAGCCATTGTGCAGTAGGCAAACTATGACCTAGTTGCCGTCACTGACACATGGGACCACTCTCATGACTGGAATGCTGCAACGTATGGCTACAAGCTCTTCAGAACAGACAGGCAACTAAGGAGGGGTGGTGGCATGGCTCTCTATATTAGGGAGTGTTTTCATGTTGTTGAGCTTGGGGTTGGACATGATAAGGTAGAGTTCCTGTGGATAAGGACTGGGGTGATGACCAAGGCAGACATCCTGGTGGAGGTCTGTTATAGATTGCCAAACTAGGATGAAGAGATGGATGAGGCATTCTATAAGCAGCTGGCAGAAGTTACATGATTGCCAGCACTTGTTCTAATGGAGGACTTTAAATTCCTAGACATATGCTGGAAAAACAATACAGCCCTGAGGAAGCAGTCTAGGAGGTTCCCGGAGTGAGTGAAAGATAGCTTCCTGACTCAGCTGGTTACTGAGCCTACTGGAGGTGCCCCGCTAGACCTGCTGTTCATGAACAGAGCTGATGAACTGGTGGGAGACATGGTGGTCGGGAGCTCTCTTGGGCAGAGTGACCACAAAATGGTAGAGTTCTTTATTCTGGGTGAAGTCAGGAGGGGGGTGAGTAAAACTGCTACTTTGGACTTCCAGAGGGCAGACTTTGAATTGTTCAGGGCACTGACAGGGAAGGTTCCTTGCGAGACAGCCCTGAAGGGCAGAGGGGTCCAAGAAGGCTGGATGCTCCTCAATAAAGAAGTCTTAAAGGCACAAGAGCAGGCTGTTCCCTTGTTCTGTAAGACGAGTTGGCGGGGAAGACCAGCGTGGCTGAACAGGGAACCTTTGCTAAGTGTGCAGGAGAAAAAGAGTTTATGTCTGATGGAAGAAGGGGCAGGCAACTCAGGGAAAGTACAAGGAAGTTGCCATCATATACAGAGAAAAAATCAGGAGGCCAAAGCCTAGTACAAGCTCAATCTGGCCTCTAAAGTAAAAGAAAACAAAACATGACTTTATAAATATATTAATGCCAAGAGGAGGGCCAAGGAAAATCTCCATCATTTAATGGATGGGGGGGGGCGGTAAGAGGGGGTGGATATATCCTACTGAAGATAAGGAAAAGGGTGAGGTTCTTAATGCCTTATTTCACCTGTCTTTACTAGCCAGACCACTTAACCTCAGGGTACTCAGCCTCCCATCCTGGTAGTCTGGGATGAGAAGCAGAAGAAACTCCCCACAGTTTGGGTAGAAACATTTAGAGACCTGCTGCTCCACCTGGACTGTCACAAGACCATGGGTCCAGATGGGACCATCTGAGGGTGCTGAAGGAGTTGATGGATGGTGATTGATGGACTGCTTTCCATCGTCTATCAGCAGTCATGTAGAGATCCTGGATGACTGGAGACTTGCTAATATGACACCCATCTATATGAACGGTAGTAAGGAGGATCTGGGGAACTACAGGCCTGTCCGCCTGACCTGGGTACGAGGAAAGGTGATAGACCAGGTCATTTTGAATGCAATTACGCAGCATATGTGGGAGAACTGAGGGATCAGGCCCAGTCAGCATGGGTTCATGAAAGGCAAGTCCTGTCTGACCAACTTCATCTCTTTTGACCAGGGAACCCACCTGGTGGATGAGGGAAAGCCTGCTGACATAGATGTCAGCAAGCCATGGTCTCCCCTACTATATTCCTGGTCTCCCCCAATGGTCTCCCCCAATATATTCCTGGAAAAGCTGGCAACCGTGGCTTGGATAGCTGCATTTTTTGCTGGGTTAAAAACTGGCTGCACAGCTGGGCCCAGAGAGTAGTGGTGAATGGAGAATCCAGCTGGCAACTGGTCACCAGAAGTGTTCTCCAGGTGTTGGCATTGGGGCCCACACTCTTTAATATCTTTATTGATGATTTGGATGAGGGAATGAAGTGTACCCTCAGTAAGTCTGCAGACAACACCAAGTTGGAGGGAAGTGTTGATCTGCCAGAAGATAGGAAGGCCATGCAGAGGTACCAGGGGTCAATGGGCAGAGGCCAATGGGATGAGATTCAACATGGCTAAGTGCCGGGTCCTGCACTTTGGTTGCAACAACTCCATGCAGCACTACAGAGCTGGGGGAGAGTGGCTGGAAAGCTGTTCAGAGGAAAAGGATCCAGGGGTGCTGATTGGTGTTCACCTGAACATGAGCCAGCAGTGTGTCCAGGTGGCCAAGACAGCCAACGGCCTCTGGCTTGTATCAGGAATAATGTAGCCAGCAGGACCAGGGAGGTGATCGGCCCTCTGTACTCTGCTCTGGTGAGGCTGCACCTCATGTACTGTGTTCAGTTTTGAGCCCCTCACTACAAGAAGGGTATCAAGGCTTTGGAGCCTTGTCCAGAGAAGAGCTATGAAGCTGGTGAAGGGTCTGGAATGCATGTCCCATGAGGAGCAGCTGAGGGAACTCATGAGGGAAGTCAGCTGAGGGAACTTGTTTAGTCTGGAGAAAAGGAGTTCCAGGGGACACCATATTGCTCTGTACAACTATGTGAAAGGAACTTGTGAGGAGCTGGGAGTCAGCCTCTTCTCGCAGATAACTAGTGATAGGACTAGAGGGAATGCCCTCAAGTTGTACCAGGGGAGTTTTAGTTTGTAAATTAGGAGAAATTTGTTCTCAGAAAGAGTAGTTAGGCATTGGAATAGGTTGTCCAGGGAAGTGGTGGAGTCACTGTCCTTATTCAAGGAAAGGTTACACTTTCCAACATTAATGATTCTATGATTTCTGGGGGGATATAATGTGTGGTTTTGTAAGCGCAGAAATGGTTAAGACATTTTTGCAGAGCTCTTTACTGTGGAAAATGAAGGAGGGCATATACCTTTGGTGCAGGCTACACACATCCCTCAGTTGCTATGCAATCCAATAACTTTTTTTTTTTTTTTTTTTTTTAATATATATATATATATATATGACCTCATTTGGCAAATAGGAAATAAATATTTTCAGGAGAAGGTATTGTCTCAACCAGAGTGCACTTGGAGAAATATGATGGAACAATTAAAAACAGTACCACTGAAGACTACTCCATGGCATACATCATGATTGTTTCCAGTTCTGCTCTTAAGGACCAAACAAGGTTCATTGTAACCACACAAAAGCCAGGACTGTTGCTGAAATATTTCTGGCACTGTGTTCTTGCACGAGGGTAGATCATTATTTGCCTTTTGTATTTTTACATACACTGAGGGAAGTCAAAGTTCAGCACCTTTAAATAATAACACATCTATATTTTTTCATAAAGAAATTAAAAAGACAGCAGAATTCTTAAATTCTTAGATATTATAATGGCAAGCAATTGCCCTGTACTTTGTCATTTGCCAAGTAAAATAAATAAATTTGGGTATCAAATACTAGTTGAGAGCTTTATGCAGTAACCTTTTGAGAGCATGGCAGAACAGGGGTCTTGCCATGTTTCCAATAATTTCATTTTATCAAAGTTTTATGAAAATATCCTGACAAGTCATTTTTTCTTCTTTTTGTTCAAGAAATGCTGATACACTGAAATCATTTTTACTTCTTAAGACTGCATGGATTTCTTCCTACTCAAATGGGACATGATATTGAATAATTTAACAACTTGAAAAAAATCTATATTTCTGTAATAAAATATAATGTTAAAGTATGAGTGATCAAAAAAAAATATTCTAGTAAATTCAAAACATTTTATTATATTATATTGAATTACATTTATTGATTTATATTCCAAGCAGAAAAGTAAAAAGTAATTTGTTTCAGTCCTACCAAGATGAAGTTAGATTCTAATATTTCACTGTGTTATAAGATTTCCACCATTTGACATTATTTAGGTATACAAGTTAATCTGAGCAGTGGAATTCTGTATAGATTTTCCCACTAAGCAGAGCTCTATTCATGAAAATTCATAGAAAACACCACTGGGTAGAATATTTTTGTCTTAAGATTTGTAAGTGCACGTCTGTGATGTGGAAATGATGGGTCAGAAACATAAAACCAATGCCATTTTAAGTGATAGATATATCTAGGTGCCTTGGAATTCTTTGGAAAGCAGAACTTAAAATAATTTAAAGTAAAATAGAGAAATTCCTGACAGTGTCAGGTAACTGTGTCTTGTTAAAATAATCTTACTTTCTTGTACATAAATATATGTATTTTTCACCCATAATGGAAGCACTAATCATAAATCACCATGCCACTTTATCCATCCTCCTTTGACACCGTATTGCCTTAGAGTCTCCATCTCTAAGCCTCATACTGAACAGACACACTTTCAGCAGCTCTCAGAGAGATGGAAAAAATAAAATAAATAAATAAATAATAAAAAACATGATAATTGCTCTTGTTGCATTTGTAGTAAAAGACATCACAGGAAATTAGACCTGTATCAAATGATTGCCTCCCCAGGCCCTTTACTTTCTTTTTTTTTTTTCTTTTTCTTAATTTACATGCGAATTGAGGAAAAGTGACTATGGAAGAGATTATTTCCCCTCTTGGATGTTTTTGCAGAGTGAACGAACTCATTAAGGTTAAAGAACATTAACAGAGGTGTTGCATTGAGCACCTCTAGGGAATCAAAAGAATATCTAACAACATTACTTCAAGTATTCATGGCTATATATTGCCTTATTAGTTAGTTATAAAATTAGATATCTGAGTAGCATAACATTTTAATTTATGCTTAATTTATTGTCTTTGTGAATAACTTTTTTCACAAAACAGGAAAGAATTATGTTTCTTACATAATGAATTATTAAGACAATTTTCAACTAACAAAGGAAATTGCATACTAAGTTTAGTAATCAGCAATGAAACAAATTTTTTTTTTAAAAAAAAAAAGCATAATTTATTTCTCTGGAATGCTAAAGTAATTAGAAAAATGTATAAAATTTTAATGAATACACTAAAAGAAGAATTGTAGGGAAAAAAAATGTTTATTTGACTTTTGATATATGTCCCATAGATGAAATCTTTCTTCAAGGTTAATGTATGTATTTTTAGTCTGAAAATATAGTATGGATAGTCCCTTGTATGTCTTACACAAGTTAATTTCTTCATTCACATAGGCAAGAAGTAGGAAAAAAATTGCTATTTAAATTAGATTATTGTGCTTTGGACAATCTGTGAAAAGACAGAAACATAAAACAGCTAAATTTTAACTTGGAAAAGCTTATTCTTGTGTATTTTTAAGTTTCAAGTTAATTTGGAATCTGAGAAAATTCTGCTTGGAGAAATCTGGATCCAGATTTTGTGAAGCGCAGTATCCCAAAAGACTGTTCTCACTCCAACCCCTCTGTAAACATGCTGAAAAACACCCATGTTTATACACATACAATTATCTGTGCATCTAGATAAAGATGCTAGATACCTTTGTAGAAAAAGATGTGGTGGACCACAAGTGGAAGGTGAGCCAGCAAGACACCCATGCAGCAAAGTGGGTGGCCACCTACGTCCTGGACTGTTCTAGCAAGTTCCCAGCCAGCAGGTTGAGGGCAGGGATCCTTCCCCTTTGTTCTGCACTTGTGAGACCTCATCTAGAGAACTGTGTCCAGGTTTGGGCTCCCTAATGCCAGACCAGAGTCCAGCAGAACGTCACTGAGATGGTGGGAAGCAGGAGCACCTGGCATACAAGACCGAGAACTGCTCAGCAGAGGTCGTATTGCTACCTGACTTGCTACCTGGCAGAGCCAGACATGTCTCAGAGGGGCACAATGGAAGGATGGGAGGCAGCAATGGGGACATGTTGGAACATGGTGAATTCCAAGTAGATGTTTGGAAAAAATATATATTATGAAGGTCATGAGTGTAAATATCATGAGGGTGATAAAATGGTTTAAGAGGTTGCCCACAGTGCTTGTGGAGTCTCTGTCCTTGCAGATATTCAAAACTTAGTTGGTCATGGCTGTGAACAACTTAACTGTAGTTGGCCATTCCTTTCAGCAAAAAAAATGAATTGTTCTGTTTTCAGAATAACATTTTTCAGTGTTTAAAGCACAGTTAGAATCTAACCTAATTTTATTTATATACATATACGTGCATAGATATTTGTATATTTACACACACGCACCACATACATACATACATATATATCCTCTACAAGAATTAGGTTTCTATGGATAACAGACAACTGTGCTGGGTCTTGTTGGGATGGCGCTAACTTTCCCTGCAACAGCCCACACATTGCTGTGCTCTGTACTTGTGCTCTATCAGCAGTCTGGAGCTGGGCAAGAGATGGGAGGTGACAAAACCAGCCTAAACCAACCAAAAGGGTATCTTATAGTACACTATGTCACACTCAGCAATAAAAGGTGGAAATGGGAAGGAGAAGCAGTGCTCTTGTTATGAAAACATTTGTCCTCCCAAAAAACCGCTATGTGTATTGAGGCCCTGCTTCCTGGGACATGGCCAAACATTGCTCATTGATGGGAAGTAGAGAGTAATTTATTTTTTCTCTGTGCATTCACATGGCCTTTACTTTCTTTACTTCTTTTTGTTTGTTTGTTTTCCCTCATGCATGGCCTTTATTTTTTGTTTGTTTTTTCCCTCTTCTTTTCCTTTTCCCTTTAATTATATTATTCTTATCTCAACAAGTGAGTTGTTTTGTTTTGTTTTGTTTTGTTTTGTTTTTCTTCTTTTCTTTTCTTTCCAGAATACTTTCTTCTTCCTCTCTTCTTCTAAGGAGGATGAGAGCAGTTGTAGTGGAGTTCAGCTGGCTAGCAAGGTAAAAACACCATAAGTAGTAGCAAGAGATAAATCTGACAATATTGTATTTAGATATGATTCATTCAAGAAGACCAGATATTTCATCACACAGGATTCTGTTCAGTTTTGAAAGGACCATTTTCTTACAGGAGTGAAGGATGGAACTCCATCTTTCAATCTGGCAGACAGACAACAATGCAGGTAGGTGCTTCTAGATCCTGGAGGTTAGCCCAAGGCCTCAGGAAACAGCAGCTGCAGAACTGTGAACTACCTGGGTGTAAAGTGAATATGACTTTCTTGACACCAGAAATCTTTGCCCATATGTGTCGCCACAAAAGAAAACAAAACAGAACAGCGACAATGACAACAAAAAAAGATTGCCACTGATTTGATAAGAGATTGTTGTGAGGGAGGCTTATGACTCACAGAATAAACCTGTGACAGGAGGAATTCAAACTAATTTCAAATATTAGAATTTCTTTGAAACAGGGAAAGAGCCTGTCCACCTGGGTTAGCTCTAAGGAAATAAAATTGTGTTTGCCAAAATTGTTGGAGTTAGTTTCTTTATAGTTTTGCCTGTTATTTCTTTTTTTTTTTTTCATTTTTTCTTTTTCCAAGTGCTGAAGTAGAGGATGAACAGTCATGCAATAATGAGAGCACTCACAAATCTCTTTCTTTCAATTCTATTTTGAATGAGCTAGTGACAACAAATAAATAAATAAATAAATAAATATCAGTGGTTTATTGTGAGATTGAAAAGGAAGATTCATTTCTAATTAGCATTGAAAAATGTCTACTGGTTTCCAGTTCCCATGAGGTTTTGCAATAGTGTGACAGCTAATTGTCATTAATTCTAACAAAATGTTTCATAATTAATTTACAAGCATATTGTAATAATCAGAAATAATTAAAATCACTTTAACATTAAAACTTTTATAAATATGTAGAATTCTGTTAATAAATTCATAATGAAACAAATGAGGACTGAGAGTCTCTTTTTGTGCTGTGTAATAGAGAACGATACTCATTTGGAGTCTTTCACTGGACTCCTGGGCACTATAACAACATGAGAAATAAATTATAACAGCAGAGCCATGCAAATTCTACTACTTCAAACCTGTACTTTAATTTCTAATGATGCATGTGAGCCTGCTGCACTGATCATAATATATTCACACAGTCTTATACACATGCACTCATCCTCCTTATGTTGTTTCTTTTCCTCCAATGATTTTTTTTTTTAAAAAAATCATTGTCAGTCTGTTCCAGTTCTGACTCCATTTTCTGAACTTAAGAAAATTAGTTTAAAAATATTTATTACAGATGAGTGAATCAAGTGCATTTTGTATTTGGGAAATGGAAGGCTAGCCTTGTTTGCTTGACCAGCTCTCACATCCAGTAACTCATAATGAGTTTCTCAGTCATTAGTCTAAACAAGTGAGGTTTTCTGGTAACAATAAAATAGGGACATGGTCTGCTAGTCAAGAAAGCAATCACAATGAAGTGGGGGTCTGCTGTTTTCATATTATGAAAATGCAAGAAAACAATAAGATCACTTCACTGTATAGTCTCTAGAGGACTTTAGAACTTTGAGGTCACAGATGACCTTCAAAGTCACAAAAGACAAAATGTTGAGGAAATAAAGTACTAAAATAGGATCACAGAATCACAGAAATACTAAGGTTGGAAAAGACCTCCAAGATCATCTGGTCCAGCTGTCCCCCTACCACCAATGTTGCCCACTATACCATGTCCCTAAGCATCAAGTCCGACCTCTCCTTAAACATCCCCAGGGACTCCACCACTTCCCCAGGCAACCCGTTCCAATGCCTGACTGCTCTTTCTGAGAAGAAATTTCTCCTAATTTCCAAACTAAAACTCCCCTGGTACAATTTGAGGGCATTCCCTCTAGTCCTATCACTAGTTATCTGCGAGAAGAGGCTGACTCCCAGCTCCTCACAAGTTCCTTTCACATAGTTGTACAGAGCAATATGGTGTCCCCTGAAAATCCTTTTCTCCAGACCAAACAATCCCAGTTCCCTTAGCTGTTTCTCATGGGACATGCATTCCAGACCCTTCACCAGCTTCATAGCCCTTCTCTGGACAAGCCTCGATGTCTTTCTTGTAGTGAGGGGCCAAAACCTGAACACAGTACATGAGGTGCAGCCTCACCAGTGCAGAGTACAGAGATCACCTCCCTGGTCCTGCTGGCTACATTATTCCTGATACAAGCCAGGATGCCACTGGCTTTCACAGAATAACAGAATCATCTAGGTTGGAAGAGACCTCCAAGATCATCTAGTCTAACCTCTGACCTAACACTAACAAGTCCTCCACTAAACCATTTCACTAAGCTCTACATCTAAATGGCTTTTAAAGACCTCCAGGGATGGTGACTCAACCACTTCCCTGGGCATCCTATTCCAGTGACTAACAACCCTTTCAGTAAAGAAGTTCCTCCTAATATCTAACCTAAACTTCCTCTGGTGCAACTTTGGCCCATTCCCCCTCATCCTTTCACTAGGCGCATAGGAGAATAGACCAAAGCCCACTTCGCTACAGCCTCCTTTAAGGTACCTGTAGAGTGTGATTTCTTGTCTACCTGGGCACACTGCCTGCTCATGTTCAGGCTAGCAGTTTCCATTTGTTCCTGAAGAATTGGTGCTCCCTCCAATATCTATAGCTGATCCATTTATGAATAAAATGTCTCATAGTATCAATTCCACACTGACTGCAGTACATATTCACCCAGAACTCATTTACCACCAAGCACTACCGTAGTACATACATCAGTGTGTTCCCCTCACAAATTCTACCAACAAGCCATACATATTCAAATTAAAAAAATAAATATGTAAATGCTGCAGTGTGCGACTCTTTTGTGTGACCATTTTGGAAGTAGTCAAGTAAAACCTGGTTTCATATAGGTTTTCAACTAAATTGGTTATCAAAATATTTTATTTCCTTTATATATTTTCTATCAATAAAAATGACCTCATAAAGCATTCCTGATGAAATTCGTTCCTGATTAAATTCAGAAATGACACATAACTTAAGTCAAAGTTTGAAAATCTAGGTTTGCCATGTCCTGCAGAAAATTACCAATATTCTGGACAGTCAAAAAAGACAAGTATCCAGAAGCGATTTATGTAGAATTTCAGAGACTGACTTACTTCTGCCTCCCAGTTTTGTATATAATCCTGTCAAATAGTAATACAAAAATTTACTACCATAGTCCTTATATATATATATATATTTCAAAATACTGTTCAGATATTAATTTAATCTTTGGAACATACACAACCCAATTACATTTCTCCAGTTTATTCACAAACAAAGTCAGTCCTGCGTAGGGCACACACAAAAATTTCACTCAAGTACCAAAAGATATAATTGATTATCAGACAAATTATAATTAGAGCGAAAACTCCATCTCTCCTGAGTAATGCCATTGCTACTCTAAGTTGATTTTAGGATCCATAAAAAACACTGTTGCTTTAATTAATATATATATATTTATACATTTCTATGATTCATTTATTGCAAAGATAGTATGACACTCAAAACCAGTTTTCAAAATTCACAATGAGGTTAACAGTAAAATCCCATCTTAAAAGACAGAATGAAGATTTCTTCTTCCTTCCTCACCCCTACCAAATAATCTTCTTAAGCAGGTCCTGTAATGAGGTCCTGATAGTGAGGCAGACTGGGGAGTCTGAGAACTCTTCTGATCCATCACATTAATTGTTCCTCTCTTCCACAGTTGGAGGCCCAGTGCTTACAGCACTTATTGTGTGGTAAGATTTAGCAGCATATCAGAATAAAAATTTGAGGCAAAATACAACCATATTCTGATCCAAATTGTCACTTCTTTCATAAGGTTGAAACAGTATCAGTTATTCTTTTAGTACAACAGGTCATTCATGTGTTCCTACCTTGAAAGATTTTTTTTTTGAGACAAAGTAAGACATCTGAACACGCACTTTAGATTTAATGAATTCATTCAATATATTGAGACTGTTTTTCAAAATATTAAAGATAAATGTATATCTTTACAATATTAACTTCTGTATTATTTTTATTCTCCAACTACATATTTTTGTCCTAATAGAAAAAGATGATGTTATGGAAGTCTTTATTATCTAAAATGTCAGTTCTGCACAGGATAAAGCTACACTTGAAATTAATTTTATTTTTTATATTAGATGAATATGTACATATTTCCAAAACAGCTGATGTCTATTTTTGTTGCATAGCAACAGAACAACAAACTTGAGATTAGTTGTACTGTAGAAGAAAAAAAGGTTCTTCTATGTGTGGCTGAATAAAGAGCATACAAATTGATTAAGGATCTTTGAGGAACCCTCTTTCCTCTGCATGCTATACCTGACAGTTAAAAAACACATGGAAATCAAAGCAGATACCAAAGTGATGTATACTCAACAGAAGGGAATAAGGTGCTAAAGGATTCCTACACTCAAACTAAATTCTCTATTAAATATATTCATAAATAATAAAAACATATGAAAAACTCAAATCTGGAAGATTATTTTAAGTCTATAAAAATGTGTCAATTAATGAGGTACAAGTTATATAAATCGAATAGACCATATTTTCTTTATTTCTTATTCAAGGAAGACTTTAACTGATATACCTGAATTTAATTTTCTTGCGAAATCACAATGTAAATTGACAGTTCCCTAGAAAACTGTCCTTACCATCCACATAATCTGTAATATTTGTTCTAGGATATCCTCCATCTCATAATATTTAATTTATTATTCATCTCAAAAATGTTTGCAACAGTGTCATTCAAGAACAAAACAAAAACATGCTAGTTAAAATTTCACTAAGAAAGTACTAAAGGCACTATTAAATGGAAAATTCAATGATGTAAGTATTTCAACTTGCAGTCAATATACTGAATAACACAATTCGTTTCACTGAATTTAATCTGAGAAAAAGGTCAAAGAAAGATGTTCTTAAACTTCTCTGATATACCTATATATATATATATATATATGTAAAAGTGCTTTCTATGGGAAAAATATAAAATCCTTTAGTGTATACTGAAGCTCATTTCCAATGGAAGTAGAATTTGGCTCCAACTGTTAAATGATGTTTTATTTTCATGTTGTGATAATAAGGAAATACATTTTCTTATTGAAATACAGAATACCGTCTGTTATACTTCCACACTGAATACATATGTTGTCTTCTTTTTTCTGTCATAAATACTTTAATATTCTGGAGTCAGAGAAAAAGAAACCAGCTTTATATTATGTCTAAAAACTTAATTGTATTCTATTTCTGTTTGCACGTATTTTATTCATATCTCAGTTCCTAAATCTTCAGAAGAAAAACAGTTTTCAGTTCATATTCATTGGGACACTTGGACAAATTATGTTTTTGCTCACAAAATGTTCAGCCTCATTAATTTTTAGAGTCACTCAGGAGTGCAGGAGATCAGACTTCCTTTCACTACTTACAATATGATACAAATATCTTAAAGTTCAGTCCAATTGTGAAAGGTCATAGTAATGAATTTTGAGAGTTTTGAGGTTTCCTGAAACAGGTTTTTCAATCCCTACTGAAATAAAGATAAGGTTAAAATTTCATTATTAAACTATTGTAGCTGCCTACTACTAGCCATGATACATAGGTTAGTTTAGAGAAACAGTTTATCTGGAGTTTACAGAAAACAAAACCAACAACTCAACAAAATCATCAACAATAATAAAGCTTATTCAGTTATAGAATGATTATATTTAAAATAACAACCTTTTTCAAATACAGAAAATCTGCTGTAAATTGAAGAGTGACTGACTTTATGCTTTCTTTCCTTACATATAGAACAGTGGGTTTTTTGACAGAAAAATAAAATAAAATAATAATAATAATAATAAAGAGTACAAACAAAATATTCATTGAAGGAAAAGGTACTGGGGCTGAGAAATTGTTTTGTTCCATAGAGTTTTGTTACAAAGATTACAAAGTAGAAATTATAGGAAGCATTCATTTATGTAAAATGTGAGTCTTTATACCATGAAGCACCTATGATAATGTGCAGAAATTGTTTGGAACAGCAGCAAGAAAGAAGGTACACTGTCATAATATGGCTTTTCTGCACATTTGGGGCGAGTGAAATTTGGGTGAGTTATTAAAGACTTTTTTAAGTTTCCTGCATTAAGCTTAAATGCCAGAACTTTGTCTAGACAATGAAGAACAGTAGAATTATATATTTAGATGCATGAATATGCATGAATGTATAGGAATATAAAGTAGTTAAAATGTTAGAATTGAAGAATCATAGAATTATGTCGGTTTTAGGTGACTTCATTTGTCCAATACTTTGCTGAAAGGAATGGCCAACTACAGTTAAGTTGTTCACAGCCATGACCAACTAAGTTTTGAATATCTGCAAGGACAGAGACTCCACAAGCACTGTGGGCAACCTCTTAAACCATTTTATCACCCTCATGATATTTACACTCATGACCTTCATAATATATATTTTTTCCAAACATCTACTTGGAATTCACCATGTTCCAACATGTCCCCATTGCTGCCTCCCATCCTTCCATTGTGCCCCTCTGAGACATGTCTGGCTCTGCCAGGTAGCAAGTCAGGTAGCAATACGACCTCTGCTGAGCCTTTTCTTCTTTTCACTGAGCAGATGCAGTTCTCGGTCTTGTATGCCAGGTGCTCCTGCTTCCCACCATCTCAGTGACGTTCTGCTGGACTCTGGTCTGGCATTAGGGAGCCCAAACCTGGACACAGTTCTCTAGATGAGGTCTCACAAGTGCAGAACAAAGGGGAAGGATCCCTGCCCTCAACCTGCTGGCTGGGAACTTGCTAGAACAGTCCAGGACATAGGTGGCCACCCACTTTGCTGCATGGGTGTCTTGCTGGCTCACCTTCCACTTGTGGTCCACCACATCTTTTTCTGTAATACTGATTGCTATCTGTACTGGGTGGAGTTAACTTTCCCTGCAGCAGCCCTGTTAGTGCTGTGCTCTTCATTTGTAGCTGGAACAGCATTGGCATCACACCAGTACTTTGTCTACTGTTGTGCAATGCTTACACAGCACCAAGATTACTTCTAACCCCCCAACCCCCTTAAGAACCGGTTGGCCAGTAGGCTGTGGGTGGGCAAGAGGTGAGGAGGGCACATCACCTGGGCAAATAACCTAAGCCAAACAAAGGGATACCATATGGTGTCACACTCAGCAATAAAAGGTAGGAAAGGGGAAGGAGAGGGGTGGCTCTCATTATGAAAATATCTGTCCTCCCAAACAACCACTAAGCATATTGAAGCCCAGTTTCCCAGCATGTGGCTGAATATCACTCATTGGTGGGAAGTAGACATTTGTTTTTCTTTCTCTCTCTGTGCGACCTTTTTTTTTCTTTTTTTTTTCCCTTTTCCTTTTCCCTTTAATTAAATCA
This sequence comes from Oxyura jamaicensis, assembly GCF_011077185.1. Lineage (NCBI taxonomy): Eukaryota > Metazoa > Chordata > Aves > Anseriformes > Anatidae > Oxyura > Oxyura jamaicensis. The sequence continues at coordinate 49,659,176 of NC_048893.1, read as the reverse complement.
TCCTTATCTCAGCCTGTTAGCTTTTTTATTATTATTATTTACTTTTATTTATTATTAATATTATTATTATTATTATTTTTCCCGGCATACTTTCTTCTCTCCCTCTTCTTCTTCAGAGGAAGAGTGACAGCCACATTACCTAGTCAGATCCTATCCTGTCTAGTCCCTAATTAATTAGGGACTATTTAATCACAAATGCAGCATGTGTATTTCCTTTATTAAAAAGACCTGTAAGTGATTTCTGCCACCCTCTTTTTGCAGCCTGTTGACATTCTTAGAATAGCAGCCCTGGTCTTCAGTTTAGTCACCACTTCTCTTTAATTTGGTATTATTCATGAACTTGCTAAGTACTTTTCATCTCATATTTTAGGCTTTCAGTAAAGGACATTAAATAGTACTCTCCCCACTATCCACCTCTGGGGGAAAGATAAGTCACAAAAATTCATGGACGAAACAGAGCACCCAGAAAGTACACTTTTTCATGCCTATAGCTGATACAACCAATACACTGATTCAGAACTTAGGTACAATATGCTAATTTAACCACCAAGTCTGCCATATTTCACAAGCACTCTCAGTCAAGAGTTGTTCTAGACTTTTGAAACCATTGCATGAAAAAATCTGTAGCCCTGGGCATTCTCTCTTTCATGATGATTTACAATTATAGGACTAAAACTTTGATAACTAGTCAAATACTTGATATATGGTTAAAAAGAAATTTACGGTAGTTCTGTGAACTTAGAACTATACTATACAAATTCCCTAGTCCCTTGAGCAGCATCTACATGAACCTGTCTTTTTCCTTAAAACATGAAAAGAATAATTCTGCCTTTAGCTGAACATGTGCATTGCATATTTGAGAAGTAATGTTGTACCACATGCTAGGAGTTAGGTTTACTCCTTTGCTTATCATCTTGAGGAAAATCCTGCTGGGAATCCTAGCTTCGTACACTGATGTTATGGTGCTCCACTATCGCCATTCCTAAGTAGCTTTTTGATGTACTAGTGACTTGAAATGTATTAATTATTTTCCCATTTTGAAAGCATGACTGTGGTCTCCTGGACATTTACACAGTGAAAACCAATAATCCACTTCCCAGTTGCTCAAACACCTGAGATCAAAGTCGTAGTTTATTGCAGTCTACATGAACAACCTTCATTCAATTTTACTGAGAAATCTGTTGCTATTATGAGAGACAGCACTTGAGCTGAAAATATTAAAGGTGAAAACAAACAAACAAACACAACAAAACTGCAGATATGAAATTGCTGAGAAGGTAATATTTAACAACCCAATGATTCAGGAAAAACAACAAAAACAACAAGAACAAACAAAACAAACAAACAAACAAACAAATAAAAACATACTGACATGTAAAGACAAAAGCCTTAAGGGGAAAAAAAAAAAAAAAAAAAAAAAACTATATAGAACCTGGGAATCAGAAGGTGGTAACTCAGTAAAATCAAGGGTCAGCTTGTTCCAAGGAGCAGCAAAAGTTAGCACTTTCCCACTTAAATAACAACTGCTTATCCAGCAAAGACACATGAGTAGTCTGACTGGGGTGTTGAACATGGATGTTGACTGGTAGTTTTCTTTAGTTCTACATGGTGTGTATTAGGTAATATACAGTAGCTTTGTGCTTTAAGTTGTGCAAATACTGCTTGCAGAGAATTTTCACATGGTGAAAATGTAAAAGAACGTTTCACATGCAAAAACAAAAATGATGGAGAAGGCCACACACCTTTCACATGTGCAGACACAGCCTGTTAGTGAATGCTATCTGTGCGCATTATATACTGGGTAACCACAGGATCTGAACATGGAGTCAGAGCAATTATGTAATTGGCACACCAACTTAGGTTCTCAATTTAACGGGAACCTCAAATAGTGCAAGCGTAAGGTGTCTTATATACTATGGGATTTCTGCTTTTATATAAAGGTGAAGTCAGAGTCTATAGGAAAAGCATACTGGACACAGGATTTCCAGTAACTTTACGGTAATTGCCTACTTCTGAATGTGTTACATATTTTAAAATGTTTACCAAGCAGAAGTAGGCAAATCAGTTGTGAAGGAAAGACTGCATCTTTCTTCTTTGAAATCGAAAAGAAACACTCATGGTGTATCTCTACCTGTCATATTACCATATGCCATCTCATAAATGGTATAAAATGTTGATTCTCCTGTAAATTTAGGCTCATATATGTGGCATCCTGCAAAGCTGAATGAGAAGACATAGGAAAAAGTAGTATTTAAAGACCACAGAGTTATCACAGAGTTATGTTCTTTTCATTTTAGCACTTTTTTTTTTTTTTCCATTAAATAAGCTGTTTTGTATTTAGTTAGCAATTTTAACTTGGAAAAATTAAATTAGTTACTTCCACTGCCATCCCTGTCCTCTTGCCTTCATTTTTTTTTTTTTTTTTTCCAAACAGTAATAATTCAATGATTGCACTTGTGTTCATAGAACTTGAACTGCCTGTCAGAAGAATGTTTTCCAATAGAGGAAGTACTTCAAACCACAGTTATCTAAGAATGGATACAAATAAGTCAAACTTGTGAAGATACTACTTTTTTACTTTTATTACAGATCTTACATGTCTGCACAAAGGGAGGCTATGGGTAGATGCTGATTTTTTTTTAATTTTTTTTTTTCCCTGCTTAAAGAAGTATTATATTGTATATTGTATAGATACTTATTTAATTTAATTTCTAATGTAGTCAATCAGTAAGGAACATTCATTAATGATATCTAGTTTTGGAAGTCTTTTTTTTTTTTTTTTTTTCAAAATTTCATGTATAGGTCTTCAGAGATGCTCATTATGAAACATTTGTTACAACAGGCAAGTAAATATGACTTTATAAGGCATATTGCTTACATTCTAAAATGTTTGAGACCAAAATGATTTGTATTTTATATGCACAAGTAGTATGCTTTTGATTCAGCATAGTCATTGCTCCTATGTGAAACTGCCATTAAAACCTAAGAGAAAAAAATATTGTTAAGTTTTAAAGTTGAGAATATAATACAGGTGGAAGAGACTGTGTGCTAGTGACCCTGGAAGTTGATTCATACTGTATTTTCATACAGTAAATGATGTTCTAGGACACACATATTATCTACATAAAATCTCTCTCAGATGGATTCAATAAATCAAATATTCATGTAGTAAATCATAAATGGGTGCACAATATCCTTGAAGTAATCTTTTATCTAACTGAATCCCTGAGACATTGAAAAGTGTGACAGCACAACCCAAAAATGCTTTTCTCATATTGAAAAGATGTCTTTGGACCTCTTAGACCTCTTAGTACTGCCTACTAAGAATTTTATTAAAATATACATAGAATTTAATTTAATCACTGGAAATTCTCAGATAATATAATTTAGCAACTGCAAATTGCATCAGAAAATCTGCTCAGAACATTGCACATCAAATCCAGATACCCAACTATGAGAACAAAAGGAAGCAGTCCTCTTGGGATAAGGCTAAATGTATACTCTTTCTGTTACTGTCCTACAGGCACTCACCAGGTTGAGAAGGGGCGATTCCCCCATGGAGCCTCTAGGAGAGCTCTGAAGGAAGCCTCTTATGAAAACATTGAAGATTGGTAACAAGTCTACAGAATTCAGAAACACGATCAAATTCTGTTAGGGCATGTGATGAAAGCTCATCTGCACATCCACAAAGGAGTTCAGATAGGTAACGGCAGGAAAGGGTTCCCAAATAATATTATTCTGGGCTTCTCCAGGGCCCATTAAAAGAGCCAGAGCCTAGTCAAAGGCCAATCTACAAGCTCAGAAGAACACAGCTGCAAAAGAACTGCAAAATGGCAGGAGGGGAACCCAAAATCACAGAATCACAGAATCGTCGAGGTTGGAAGAGACCTCCAAGATCATCTAGTCCAACCCCTGACCTAACACTAACAAGTCCTCCACTAAACCATTTCACTAAGCTCTACTTCTAAATGGCTTTTAAGACCTCCAGGGATGGTGACTCAACCACTTCCCTGGGCATCCTATTCCGGTGACTAACAACCCTTTCAGTAAAGAAGTTCCTCCTAATATACAATCTAAACCTCCCCTGGTGCAACTTTAGGCCATTCCCCCTCGTCCTGTCACCAGGCACATGGGAGAATAGACCAACCCCCATCTTGCTACAGCCTCCTTTAAGGTACCTGTAAAGTGCAATAAGGTCTCCCCTGAGCCTCCTCTTCTCCAGGCTAAATGGTCCCAGCTCCCTCAGCCGCTCCTCATAAGACTTGTTCTCCAGACCCCTCACCAGCTTTGTTACCCTTCTCTGGACTCGCTCAAGCACCTCCATGTCCTTCTTGCAGTGAGGGGCCCAAAACTGAACACAGTACTCAAGGTGCGGCCTCACCAGAGCTGAGTACAGGGGGACGATCACTTCCCTGGACCTGCTGGCCGCACTGTTTCTTATACAAGGCAGGGTGCTGTTGGCCTTCTTGGCCACCTGAGCACACTGCTGGCTCATATTCAGCCGACTATCAACCAATACCCCCAGGTCCTTCTCTGCCAGGCAGCTTTCTAACCACACATCTCCCAGCCTGCAGCTCTGCTTGGGGTTGTTGTGCCCCACGTGCAGGACCCGGCACTTGGCCTTGTTGAACTTCATACAGTTGGCCTTGGCCCATCAGTCCAGCCTATCCAGATCTTCCTGCAGAGCCTTCCTACCCTCAAGCAGATCAACACACGCACCTAACTTGGTGTCGTCTGCAAACTTACTGAGGGTGCACTCATCGATAAAGATATTAAAGAGGACTGGTGCCAGTACTGAGCCCTGGGGGACTCCACTAGTGACCAGCCTCCAACTGGATTGGACTTCATTCACCACAACTCTTTGGGCCCAGCCATCCAGCCAGCTCTTAACCCAACGAAGCGTACGCCAGTCCAAGCCATGAGTAGCCAGTTTCTTGAGGAATATGCTGTGGTGTCAAATGCCTTACTGAAATCAAGGTAGACCGCATCCACAGCCTTTTCACTCATCCACTAAGCGTGTCACTCTGTCATAGAAGGAGATCAGGTTTGTCAAGCAGGACATGCCTTTCATAAACCCATGCTGACTGGGTCTGATCTCTTAGTTGCCCTGTAAGTGCTGCATGATGACGCTCAAGATAATCTGCTCCATGAGCTTCCCTGGCACTGAGGTCAAACTAACAGGCCTATAGTTTCCCGGGTCTACCCTCCGGCCCTTCTTGTAGATGGGCATCACGTTTGCTAGCCGCCAATTGACTGGGACCTCCCCTGATAGCCAGGACTGCCGATAAATGATGGAAAGCAGCTTGGCCAGCTCTTCTGCCAGTTCTCTCAGTACCCTTCGGGTGGATCCTATCTGGCCCCATCGACTTGCGTACATCCAAATCCTGTGGGTTCCACGTGGATTCCACAGAATCATAAAAGAAGGACTCATAAGGAAAAAATGTCTTGTCCAGGCCTCTCCCAAAGCTGTTCCAGGAAATCCTCAGCCTCCTTATCCAGGCCTGGAGCTCATCAAGATGAGTCATCAGAACAGGTTTTCTCCACATCACATTTCAGAGTAAAAGGGGTCTCTGCCCAGGAGGACACATTATCACAGAATCACGGGTAGCAGATGAAAACTGTTCAGGATTGCACAGGACTCATTATGGGATGTTTAGGGGATGAACCAAATACAGGAAAAGGAAGAAGTATAGATGACCTGGGGAGGACCAAGTATGAGAAAAGAGAGGGCTAAGAGGATAAAAAGAGCCAGACATGTGTAAGCAGTTTGCCAGGCAGTATGCTTACCTGGCTGTGTCCTGCACCTCATCAGCACAGTCTTTCCTACCTTTCCAAACTCCTTTCTGTCCACTTCCTAGGAGAGGACTCTCTGTTCCATGCTACCTGTGCACACAGGACTAGGAGAGCAGCAGCTTGTGTCAGATCTGGAGGGCCAGCCTGGCCATAGCACAACCAGGAGCACAAATGTGGGTGTGGCTGGCATCAAGGACCAAGCTGGTGAGCAGATAATGTGGTCTGGGAGCAGGGAGTAGGTGAAGGTCTCAGAAGGCCTGTCTTGATTGTGAGAGCACCTGTGTGTTTATACTTGTGAGAGCATAGGATGCTGACAGCTAGGAGGACTGGGATCCAAGGACAGCTGCTGGGCTGAATACTGAACCCTGCTGCTGGAGACACTTAATCACACATGGGTATTATAACTAGTGGACATCCATCCTGCTCATCCAGAAGGGGAGCAGGATTTGGCCATTGGTGATGTCTGTATTCACGTGAGTGCTGTAGCTGCCTGTGTGGTCTGTGTGGCCAGCTGCATATGTATGTATGTGATGTATAGGTTTGCTCTGTGTGCATATGCCTGCTGGGAATGCATCTTTAGCCTTGCTACTGGCTGGGCTTGAGGACTCAGAGCGGTAGCAGCCTTGAATCTCTTCAGCTGTTGGATCTGACTAGATACATTTTCCCTAACAAATTAAAGACTTTAACCCTTTTATGAAGAGTTTCCCTCTCATACGCCACCACACTGAGACTCCACTGTTGCACCCCACAACCTGTTCATAAATGAAAGACCCACTCACAAAGGAAAAAAAAATCTCTCTTCAGTTCATCTGTTTGCTGCACTGTTCTGTTTCCTTTTTATATACTTAGACTGCATCTTGTCAGTGAGAACAATGTAGATAAGATAATTACCTGGACACAGGTCAATAATCGTATCTCATGACAATATATTAATGTGCATAAAAAGTAACAATTATCAGTTTAGAAAGAGGGATTCCCTGTTTTACCAGTACCTTTAACCCTGCAACAAAAAAAAACACAATGAGTTTTTAATTGACAAAATTCTACCTCACAAACCTTAAGCCGAAACAACAGTACAAATGACTGAAAATGCATACAGGTGGCACTTGTTTAAACAAGATTACATTCTTTTTTTGGGCTCAGAATGAATGAAGCAGAGCTTTACCTGAAGCCTCACTGGCTCAGGTTTCTGGAACTTTTGTCTTCATAGACCAAACATTTGTACTTTTTGCCTTAAAGTAATATATACATACATATAATATTTAATTTTACTTCTTTTCAAATAAAAATATGATTGCTTGAAAGAGAATGAGGTTCTCAATATTATTTACCATATTGTTTTGTCCTGGTTTCAGTTAGGATAGAGTTAATTTTCCTCCTAGTAGCTGGTAGGGTGCTATGTTTTGGATTAGGATGAGAAGAGTGCTGATAACATGCTGATGTTTTAATTGTTGCAGAACAGTGCTTGTACTAAGCCAAGTACGTTTCAGCTTCTCGCTCTGTCCTGCCAGCAGGCAGGCTAGGGGTACAGCAGGAGCTGGGAGGGGACAGATCCAGGACAGCTGACCCAAAGTGGCCAAAGGGGTATTCCATACCATCTGACATCATACTAAACAATATATAGGGGTGGCTAGCCGGGGTGGGGGAACCAGCTTCTCGGGGATAGGCTGGGCAAGTGGGTGGTGAGCAATTGCATTGTGCATCACTTATTTTGTACACATTATTATTAGTAGTACTATTATTATTATTATTATTTTCCTGTCTTAATAAACTGTCTTTATCTCAGCTTACAGGCTTCACTTTTCCATTTCTCTCCCCCATCCGAGAGAGGGAGGGGGGAGGGTGAGTGAACTGCTGTGTGGTGTTTGGCTGCCAACCGGGTTGAACCACCACAGTTTATCTTTACCAAATGCAGTCTTTCCAGTTGTAGAAGCATTATCATGGAACATGCATGCATGTTTTCTTAGAGCAAGTATGAATTTCACATATAATATCTCTGAATATACTTCACAGAAACAATTTATTTTCCTGAGGGGGGGGAAAAAAAAAAATCAACAACACAGTAATAGATTCAATGATTAAACTGTATTTCCAAACTTTTTTTTTTTTTTTTTTTTTTTTTTTTTGAGCTGGAGAAGACACACTTTTGAAAATATAACAGAAAAAGCTTTGTCTGCCTATTTTTAAGCTACACAAAGTGTTTTGTTTTACTAATAACATTAAATATTGATTAGGGTTATCAGTATATAACACCTCACCACTACAGGAGCAAAACCACACAAAATAGAACATTTACTAAATAATTATAAAAGGAACAAAAGAAATTACGATCAAACTGCAGTAATGCAGAACACAATAAAACATTATATGAGTCAGAAGAACTTGTTCTTGAATACTTGTTCTTGAAGATACTAATCTGTTATCTACTTCCTCCTGATTTGAACAGGTTTTACAGGTTGCACTGTAAGAATCAGAGAACCACAGAATGGTTAGGGTTGGAAGGGATCTCTGGGGGGGTCATCTAGTCCTACCCCCTTGCTCAAGCAGGGCCACCTAGATCAGGTTGCCCAGGACGAGGTGGCTTTTGAAGATCTCCAAGAAGAGAGACTACAAACTCTCCAGGCAACTTGTTCCAGTGCTCAAGTCACCCGCACAGTATTGTTTCCCGATGTTTTGTTGGAACCTCTTGTGTTCCCGTTTGTGTGCATTCCCTCTTGTCCTAGCATTGGGCACCACTGAAAATAGCTCGTCTTGGTCTTCATTGAATCCTCCCTTCAGGTATTAATACACATTGATAAGATCAGCACTGAGTCTCCTCTTCTCCAGGCTGAGCAGTCCCAACTGATAGGAAAGGTGCTCCATTCCCTTCATCATCTTGGTAGAAAGATGATGATTTATCTTTTTGGATAAAGAGAAGACATGAGCTCATTTTTTTTGCAGTATTGCAAGAGAGCAGGATGACAACCAGCTGAACTCAAAAGCCAAATGACCGCGTTGAGACAGTTATACCTTGAATACAGCAGAAACGATCACTGAGAAAGAAGAAAGTCACAGGGTGTTTGCTTACCTTGTAGCAAAGCAATAACACTAAACAGGTATATCTGATTTTTTCTTAGTTTGAGAAGACCATAATGCAACTGAGGTACCAAAACAGTAGGGATCAGATATCACTGAAGAATGTAAATCCAAAAATTAAAGACTGAAACCTAGCAGTTTAAAACAGGATCAACAAGTGGGTTGTTATCTATATATATACATATGTATATATAGAGAGAGAATAGATATAGAGGTAATGCCCTTATTATTCTGAATTGTAACAGCATAGGTTTGTAATCTTTTCTGGCTTGTTTCTTTACTTGTATCTATGTATATGAATTTGTCTGATTAAAAACAAAAACCTCTGCATCTCATATATCACTTTCTAGTATCTGTGAGCCACCTGTGGTCCACATGGTGCAAGCTGAGTAAGACTGGAATAACAGAATAACTTAAAGTCATGATCACTAGACAGGAGAGAAGGGATAGGGATAAAAATGACTGAATAGGAGATAAAGTGGTAAAGGGCAATGTTATAAATAAATAAATAAATAGAAACAACAGGAGTATTAAAACACTAGTCAAGAAATGCAAGTGAAATCAAATAGACTAACTATAGGCTAGTGGGAAGCTGTCTGCATGGGAAGAAAGTTCTATTCTCACTGCAAGGTCTACCAGGAAAAAAACCTGTTCTCTACACAGAACTGTTGAAGAAACTTTTTAATAAATTTGTATCTTTTGTTTCTTAAGTCATCTCCAAATGAAGTGAACACTTGTGACATCTTTACTAGCCCTGAGACAGATTAAAACTTTAGGAACACCACCTCACCAGCTAGTCTGCTCATGATACTTGGCCACTGGCTTCTGCCAGACAATACACAGTGATGGAGGTCCTGATCCAGCTTTTCTTTCACTGTCATTGTCTCTTGCCATAGGTTTTCACAAAACTTGAAATGTTCTTATCTAAATTTTGTCTTTCTCTGTTTAACTAGGGGAAAGTAGTGAGTGTTTATCATAAAAAAAAAAAAAAAAAAAAAAAAAAATTCTCTTTGGAAAAGAGGTGGTCTTTGAAGGGGGAAATGAACTACAGACGGCTTATTTGGGGTATCATAGATACCAAAATATTTTTCACTGATCATAACTGAATACTGACTTTTGAAAGGTAAGACAGCATAAAGGTTGAAGTGTAAAGTATATAGAGATCACTGTGGGAAATGATATTCATGAATGCATAACTGATTAGTTTCAGAATGGAATACGTAAGTCTGTGCCTCTGGGCACGTTAAATTGAATTTACCTACACTTCTGCTGGAAATCCACATTAGCACCAAAATTGACACTATATAGGTACTATTTTCAGATGAAGAAATTATATTTGTAAACCTGAAGCTATATTGTAATGATACTTGTGATGAAATTGGAAGTCAATCATAAGATTTCATCTAATATCTCTTATCTTATCAATCTTAATCTTATCAAATTTTGCTGCTGCAAAAGTAGACAGTGCAGTGCTGAAAAATATACCTCATATCACTAAAGTTGGCCTTTGAAGGCCAACCACTGAACCACTGAAGAGCTGTCACCTATACAATCTAGCATTCAGCTGGAAAGCATCATCAACAAATCTCTTTCAAGGCTGCCTGAATTACCTCACTACTGTTTACCAAATGAAATCAGAAATGAAAAAACAAACCAACAACAACAACAAAAAAAACATTTTCAGCATCATCTTTATGTTTATTTCAGCAAGACTTGAATAGCAGCTGTTCTATCAAGGTCTCATTTTTATATCTCTATATTATAAAAGATACAATAATGGTTTTACTGTTACAGTATCTCATTAATGATTAAAGTGAGTTCCGGTTAAGAAAATTAACTATGTTTTACCACTGTCCTTTTTTGTGATGTTGTTTTCTGAGTTTTTAATGGACTAATTCTATTAATAATTCTATATGTTTTAAAAAATGTGCAGAAAAATGATAGCAAAGTAGAACTGTAATTTAAGACATGCTGTTATGAGCGATTTGCAGTCAGTCATTTTTCAAGACAAAGGATTGGTTTACAGGGTTGCTCAGAGAACAAATACAGAATGAAGGAGATGACAGTGCTCTGAGTGATTGCTAAATGTTATAAGAGAGTTCAGTTATGTATCCATTAATTTAGTTAATCAATTAAATTAGTTAATATAAGTAATAATCAACTCTTTCAAGCTGCATATGGAAGTGTTCCCTGGTAATATCTAGGTACAGGGGAACCTAGGCCATGAAGAAACCATTAGGTGTGTGGGTCATGTCCTTGATTTGAATTATCAGGGAAAGAGGATCCCCTCTCACATTTTTCTGTGGGTCTTTCTAGGCATTCTTATTAGCTCTGAGTCTTTATGTCCAAAACATCAGAGGGCTTTCTAAAGCTGCTGTAGGCAGACCTCAGAGCTCTAAGCTATGTAGCTTTGAGCCACCAACAAGAAAAACCTATCAGAATCAAACATTCTTCACTATCAACAATTTTTATCTTTTTTTTCCCCTATTTATTTGGCCAAGCAAAAAGAAGAAGTAGTTCTAAGAGGTCCTTAAAACATTAAAGATCTCCTCACAACCTTTCCTGTTATGATGATATTTTAGGTAAATGTGTACTCAAGTAGTGTGCAGTTTTGGGTGCCACAGTACAAGAAAAATATAAAACAGTTAGAGAGTGTCCAAAGGAGGGCTATGAAGACGGTAAAGGGTCTGGAAGGCAAGATGTATGCAGCTGAGGTCCCCTGGTTTGTTCAGCCTGGAGAAGAGAAGACTGAGGGGAGACCTCATTGTGATCTACACTTTCCTCACAAGGGGAGCAGAGGGGCAGGCACTGATCTCTGCTTGCTGTTGACTAGTGATAGCACCTGAGGGAATAGCCTGAAGCTTTGACGGGTGATTCAGTCTGGATATCAGGAAAAAGTTCTTCACTGAGAGGTTGGTCAGGCACTGGAACAGGCTCCCTGGGGAAATAATCATGGTCCTGAGCCTGCTTGAGTTCAAGAAGTCTTTGGATAATGCTCTCAGACTTGGTCTGATTTTTTGGGTGGTCCTTTGGAGACCCAAGAGTTGGACTTGGTGATCCTTGGAGAACCCTGCTGATATTCCATCTCAGGATATTCTATGATTCTATGTAAATATTTAAAAGCCATACTGTAATCTCCAAGTTGTAATTTTAATATCTTGCAGAAATATTTGCAATGATTTTTAATACAATTGAAGGAGTTAAGCCATTAATTATTTTTAAATTTGCATGTGTGTTTATGATAGGCTTTTATTGGCTGATTAAAAGACGCCATTTTGAAACTTAGTCTCAGAGTGCACCTCCTTAAACTAGTGGGTTTGCATTGATGGAAGTTGAGACTCAAAATAGGCTGTTAGTCAATATAAAATCTGTACAGGAAATCAAAGAGAAGTGAAAAAAAAATCAATTTGGCGCTAATACTCAAGAATCTGATATTCTAAAATGAGAAAATCTGTTCATAAGATTGCAGGACCACAGAAACTCAGGAAATGTGTGTGCTGACATTGGCCAGAGCGTCATGAATCAGAAGGCAAAAGTACTTCCATTTCACATACACAGAAGATCACAGATTTACCTTATCTTTCATGAATCAATTATGATTCAGTTATGCTCAGTTATTCAGTAACTATCAGTTGATAGTTAACTTTTAAAAAGGTGAAGTCAAGTGAAGCAAAAGTTTTTTTTTTGTTTTGTTTTGTTTTGTTTTCCCAACATACACCAAGCACCAATTTCTTTCTACCCAAAGACCTGAATATAGAGAAATATGCTCACTTTAGAGTGCATTCCAATTAGTACTTCTCCAGAAAACTTCTCTTTCTAAAGAGACAAATATATTTTAGCATAGCTTTGCTTTTAAATAGGACTTACAGACTTTTCTCTGACAACAGTCTGCTCAAGAAATGTGTGAGAAATCAGTGCCAAAGGCTTGTGCCTGTCCTGGCTTGCAGGTGATTGTAGTCACAAACCTCTACCCAGGGAAAAGCCACCACAAATATCTTCAAATTGTCTTCATTTTCTCTGTCCTTCACAGAATAATTTTATTAATCGACTTTAAGGTATAAAGAGTAGTAATGTAGACTTACAGGTAAGGAATTCACAGTAGTGTAAGAGACCTTCAAGCCAAATATACCATTAAAGACATCTTTTGTGATTTAAGAACAGACTTTAAAAGTGGCACCAAACCATTAAGAGAATGATGCAGACTAATATATACTCTGAGTAACATTTCTCACAAAGCATAAGGTCAAGATAAGACTGCTTATTTTAGACAGTAAGTTTAAGTACTATACCACAAAAAATACAGATGATTAGTGCACAATGCAGGTTACCTATGTTAGATGCCCTGTACATACCAGTTAAATGCCTTTGAGTGACTGTCAATTAAGTTTATATGCTGAACACAGAATCGCATTAACCATGTCTAGCTGTGGGGCAGATACAGACTGTGGTTTGCGTCACTGTCCTAGTTACCAGTCATCCAGACCAGGATAACTATTGGAGTGCCCAATGTCACCAGTGTTGTTGTTGTTGTTTGTTTTTCGTGTTAGAGGCCAGCAGTGATTCAGAAGTCTGGGGTTCTCATCCCAAAGAGAACGTGGTCATAATATACAAACCAGGTCTATGGTATGCAGCAGGGATGTATTTTGTATTAAATATTCACTGAAAAAAATCCAAAATAATAATTTTTCATTCTTCAGAGTACTACAAAGCTCAGTGCTAAATGATTTTCTACATAGCAATAATTCATATATTACTTTATTCCTGTCATTACACAGCCATAATCAACTAGCTGGTTGATAAGAGCACTGTCTCCACACTGTCTGATGGTATGTAATATGATCCTGTAAAGACAACAACATAGGTTTCAATGTTTTCAGGCTGAAAATCACCTAGAATTTAGATGTTAAATTTAAATTTCCAGATTCCTGTCATCTCATTAAACACAAGAATGGAGCTGCTTAAAAGATTTTACCTCAAATGCAATACAGGTCCTGGAAGTTAATGTAGAGCATACTTTGGAAATAGAATGCTCAATAGGAAGCCAAGTTAAAAATGATCTTTCTAATGCATCCAAACAACAGAAAATGAATAAAGCTATCTATAAAGAAAGTGCAATTATAGCTCAAACATATAGTTTTAGTCTCTGGGTTCATCTGGAGGAATGTAGCAAGCAGAATCTAATCAATTATCTTTCATTGTCTGTACAATTAAGTATATTTATATTGTAAATGTCTGCCATAGTCTTTCTTCTTTCTTGAATTTCTGAAAGTCTTAGTAAAGTCAGTCTAACTATTTCTCTTAGTGTAGCTTTTCTGCAGCTCAGATAGTCTGTTGCAGCTTTGATGTGAAGCATTGTAAGGTCCAGAAGGGAATTCAACTGCAAGAGCGCAAGAAACTGATGCCTTTTCTCTCTGTCGCAGGAAAGAAGTTAACAAGCCCTCTGAGGATTTGGGTCTGCTTATTCTGTTGTCTACTTCTAATTTAGAGGTAACCTAAAGGTCTCTCTCAGCTACAGGGAAGAAACAATTATCCAGCCCAGAAATGAAACCTAACCTGTTGGAAATTTTTGATTAAGCCAGACAAAGTAATTAATAATTTTAGGGATCTTCAGCATTTAGAAATTTTACCTCTTCTGGAAAGGTTTCAATGAAGTATCGATACTTCAAAACACCCATAAAAAACAGGAAAGACAGGATACGAAATGTCTTACTAAATCATATTTATGCAAGCTAAATTAGAACATAGGCTAAACAAACGGTAAAAAAATGGAAGATATACTACACCTATAAGTGCATATGAAATGCTCAGCATGTTTGGGGAAATATTTTATAGACTGTGTTCTCATAGGACAATGTCCATGAAATGTATGACCTCCATGGTTCATTCCATAGTGTGGTTCTAAAAACTGAAATTTTGAAGGTCCTTGCTGGAAGGTCCTCTGGAAAAGGACAGACACACTCTCCAGCGATCTCCTCAGATGATGATAGTCATCAGAACTCTAGTGATACAGTTCTAGCATCTATACATTTAAACTCAATTCCACTGTTTGTTTACTTGAGAAATTATGTTTACTCTACATCCCCAACTAATAACTCTTGAGGACATCAGTCAGACATCTTGGGGACAACTGTCTCATGCTCACTGAAGTAGAACATGGTAACTCAACTCTAACTCCCTGTACTCCAAGTCGGAGGACCCTGAAAGGAGAGTCACTGAGAAAAGACAGTTCTCCTGGTATGCTGGTGAGAGTACTTGATTATTACCAGTTACCACAATAAAAAAAAATAATAATAAATTAAAGGACATAAACTCATAGGAAATCAAATACCATTATTTCTAGGAGTCATTAATACACTTGGCTGTTGCTTCCTCCCCCCACCCCCCCACCCCTTCTCGATTCTACCTGAACTATAAGATGAAACGATGAATAAAGATGTGATAGTTCCTACTGTTCTTAGTACATGGGGTGCTGTAATATTCACAAGAACAATGGCTTTAAATAAATTTCTTGAGAAATTTGGGTGTTTTGGGGCATGGGAAGATTTATATAACTCTAAGTATTCTAATGCCATTAATTTGGCAAGAATTATTCCCAAATATTGGTATTCAAAGTACATATTTTTGAACCTAAAAAACAACCAAACAAAATACTATACATTTTAGGAATTATGTTTGGAAGCAAAATGAAGGCATTAAAGTAAAGCAATCCTTTGAGAAGTGTGCCAGTGTTTTTAAAATACTTCAATAAAATTTTAAAATTGCATTTTGCTAGTATAGTAACACATGATAACATGAATTCTACTATATAAAACCCATGCATTGATGCTTCTTCACTTCAGTTTTACTTTACTGAGATATCACTACGCTTCCTTTTGTTTTGCCATTTGACTGCATCTGACATTTTAGAAACCAAATCAAAATATTTTTCCCCCATTTCTCTAAAAGAACAATATTGTTAAAAACAAACAAATACACGCATGTACACACATACAAAAATCTAACTTATTAAAATATCTCACCACTGAAAATCATGACTGCTTCGTACTGTTATTTTTTGTCTATTTACTGATATGTAGGATCCAGATGTCTGCTCTGCCTTTACAAATGAAAACAAGGGTAACTGAGAGAATGACTTCAACACACCCCTTGTCAGTGCTACAGACCATTAGCAATGCTATAAATAGCATGATCAAATCCCAGATTGCAGATTCAGTCATAAAACTGTCTACATTTCATGCTGATTCAAAGGGGCAGCAGCATTAACTGCAATCATCAAGGAATGTGACATCTCCACAGTATTTTCTACAGCTCACTGATCTGGTGACAGGACTATTGTTAAAAATTAATGGAGATCATCGGATGTGGCTAAGTACAGCTTGGCAACTGTGAAAGCCATACTTCCCATTTGCGAGTGATAATGTGATATTATTCTATGATAGATTGCATCAGATTTTTTAGATTATGTTTCATTCAGAAGGTAGTAAATCTTCTTACTTATTGGAAACTTGACCACAATATTTTATTTAATTTTTACATTTATAAGCCGAGGAATGGGTGGAAGAGAAGCATTTTCATATTATGTTCTAATTTCACTCTTTTGGACATATACATCCAAATTCTCTTTATCCACTTGTCTTTTCCTATAAGAACTCACTTCTCAGCTAGGTAACATTCTCAGAAAGTCCAGATCCCAAATCCCAAGTTTATGGAGTGATTGATTCGGATAGCTAATAGGCAATATATCTGTTCATTGTATCCAGTAATTTCCAGCCTGCATTTATAAGAACAACTATGTTTGATACATTCTTAGTAGCTTATGTGTATGCATTTTGAAACTGGAATAAAGTATTCAAACAAAACCATTGGCCTAATTTGCTGGATGAAATTCTATGGGTTGTTTTACACAGAGTGGCAGACTAAACTATCATACAATTCATATTAAGATTGCTTAAGAACTGCTGCAGAAAAGCTGATCCAGAAGCATGGACTGACTACTGAAAGGACAGGCTGATTGCCCAGTATTCCTGTTTAAAAATAGCCATATACAGTTACTTAGAAGATGGATGGACACTGACCATTTGTCCTGAAATTACAGACAGCAGACACCTATTGAAAATATGAGGTGTATATGAGCAATAGATAGTCTCCAAACAAATGTCCAGGAATAGCAGTAAGAGGAGTTTTAAGTACAGGGAGTAATGCTTGACTGAATGAATATAGAGCATGCTTCCCCTCATTGCCTGCTGTGAAACTATGCTTCCTAAACATTTACATTATCAGACTTTTAGCAAGTACCTGTGGAACCTCAAAGTCTTGGACCAAGCGCTCTATTCAACTCCCTTGCTGCTGCAGAGAGGAAATCCGGAGACTTTATAAGAACTGTGATTACAATGCGAAGCAAATGATGGGTAAGATTGTTTGTTTGTTTATATTACTGGTGAAATTCACTCCTACTCAGAAATCTTAAAGATCTCAAATAGATCATATTTTAAAGGTCTAGAAGTAAGACATATAATCTAAAGTTTTCAGGAAAGTTGTCTATATGGAGTACATTTGACCCCTCCAGAGTGTGATTTAGCCCATCTAATTATCCTAAAGATGAAATGAATCATTATTTGAAGATTCTTCTTTCTCTCCAGAGATTATAAGAGGAACCTTGCTGACTGAAATTAGTTAAGATGCACATCACCCTCACTAAACCATGTAGAAATGACTCTATGCACTGACCATGCCACATTCTTATGCTGTAAATATACAATTATAGAAACAAAAGGATCTCATGTTATATGTAGGCAAAGATCAAAAGTGAGCTTGCAAAACCCCCTTAAAATCTGGGTTGTAAATCTTTGCTCATGATCTTCTTTTAGTGCAATCTTTGTTGTGTATCTGGGCCTCCATTGGACTTTATGTGATATTCAAAACAAAACAAAACAGGAAACAAAATAGAAAACAAAATGTCAGTCTGTACTGTGTGACAGATGCATGGGCTACCTTATTGGTCCTCTAATCACAGACAGATGACCTATTAGAGGGCATCCAAGATCCACACTGTTCCTATCTCTACATATCTTGACATCTTTTCAAAGGAATACAGTTACTTGGAAGGATAGATGCAGATTTCCCACAGTAGAAATGCTCTTTGTAGTCTTTGTTCTCTTTGACTTCACTGTCAGATAAACAACAAGGAAAAATGAAATTAAAATAATAAAATAAAATAAGAAAATAAGAAAAAAAAGTCTTCATAATTCTGAAGTAAAACCTATCTATCCATTTATTGTTTGTTTGTTTGGATAATGAAATAAAAGCAGACAAAGGACAGAGGCACAGAATAAACTCTTGATCCCCCTTCTCTAGCACCTTTATACATAGCAAACCTCAGGGTTCTTAGGATGGACAAGGAGACTAGACTGACTGCAGTGCAAGGTATTATGGCTGTCTTTATAATACAGGAGTTCACACAGAAGCCTCCATGTAGTCTATCCTAGATAAACAAACAAAGAAAGAAACAAACAAACAAAAACAAATGGCATTTGGACCAAGGCTTGGAGTATGAACGAACTCTGTTTCCTGCACTTGTCAAAAACTGGACACAACAGAAAATAAACCATTAGAATCCTCTTTAACCTGTACTTTCTAGGGATAACTATTGTTAGTCTGTTGCAGGACAATAATTTCTTTTATTTCATGTTTTTACTACTGGTGATACAGATACTTTTTCACTGATCACTATAATTAGTTTACTTATGCTTATCTGACATATATTTTTATTGAGAACTTATAAATTTATTTATAAAAAAAAATCCCCTTTTATGATATCACTCAAAATGATTTCACAAGAGGTGTGAGTATCTTGTGTAGGAGGAATGATTCAAATCTTCATTGTTAAGGTTTGTTACCTGATGCCATTGTAAAAATGCATGAGTTGACTCATTCATGGAAAATCAGACAAACAAAATGACCTGTTTTTACGATCAAGGATCCTAATGTGAATTCTTCCTGTAATAGGGTGGGATACTGATATAATAATATAGACTTCACAGAGCATGCACTGTGGACATAATCTGTCATTCAAGCACAGGACAGGGAGGACTCTTTCATAGACTAATGTTCAATCTACTGTGCAGTTCATATGCCAACATTATCATAATTATCTTTATTATTCTGAAGATAAACCAGAGTTTTCAACGCTATTTTTTTTTCACCTGAGGACTGTGGTTTTCCACATTTTTTTAATTAAGGTAAACTTAGTTTCTGGCTGAAAGTAAGCAAAAAACATACCAATATTTTTTTCCTATAAAATGGTCTTTTAGAAAAGGATTTTTTGTTTTCCATTTGAAAGATTAAACTAAATTAGAATGGTTCATTTCCCATATGATTTGCTTGCTCTCTGCTTGGATTATCATATCATTAAGTATCCTTGGCTTGCATAGGTCTATTATTAATATCTGATAAAGCAATGTACATTACTACTTAAAAGGACTAATGTATTAAAAGCAGTTTTTGAATGCTTTGGATCAGAACATTGTGAGTATCTAACAACCCGGTATTAATTCTACATTTTATTAATCACCCAGTATTTTTGCAGAAATTACAGATAATTTGTTCATATGTGGATTTTGGCTAAACCAAGCAGGAACAAAAATACTGTAAGCTCTGACAAGAAGACTAGCAATAAAACATGGAAAAACTGCTTGGACTTATGCAATGTGTAGGTAGCAGAGGTTCAAATACAATTACTTTTTAACTCAAAAACAAATTAATTGAAAAGTATGCCTGCAAGACTGGCATACAATAATTATTAGTTAAGTTTGATAATTACCTAAGAAAGAAGGGTAAGGTAGTAAAATGCAAAATACTCCTCTCCTTGGAATTCATGGTGAGCTCACTTTGGAACTGGAATACTTATTTATTTTTTTAGTGGAAAGGCAACAGACCATCATGAAGGTCTCCCCTTAACAAATGTGTGTTATTCTAACTCCATCCATAATATAGCTAGGGCATTTAAGATAAGCTTGGGATAGTTTAGGCACATTAATTTGAAGAGCTAAATTAACAACAATATTAGGAGCTGCAAAAACAAACCTATAGTAATAGAAAGTGTAAAAGTATAACAGGGCTGAGAAACTGTACTCTCTTAAGTGGTGTTTGAGCTGAAAATAACTTATTCTTCTGATACTGATTAGAGAAAACCTAATCATAGCTTGACTGAAAGACAATATATCTCCATTTTACTGGCATTTATAAGACTCATGACATACCTCATTATTTAAAACTTTGTATCATACAATCGTGGGTTACTAAAATAAATGCAGCGAGTTATTATGTGGCCTAGGTATTTAGTGAATTCTAATCACCAAAAAATAATAATAAAAAATATATAAATTAAGAAAAGCCATCAGGCTCTTAAATTAACTAGAGTCTGCCATAGTCTGCTATTTATTATCTCCTCTTGGGTACACTACTTGACTAGTTAAACTGGTTATTGGATTCTTCATACAGTAGCCCCTGAACTCCTTCAGTCAATTAAATCCTTTATTGCATCTGATTTGTCAATGTCAGTGTCAATTCTAATCTCTTAAATGCACATCAGCATAGAAGCTTTAAATTCTATTGCAAAATTAGGAAGTTGTACAGACGGAATCCCTCTCCTCTTTCTCTGTGCAAACCACAGAGCTGTTAACAATGTGAAGGATATAATCACTTCTTCAACCTCTATATATACTCTCATAAAACTACAAAGTGAGACATTTATTTTAATGCTTTCTACAGATTATAAAGGGAAAAGCATACAAACAAACAAACAAAACTATACTGGGTGGTTGGTGTAGGCATATTGTACATTGAACACTTTTAATAATTGACTCAGTATTTTATTACTTTAAATTCTAGAATTTGACAGAACAAAATTAACTATGACTTATTCTAGAACCTGAAACTTGGACATCTTGGTATTAATCTTCATGATTTTGAACTAATTTATGCAAAAGTATTCCACAATATTTTTTAAAGTTGATATTACATAAAAGTCTTTCTCTTTAAATCCCTCCATTTCTTTGTTCATCAACAAAAGCTAGATTTCGAAGTAAAAACACAGGTATTAAAAGAAAGGAAAAAATACAGGCATTAAATTATTGGTCTGAGCAATGATCTTGTCAGCCTAATCCTCTTCAGTTAACATGAAGTGTAGCATAAACACCCAAGCTATTTATTTCCATACTGTAGAGTTTGCCAGATACAGACTTGCTTTTCCTTTAAAACATTCCATTTTTAAAGCATCTCCCTCTGTCAGTAAAAGCTACTCTTTACATTTTATAGCCTTGTAAGCCTCTAACTATGAAAGCAATTCCCTTTACAGATTAGGCACACCTCCTTTATTCCAAAAGAGAAGGTAAAACAGACCAGACTCTTACCAGACACAGAGAAAACAATTGGTTCAGCTCGATCCGGCCGTGCCGTGTGCGAGCTGGCGGCGTGAGCGATGCTTGGGCCTCACACAAAAGCGAGATAATTGGCTCTCGACGAAGAGCTGTAAGCATCCATCACGGCGGCACTGGTGCCGAGGCTGGGAGCTGCCCCGGCCGGGCTGGGTGCTCCCGTGCAGGATGATGTCAGACACATCAACCGGGCGTCCTCTCATTGGCTTCTCTCACCTGGAATCATACCTTAACCCTAAACTGCCAGCCACAAATTGCAACGTCTTTCTCTAGCCATTATATGTATATGCTCGAGAGGTTTTATTTTATTTTATTTTATTTTATTTTATTTTATTTCATTTCATTTCATTTTATTTCATTTTATTTTTTTCTTTCATGGGGAGGAGATTGTGCAAAGAGTCCCCACTCTGGGGGGCAGGGGTGGCAGGTGCTTGTTACTTAGTCATTGAAGACAGCAATTAAAAAAATAAAATAAAATAAAATAAAAAATCTAAAATCTAATTTACCTAAATTATTAAACTAGAACCCCAGGGAACTGCATTTTCATAATCTGTTTACTAAATGGCAGTAATCATAAAATATTGTACAGAAGAGCTATTAAAGGAAAGGTTAACTCATGCAGCACCTGGAGAACTCACTTTTTTAATGACTTTACATTGCCACTCCTTAAGACAAGAGATATAATAAAGGTACACACTGAAAAAAGGTGTAAATTCAAGAACATCACACTGTTACCAGGTGCATTATTGTGTCTTTGTAAGTATTTAAAACTAACAACAGAAGTAAAGAAATGCACAAAGCGGCTGAAGGAGCTGGGCTTATTCAGCCTGGAGAAGAAGAGGCTC
>NC_048893.1:49610670-49612029 GCF_011077185.1 Oxyura jamaicensis | reverse complement strand
TGAGGCACTGGAACAGGTTCCCAGAGAGGTTGTGGATGCCCCATCCATTTATATGTTCAAGACCAGGTTGGATGAGGCCCTGAGCAACCTGATCTGGTGTGTGGCATCCCTGCACATGGCAGGGGGATTGGAATTAGATATTCATTAAGGTCCCTTTCAACCCACGATTCTATGATTCTATGATATCTTAGAGTTACTCTTATTTCTGACAGGAGTTGCAGCAGCTGTTCATAAAAAAAAAAAAAAAAAAAAAAAAAAAAAAACACTAGAACAAACATATTATTTGTTCTTACATTATCCATAGGCAGAGTCTGGAACTCTCAGATGTCTATTGAACAAAATCTCCTTTCTATTGTTTTAACTTCAACATAACAGATGGAAACAGTTAACTTCAATTATGTTAACTTCTTGTTGGGCTTCAGATATCTTTCTGCCAACCTTGTTCAGCTACATAGAATTTGTATCTGTATAGGAATTTGAGATATAGCATGAGTTTCCTCGTGGGTAGTTATGCTGTTTTATTCCTGACTGCTTCAGGTATTGAATTGTGAAGTGAACTGTGCAACAAAATCTACTTAGCATGCATTGGGTTGTAAAATCATCTGCAAACTCACCAATGACTCTACTTCCGCCTTCTGGTCAAGAATGGTAGTACCTCATAAGGACAGAAAAATTATGTGAATTGGCATTTGGTATCTTACCCAGGAATATGCACAAAACACTTTTTTCTCAAAATATATTTTGAGAAAAAATTTGGTTATATTTTAGATATGAAAATCTTGGACATAAACTACTTAGGGGTTTCCAGAATGTCTTTATGACTTAATGCACTGAAGCCTTGGAATACAGGTTGATTTTTGGCTTGTGAGTACAAAATGGGATGATTCATGCCCCAGGCTTCAAGTATGAGCTCTTATTGTAATAGTGGTCGTGTTTTCCAGTTGCAGCTCAGTTCAGCTGCAATTTGCAGGTATCTGGGATGGATTTACCACCCTAAATAGCAAGATGGAAAGGAGTTTAAATTTTCATCGAGAAATGTTAAGAAATATACTTGAGGAATTTGATATGTTTTCTTCCCTTTGGATGAATATAGCAAACATAGAATGCATTTTCTTGGAAAGGTCACATTAAGTAGGTTTTTGCACAGTATGTTATGTTGCTCTTGCTGAAATATATTTCATCCTTTCCTAAGTGCAATACATAAGGATAAATTCTCTCAAATACATTACACTGCATTTTCACACCAGCCTTCTTTAGCAGTAATTACTTCAGAAGCGTAAAGAATCAAGAAACAGAGTAGGTAAATAATAGGAAGAGAAAGAGAAAGAGAAAGAGAAAGAGAAAGAGAAAGAGAAAGAG
>NC_048893.1:49563955-49610660 GCF_011077185.1 Oxyura jamaicensis | reverse complement strand
AAGAGAAAGAGAAAGAGAAAGAGAAAGAGAAAGAGAAAGAGAAAGAGAAAGAGAAAGAAAGAGAAAGAGAAAGAGAAAGAGAAAGAGAAAGAGAAAGAGAAAGAGAAAGAGAAAGAGAAAGAGAAAGAGAAAGAGAAAGAGAAAGAGAAAGAGAAAGAAAGAGAAAGAGACAGAGACAGACAGAGACAGAGAGACAGAGACAGAGAAAGAGACAGAGAAAGAGACAGAGAAAGAGAAAGAGAAAGAGACAGAGAAAGAGAAGAAAGAGAGAAAGAGAAAAAGAAAGAGAAAGAAAGAGAAATAGAGAAAGAGAGAGAAAGCTAAAATGTACCCCTAGGGATAGACTAAAATCAGAATTCAGTTTTCAAGCTTGTATTTCAATTTACTGAACAAACTTTGTCTGTCTGATTTTTTTTTTTTTTTTTAACCCTTTCTTTCCCCCCCCCCCCCCCCTCCCCCCCCCCCAACTCTTTTTTGGCCTGCCCTCATCTCCAGCAGTTAATAAGTGATTTGTAAGAGTTACTCATATTTACAAAGCACACAATACACAAATGATTTTTTTTTTTCCATCCTGCATATAAAATATAAATAAGTGTGCCTTATACCCCTACCTTCACTTTTTTAGTTGATAATTAGGAATGGAAAACTGCTTCACACTAAGAATCTAAAAATAAAGGTAATATTTTGCCATAGTAAAATTTGATTTCTTGTATTGAAAGAATGTGAGAACCAGAAATATTCTGGTTCAGTATCAGTAGGTGATATTTCATGATGTTAACCAGAAATCATGAATTTATCGTGCTTTATCAAAGTAGAAAGTATTGCCCTCAAACAATATCAAACAATAACAAAACAATTATCTCCTCTGGTACAAACAAGATTAACATTATGCTAAGACCATTTACTCAGAGTGATAGATCTGTGTCCTCTCGATACAGCACTTTCATCCTTTAATTACTACCACATATCCTTTTTTAACTGAACAATACACAGGAGGTACAGAGATCACTGTTACTGAAAACCTCTTCACCTTGTTTGCTGCAGGATTCCACATTTAGAATTTAAGCTGTTAAGGGGCAGAGGTACCATCACAGACTAAAGCAAGCATTTTTGGAGTTTTACACATTTTGTCTCCATATTTTTCAGTATCTGTTGAGTATCATGCTGACTTTACTGCCTCTCCTTCAACAAATACTTAGCTTCTTAATTGGCTCTTCTATATTAAACTTTTGAAGTTGTTGGTTTACTCCAAAAATGCTGTTTCTGACAAATCAGTCTCTGATTTGGACTCCCCACACAAGTTATTAAACACACTAGGCCCAAACTTCTGCATTTTCATTGATGGTGATGAGAAATGACCCACTATTAGTATCATCTGCATCTTGTTGTTTCTTTTAACCCTCATTGATAAAGCACACCAGTTCCTTCGTAATGAGCTTATTTTCAGCCAGACTTTAAGACTCCATTTTGGCATTTCTGATCTCTTTTGATTTTAATCATTAATCTTCTGTTTCCCTACTATGTACTGAACATGCTTCTGGAGGAAATGTGATAGTGCAAGGCAAAGGAGCCAAGGAGCCAAGGCTGTCAGCAAAGTCCTGTGGCTTTTTTAAAAAAAAAAAAAATAAAAAAAAAAAATGGTAGGAAACAGAAGTGCTGAGATATTAACAGGCTAACTCCTGTTCTTACCCCTGCCATCAGAGTGGTTCCAAAGAGTGTTTATCAATACGGTGATTGGTGAGTTATATATATAAATATAAATATATATAATATATATTAAAATTAATAAAATTAATTAAAAATAATTGTATATTAAAAATTAAATATATGTATATCCACCCCATGAATAAAAAATGGTATGAGTACATATATCTGTAATGGCATTTTTCTTGGTAATCAAAGAGGATGGTGAACCCCCACATCTTTCCTTAATTTATCATTAGCAATAGCTAAATATCATTAGCTGAATGGTGACATACTCAAGAGATAGGAATAATTTGATCTGCTAAATAATTTATCAATTCTGGTATTTTTGCATTTTGTGTTGTACAAATAAGAGTTTATTAATGGGATATTAGAGCTTGGTGCTCTTTGAAATAGCTGTTTTAAAGTGCTTCATAAGCAAGAGCATCAAACAAGGTACTTCCATCATTCCAGAGACTTTCCATAATTGTTAAGAGCTATTCTGGGTTGCAGTACCTCCTCCAGTTTGTATCAAATCAGAGTTCTTTGAAAGATGAAATGTATCTTTGGCTTTCTTTCTGTGAGCCTAGCCCAACTGGGAGTTCTTTGAACAATTTCTTTTTACTTGCTTGCTTGTTTTTCTCTCTCTTCTATCTACTTTTAGGTTCTCTCAGACAATGGCATCTGCTCAATCCAGATTATTAAAACTTGAACTGAATTGCCACATAAGTCTTCTAAAGCACTCGTTTGCTTCTTCTCACATCCCTATTATGACAGTTAAATTGTCACTCTAAGGAACTTACATATTCTTCATGCTGTAGATCTCCCTGTCTAAATGTGTTATGGATAGATGGATGCTTTTCCCTAACTTTGATTCAGTTTGAACCCACTTGGTTCACCCTCATGGAACTGAAAATCTGACATCATTTGTCAGATCCTCCATGCTTCTCTTCAATCAGCTGTTAGTAGAAAGTAAATTAAGTCAGAATGCACTATGGAATTCATTGAACGATTTCACTTTGGGGATCAAACAGAAACAAAGGCTGCACAGAACAATTCTAATTCCTAACTAACAGAAGGAAGATTGGTGAAAAGTATTTTCTATGAAAAACAACAGGTAAAAAATGATAAAATTTTAGTATTTATTAGAAACAAAACAAAACACAAAAGAGATTTGAGACTGCTGCTGGTTAGTAGGTAATTATTAACTAAAGGAAATGTGCCTACCCCCTTACTAACACCATTTGAACAAATAAACAAAAAAGAACAACAAATAACAACAACAACAAAGAAAAAGTTAACAACACCAAGAACTAAGACTGAGAGAAAAGTAAAAGGTCAGAGGGGTAGAAAGGTTAATTAAATTTCCTTCTGAAAAAAAGGAGCAATAACAATTAACCGTATTATGCCATTACATTATGGCAGAAATATGCCACTTAGTGCTAATATTTTATCTATTAATAGTAATTTCCTTTCTTCATTAGCAATTGTGCCAGTTCCAAACAAGCATGAGTAACCCAGATTGCTGTGGCCGTCCATTCCAGATCAGTAATACTTCCATGTTGCTTGCTACATGTATATTTATGTATATTTACATAAATATGTATATATTTATACATGTATATATTATGTATATTTATATATACATGTATATATTATGTATATTTATATATACATGTATATTGTATATTTATGTTGTTTACTCCCTGTTTCTTCACCCATTTGATCATGTTTTCTTTTCTCCATTAAAGAAAAAAAGAAATCTGAATATACAATTTGATTCCCATTCTAATATACCTTCTTCTAAATTGTCTTCTAAATTGGTAAATTAATTGGGTGGTTGATCTGGGAGAACTTTGTCTTCTGTCTCTGATGAATGGAAACAAGAGTCCACAAGAGTCAATGGGGAAAGAAAAAAAAAAAAAAAAAAAAAAAAAAAAGGCAGCTAGTTTTAAGCTAGTTTTGCATGCATTATTTTGGGGCATGAGATGGACTGAATATGGATCTCAGAAATCAAACATTACTGATTTGTGGAACAGCTGAATACCTAAAAACAGTTCTGTATCCAAAGACATATTTCCATTTCAACAATGAAAATCATAGCAAGCACATTACCTCTCTTCTTCTTTCATGTGATCCTGAAGCACACATACCATAGATACATGCACATGTCAAACAAACTAGAGCTAGTCCTTCTACTGCAACCAAGTCTGATAGAATTATTGACAACTTTTTAGCTTGAATCAGGTCTTAATACTGTTTTCAGGTCTACTAACATTGAACCCTAACTGCTACTACAATGTATTCCAAGTTGATATGGATCATCTCCTTACGTATCATGATTTGTTTTATATATACCTAAGTCAATTTAAAAAACAAATACAATGAATACTGTTGTTAAAATGTTGTGTTAGACATTTAGGACCAGTATGTAGGTGTTTACAGAATTTACAGATATCTTACTGATGTGGAAATACCATTTCTCCAAACAATACAACAAACAAATGGCTTTTCATAAATGAGCTACATATAACCTAGTGATGTGAGGATCAAAAAAAAATGAAAAACAAACAAACAAAGAAACAAAAAATGTTCTGGAATCATGAGATGGAAAATAAAATTAAAACAAAACAAAACAAAACACAAACACAAACAACAAACAAACAAACAAACGAAAATTTATTCCAGCCTAAATCAGAATCCAGTTTAAATCAGAATACTGATTCAGTTTTAGGGCCATCTTCTATTAATTAAAAAAAAAAAAAAAAAAAAAAAAAGAGGCAATATTGGAAAATGAGCAATGATGCAAGAAGTCACTAAATATTCAGCCTGTTTATGACAAATTTAAATATTTTTATTTCCTGAAAATTCATGTTATTTCTAGTTAAGATTTGTTTATTTTGTCCCAACTTTTTCAACTGCCTGAAACTTAGTTTTGTAATTTAGCTCTAACCCTCATGATAAAATGGTACAAATTCCTCAAGATTTCATATAATCTGGATTGAAATTTACCTTTTTTTTTTTAATTTTATTCTAATCAGTGTCATGTTTACTGTAATAAAATTTTACTTGGTCACTGCTAACATCATACTAATGCTCTGAAACTTGTTTTAGAATATCACAGATCTGAGAGTGTGCAATACCCACAGGGAGTAAATAAGAAGTTGAGTTAATGTACTGAATATTGTCGTACCACAATTCATATATCATCAGAATAAGTATTCCCTATGTGGTTATCATATGGGATTCTTGTCATTTGATTTGCACTCAAACTCAAAGATGACTTGTTAAAATGACTATTTGTATGGGTGTGAAA
Source organism: Oxyura jamaicensis (assembly GCF_011077185.1). Lineage (NCBI taxonomy): Eukaryota > Metazoa > Chordata > Aves > Anseriformes > Anatidae > Oxyura > Oxyura jamaicensis. Next base: position 49,605,661 of record NC_048893.1, on the reverse strand, counting down.
GGAGCTTCATATTAATTAACATTTATTATTGTTAATATTATCTAAGCTTTTCTTTTGCAATGGAATGTGTTCTACAAACACTCCTCTCTCTCAACAGCAACACAGGCTTCACTTACCATAGGAAAAAAAAAATCAGAAAATATTGGAAATGATTATATAGGTTCATGTTGCTTAGAAAAGTATAAAATAGGTTGGGTAACCCACATCAAATGCTTAAAGACTTTTGGTTATTAAGATGTACAGGTTGGTCTTTTGTTTTTGTTGTTGTTGTTGTTTGGTTTGGTTGATTTTGGTTTTGTTGTTTTTTAAATTCTTGGGTATATCAGTAAGTACTGCTGTTTCTGGAAAAAATGGAAATATCATTCAATTTTTTGAGAATATTTGAAATCAGCATTCCTTTGTTTGTTTGTTTTGTTTTGTTTTGTTTTTCATACTACCAGCCTTCTCAGCTGAAATTTTTCATCCGATTAAACACCTGGACCTGACTCTGCACTAGCTGTTGCTGCACTCTCTCTGTTACTTGCCTATGTCCAACATCCCCATTTCCCAACATGTGATCAAGATGAACCCAACTTTCCAGAACAGTAGATAAAACTACTGGAAGTGTGAGGAAGAAGGCCTTTATCCTTGGACATACTCATGAATAAACAACTGCAAAATACTACTGAAAGAACAGAAGAAGAAAAAAAAAAAAAAAAAAAAAAAAAGATGGTCAGGAAGAAAAGACTGTGTACCTGGAACTAGGCATATGCCTACAGAGAGAAAAAACCCTGTACATTAAAGTTGTTCAACTTACCACTGAACAGAGCAAGTTATGCTTTTTTTTTTTTTTTTTTTCCCTGCTAGTTGGTACTCACCAAATATATAAATTAATTATTTTCAAGTTCAAGAATTAGATAACTAGAATTAGAAAAACTGATTTCTTGATTATGTGTCTTGTAGATTAATTTGTGCTCCTCAAAATTCATCACTCAGACTCTCTATGCACAGTGTGCATAGAATCTTACAGTGTGGTAAGTTTATTAAGATGTTATCAGGGACAGGAGGAAAAACAGCAATGAAGAGGAGAGAGAGAAAATGACAGATATACTTAGAGTGTGGCCAATGTAAATTTCTTTTCCCACCCTTTTCTTTTCACAGACAGAAGTTTAAAACGTAAAATGATACTGTGGATTATCCTGTCACAGACTTATTTATTTAGAACTCTTCTTTCTTTAATATTGCTCAGAAACTTGGCCATCTATAGGACAACTATATAATTTCTTTTTGCATATGAAAAGTTGTCTTCTCATGTCTCACCTATTCACTGTTCCATGCAGCAAAAGAAAGTTATTTCTGCTCTTTTTAAAAATTTTTTTTTTTTTTTTTTTTTTTTTTTCCAACTGCTTCCTTCCATGCTATAAAGCACAAAAATTTACTTGATATTACTGGAAACTTATGAGAGTTTCACATAATCTACCATATCTCCACATAATATGAAAATGTTCATCAGATAAGAATTTCTGTAAATGTTATATTCAATGCAAAAAGCTTTATTATTTCCATATTAAGTATGCACAGTTAAAATCTCAGTTAACCAAATTCAAAGTTTGAGTTCCACACTTCAACAGCAACTCCTAAAATGTTATAGAATATTTTTAATAAAAAATAGATTAAAAAATAAAACATGCAAAATGGAATTTCTAAGAAAGAATATGTAGAAGAGATACGACAATAAGCTAAAGAAATACAATGATGAAAATATCTATATGACAAAACAACAAATTCAAACAAGCATTACCAACAAAACATGATAGTAATTTCCTCTTATTCATTCTTTAAGAATGTGGATATGTGACCACATATACAGAATTCTTATAAACTGTTCCAGAAACATTTTACTTAAATGAATGCCTTCAACATATAAAGGTAATTATCCTAATGGCTGAAATCTTTATTATTCAGTGTTTTTCACAAACTTGAGAAATGCAGCAATCTTAAACCTTAAACATTCTTCATAGTGTTTTTCTTTTTCATGACAAAATTCATAAAACTTAAATGCACTCCTTGTTTATATGTAACTAAGCATATATATAATTTTTTAGTGTTATGGTACCGTGACTTAGAAGCTCTGATAATAGAGAACATATGTCTGATTTTTCTCTAGTAGACAATAGAATTGCAATAAACTCTATGACACTCTGATTTGTTTAAGTTTGAAGTACATTTAGATTAAGCAATTAATCCTGTCACTTGCCAACTGATAAGTTTTTTTATGAAGTCAGGCCACATTGGTAGTAAACGTTTGACACATAGCATATGTTAAAGTGGCAAAAAGTTAATGGGACTATAACTCTGTATTGTATTTAGATAGAAAGGTTTGGTAGCCAGAAGGCTGCAGTGGTGGGTTCTGTGAGCAGAGTCCAGCTGCTGCCCCATGTAAAATCAGAGCCAGCTCCAGATGGCTCCAAAAGAGACCCACCACTGGCCAGAGTCAAGCCAGTGAGCAATGCTGGTTGTGCCACCATGAGAGCAGACTGAAGAAAGGGAAAAAACTGCTGCTCCACAATAGCTGGGAGAGAGGAATCTTAGAATCATTAAGGTTGGAAAAGATGTTTATGATCTAGTCCAAATATCCACTTGCCACCAATATTGCCTACTAAACCCTAAGTACACCTAAGTCCACCCTTTCCTTAAACAACTCCAGTGATGGTGCCTACACCACTTCCCTGGACAACCTGTTCCAATGCCTAACCACTATTTCTGAGAAGAAATTTCTCCTAAATTCCAACATGAACCTCCACTGGTCCTACCTCTAGTTACATGGGAGAAGATGACAACCCTCACCTCCCTACAACCTCCTTTCAGGTAGCTGTGGAGAGCAATAAGGTCTCCCCTGAGCCTCTTCTTCTCTGGACTCAATAACCCCAGTTCTCTCAGCCTCTCCTCATAAGACTTATGTTCCAGACCCTTCACCAGCTTTGTAGCCCTTCTCTGGACACATGCCAGGGCTTCAATGTCATTCTTGTAGTCAGGGGCCCAGAAGTGAACACAGTACTAGAGGTGTAGCCTCACCAGAGCAGAGTATAGGGGGCCAATCACCTCCCTGGTCCTGCTAGCTACATTATTCCTGATACAAGTCAGGATGCCGTTGGCCTTCTTGGCCACCTGGGCATACTGCTGGGTCATGTTAAGGTGAGCGTTGACCTGAGGGGTCATATTAAAGTGGAATGGAGCACCTCTCCTATGAAGAGAGGCTGAGAGAACTTGGCATGTTCAGCCTGAAAAAGCGAAGGCTCTGGGGAGACCTCACTGCAGCTTTTCAATACTTAAAGGGGGCTTATAAAAAAAGATGGAGAACAACTTTTTACTCAGGCAGATAACGACATTACAAAGTTGAATAGTTTTACGCTAAAAGAGGGGAGATTTAGATTAGGTGTTAAGAGGAAATTCTTCTATCAGAGGGTGGTGAGGCACTGGAACAGGTTGTCCAGAGAAGCTGTGGATGTCCCATCCCTGGATGTGTTCAAGGCCAGGTTGGATGAGGCCCTGAGCAACCTGATCTAGTGGGTGGCATCCCTACCCAGGGCAAGAAGATTGGAACTAGATGGTCTTTGAGGTCCCTTTCATCCTAAACCATTCTATGATGCTGGATGATTCTATGAAATCTACAAAAAATAAAGTTAAAAAATTATTACTAATCTCCACACAAACTTATGCTACTCTTCGTCCTCTACATAGATGTGTATATATATATAATATAATGCATAAAGACTATTAAGAATATCAAGTTTTCAAGCCTTCAGCTTCTTTTAAGAGTTAAAAAGGTGGGGGAAAAAAATAGATGAAATTTGATTTCCGTAGAGTGGAAAGAAATATTTTTCTTTTGAAAAAAAACTATGCCGTTTTGGAGGAGGATATAGGAGGTTTAGATGTTATGGTAATTGTTAGTTTTTCATGCATCCTCTCTTTGCAGTTTAAAGGAATCAACAAGCAAAGTCTTTGATATATGTGTTCAATTACTAATGTTCAATTACTAAAGACGGGACATCATTATAATACAGCATGCAATCATTTAAAATGACCTTTAGCATAACTGGAAATAATCTTACTTGTCTTTAAAGTTATTTTTATTTTATTTTATTTTATTTTATTTTAATTTTTTTTAGTAGAACAGATTCAGAAACAAATGTGTGCTAAATAGCTTCACATACATAATGGTACATGAGTAGAACAGCAGGGCAACACTGGACATACAAAATGCTATCACTTTTTCACCAACGCTAGCATGGAATATATGTTGTGTTCACCAAAGTTTATGAATTTGTGCATCGATAACAACAGATCAAGTTTATGTTCAAATCTAACAGCAGCCTCTGAATAGTCACACATTTTATAGTTAAGCATGAACAAACGAAGCATGAACAAACAAAAGGTTTCAAAGGGCACAGCTGAACACCCTGTATCTTTACAAATCACATTATCCTAAAAATACTGCCAATCTTCACCACTATGTTCACAACAATTTTCAGTCACTACAAAGGCTAAGTAGCCATGCAGCCTGTGAACATATTCCATATTAAAGGACAAGAAAAGTAAATGAGATATATCCACATTCACTTTTAAATGTCTAAGATCTTTGCACTGTGTTGACCCTTCTCTACAAACCATTTTCTTTAGCGAGATGATATAAAATGTCATCATTGACTTGTATTAAAGTTTTTCCTTAAGCCACACTTTCCTATAAGTGTATAAGAGTATTAAAAAAGTGACAGCTCAGACTTACACGTGAATGACATCTTCTATTATTATTATTATTATTATTATTATTATTATTATTATATAAATTAATGGTAGAGGTTGTAGACACATTGCAAGTGAAATTTGCTTTCATTATATACAAATATTAGTACAAAAATGAAATAGTCAAACATCAAGAAAAGCAATCCCTTCTGAGAATGTCATTCTATCAGTATCTGCCTGCAATGGAACAATTATATCTTTAAAAATTACTTAGGGAAATCCAAACAAAATAGACAAACAAACAACAACAACAACAAAGCATAGATGAGAGAAGTCCAGCACTCTAGCAGCTCCCTCAGGGGAACACATATTAAACAGAAGTCTGACTCAATATTAATTACTTTGTAATTTGAGTGATTCATGACATTATTCGATCTTGGTAAATTCCTTGGAGCAAAAATTATGATTTTTTTCTTTCAGTTTCAGGGAGTGAATGATTTTGTTAAGGACACTATTGAACAGGTGCACTTCAAGTTTCTGCAAGGCTGAGTTACTCTGTACTGATTTTAAATTGTTTATTTAACTCTTTTTTCTCTTATACCTCCTATAAATGTCTGATTTAATATACTGACATAAAGATTCAGATTTATTCCTTCATTTGAAAGGAATTTCCTCTCCTTTTTATAATAATAGAAAACCATCCTTAAATTCATTTCCTCTGACCATATAATCTACATATTAGTTTAATCCACTCTTTAGCTTGAACTGCATTTTTGTCATCCTAAGGACCAGTGACTAGAATACTGAAACAGAAGATCCAGAAGTAAATCATATAGGAAAAAAATAGAAAAAGAAAAGCTAGTGAGACCAAGATGGTATGAAAGAACAAACAGAAGTGATAGCACAGGATGACAAAGATGAACTGTGTGCTACATAAATGGAATAGACAATGAAATTGGTCCAAACCAGACACTAATTTCAAATTTCAAATTAAAATTTCAAACTTTGCACTACACTCAGTCTTTCATTGTTGCAAAATAAATGTTTTCCAGTTTCTTGAAAAATCAAGAAATGATCATTTGTCTGAACTTCCTAGATTTAAAATTCTGAGCAAAATTGAATTTTACTTTCATCAACTGATGTCATCCTTACTAAGTCATCTTGAAGGACTCAAGAGGGAAAACAATTAGCTGCCCTGTATGAGACAAGAGAAATGTGTTAGCTGTAAGTTAATATTTCTAGCATGACTTTTTCAGTTATGATGAAATGTTTCAAGAAGGGAAAAAAATCTTCCCAGTTGGAGAAAACATTTTATTTTCCCTGTTCCAGTACAAGGATTAGGATTTCTTTATAATGTATTGATATTAAGAATTCAGGATATTGTACTCAAACAGTGGTTTCCTAACACTGACTGTTGTATTTTGAAATCATTTCTAGATACAAAACAATCAAGGAGGAAAAAAAAAAAAAAAAAAAAAAAAAAAAAAAGAAGTTCCGAAAAGAAATTGAATTTAAAAAAAGACAATTTTTTCAACTAAAAAACCTCAGCATGCAGTTCTGTAACAGTCTGACTGCAAAATCAAATTAACCATGTATTTCTATAAAATTTCTCAATTCAGTGGCTCCATGATAGTAAGCTACACTCAGTCATGTCATTTTTTGTTTCAACCAACCTGGAGATGTGATTCTTAAAATTAAGCAGTAGACTTAAGTAAGAAAGTAAGTAAATAAATAAATAAAAATTGAATGGAATTACATTTGAGATTAACACTGAATAAATATCTATAGCGATAGTAAACATTAACCCACTGTGGTTTAACCCACAGCTAGCTAAGTACTCCCTTGGGACTCACTGCCCCTAACTGAGATCGGGAGATAACTTAGGAAAGGTAAAAGTGCAAAAAAATTAAGTCTATGCCAGCCAAAACCCACCCACCATTTATAGTGAATCTTAGAGGCCATTTATAGACAATATCCAATTCTTCAATATTTTGATTTTATTAAGATTACTGAGAATTCCTTTGTTTTAACATTCAAATACTTAAAATCAGATATTAAATCAAATAACTGTTAAGAGAAATGCACAAATACACCAGTGGAAAGAGGAATCCCATTATCAATGCAGCATGTGTGTAAATTCCTCCTGTATTTGCAATGTTATTGGAACTGTCTGAGAATATCTTTTCCTTAGGGAAATACATGCTATGTTGTAACAATGTTATTTGTATGACACATACTGTGGTTTGTCATGGGTTAAATGAGAGGCTTTTAACAAAAAATAGATATACTTAATATTTATTTACCTAGTTTTCCATTTGAAAGGGATTTCATCTAGTTATGTTTTGTTGGAATTTTCTGTTCTGCACAACTATTTATGGAATCAGTAAGAAAAAAAAAAAAAGAGGTATATGGTATATGTCATAAAATGTAGAGATGTATGATATTCACAAATATTTTTCCATCTTTCCTATATGTTTATGTTTTTTTAGAAATAACTGACTTTCACTGTTGGCTGCCACTGTTCCTAGCAGTAAAATAAAAACACTGTGTGCTTGTATTACCACGCATTATTCACACTTTGTATGCAATCAAATAATTAGCTGCAAATTGAGCAATTTACATAAACTACAGTACCAATTCAACAAAAGATGTCATCTGTTGAACAGGGCAGCTTTAGTGTGTGACTCAGAAATGTATCACTGAAACCTTTTTTTCCTTTTCTTCTTTTTCTTTTTCTATTGTATCAAAATGCTGAAGGTGTTTGAAACTTATTTTTTGCACAATTATGTGTTTCTTTTAGTTTCATCAGTTTCTTTGCTAAACATTAAAAATAATAATAATAATAAAATAAAAGAGTTTTACTAACAGAGGATGTTTTAATAATATTTCATAATATAAAGAGCAGCATGGTGGCAATACTAGTTTACGATATTCCATTCCCTTGCAGTTTTGACAGGAGTTGGAATTACTCATTTTAAAACCTGAATCTGCTTCTCCCACTCACTGAGTGATTCCATCAGTAACCGTTGCCAGCAAAATGTAGAAAGTTTGAGAGGTAGAAATGAATAAACAACAGTGGCAGAGAACAAGAAGAAAGGTGGGAATATCTTAAGCCAGGATTTCTGGACATTTAGTGTTAGCATTTACAGCATAGTATATATTTTAAAAAGAAATGAGCAGTACAACACATATTTGGAGGGCAAAAAGGGCACAAACAGCACTGAGGTTTTGCATGAATGCTTCGACAATAAACGTAGAGAGTTTGGAAATGCCTGACTTATCCCTCTTTTCTAAACTCAACAGTGATGAAGCTAGATAAATAACTGTACTTTTCCACTGAAGTTCACAGTTTGTAAAGCTGTCACTGCTGACACTTGGTTTATAGCACTGGGGAAATGACCGCTCACTGCACAACAAGAATGCAGATTGAATTGCTTTGACTATGGGTGTCTTGGGAGCTTGCTAAACATTTTATTTGGGAACTGAGTCCCGTCACTTCTCAACAACCAGAAAAGCTAACCTATGATACAGATCATATCCTGCAAATCTTTTAGACTACTAATCTCAATTCTATTTAAAAACAAACAAACAAACAAGAAGTAACTGAACTGACAGCTGTACTAATTTTCATTGAAAATATTTTGAAATTAATTTTCATTATGCACAGTTCACTGTTGGAAAAGACAAAAATTGATTCTAGAGTTAGTTTGAATTAATCTGCATAAAATAACTAAAAATAAAAAATTTAATAGCTAATTTTAGTTTTAGCAGGAATGTCCTTTTTTTTTTTTTTTTTTTTTTTTCTTGCAAAAATAGTTTTGTGGACATTTTAAAACAAGTTAAATCTGAAAATATCTTATTTTTTGAAATCTAAGCAATCTAAGCCTTTCATATTTGTATTGCGCAGTTGTTAATTCTCAGTCAGAAATTGGAATAATGGTTGGGGAAAATAGAATTATGCACTGGAAATGTCATTCTGTTAAATAAGGCTAACATTTTGCCATTAATATTTTACATTTCTATAATGTTCAAAATTCACAGTCAACATATTTTTGTAGTAATTCCTTGTAGAGAATTTCCACTGAGTACAGTTGTGACTTTTAAAATGGGCCTACGTAAAGCAATGATCTAACAAGGACTGGACCTCCTACTCTCCAAGAGTCCAGATCCGAGCCTGAACAGTGATGGCTAAAGGATGCATCTTCAGGTAAGACCCTGGAGAATAAAAAGAGCAGTGGTATAAGGAAATTCTAGTAATGGGTTTTAATAGGTGGTTTTAACCACCTAATTGAATATGCTGAAATCAGACTGAACCTCTACCGGAAGGCTTTCACTTTTGATGACTGGAGAACTAGGGTCTGTTTGCTTGTTTGTTCTATTTTTTCCACTTAAGGAGTCAAGGGAACTATATCACTTCTAAATCTTATTAACTGCAAAGGACTACCTATGAAGTTGAAGTTGCAGAAAAAAACTTAAAATATTATTTTTGGATGGAGAGTAAGAGCAAAAAGTCTGCTGGAACCAGGACTATAATGGGAATGAATTCTGCTAGTCCATCTACAAGCAATTAATTTATCTTTGTTTAAATAGCAATTGCATTGTATATTAAAAAAAAAAAAAAAAAAAAAAAAAAAAAAAAAAAACACCAACATCAAAAGCCAAAGGGGAAAACATGAACTATGCCTTAGGTAAATCTTCAGTGTTGTGCTGCTCGTATAATCCTCTGATGTGCAATTTATCTGATGCACTTCACCCTTCAGCCTCAAACACTTATCTAGGTAAATGTATTTGTTATTTAAGCTTTAAAAAGTAAGAAAAATTGAAGATAGGGAAAAAATATTTGAGTAACACAAATTGTAGTTTTAGAAATCCATTGTAGTGTAGCATTTAAGCTCTCCATTTAAGACTTTAAAATATACATACAATTTAATTGCGTTGTATCCCATTATATCACTTAAATATAATAGATTCTCTTATAATTATTGTTCCTGATGTGTTATATATATTCTATATTTATGTGTATATAATTCTCTATATAATATATAGATATATCTATGTATATGTAACATATATAATGATACGTTATATGTAGTATATTTAGATAAGTATAATTATCTGTATTTATTTATCTAGACAATAAGTCACCCAAAATACACTGAAAAGATATAAAACTTCAACAAAATAAAACAATCATACAGTACAATGTGAAGACACTGGCATGTATGCATCACTAGTACCTTCCAAAGGTACAGTCAGTATATGTCAGTACTGACAGGAAAAGAACCACTGTTATCCATAGGTTTGTGCCTGGTATGTCTTGCCAATAAGTACACAGAGTCAGAATGAAGGTCTTTTAATTAAACACTTAATTGTATAATTCTGCAGAATCAAGTGCTTGCTGATTTTTCGTAAAGCAAGAACACCTCTGACTTGAATCACTGTTATTTATACACCGCTCACTTGTGAAACTTTCTCTGGCTGCTTCTGATTGGTTGTTTTATAGCTTTCCTAACTTATCTCTACTGAGCCTGCACATTATAGAGGACGGGGACGGGACAGGGATGGGGACGAGGGTTGGATGGGGGGAGGGGAGGGGGAACAGGACGACACCAAATCCCACATTTCCATGTATTTGCATTTTGATGGGTGTGGTTTTTAATATATTAATGACCCTTAATGAGCAAAAGTTTACAATTGGTCAGTCTGGAATCTTCCTTCAACTGTTTTACTCCTTTTTGGTTTTTAGTTTTCATCCTTTATCTCCCTTGCTTCTGCTAGCTCAAAGCTACCAATCTCCCTGTTTTCTTGAAGGTTTCCTTGTTTTCTTCAGCTTAAGACTACAGCACCATAAAAATTCTAAAGCCCTGATCAAACAAGGCTCAAATTCACAAAAATTGCTGAACACATCTGATGGTTGCTGGTTTTGAAAGTATTTGAAAAATGTGCAAAATTTCATAAGATGTGGATTTTTCCATTACATTTCTTTCATGGGTATTAAGCCTCTGTGCCAGAAAGCCCTAGTATTTTCTCATAACAGGTGATGTTGATATGTTGCTCTAGACATTTATAAAGAATTTATCAAGAATTACTGGTCAGTAGAATTATGAACTTTTTTTCAAAGATCCCATGTTCAATAGGTATTTCTAGACTATTTTCATGATGTACTTTCTGATATATTGATGGCTCATGAAAGTTAAAAAGACTAATCAGAAATCTGAGCAAAACGTTACCCCACAGTAGTTCTGTTTAGGCCACTACACTAGTTTAAAATCGTTGAGATTTTACTTCTGAAATATTGAGAATGGAATGCATTTTTCCATCAATTCTCATGAGTCGAGGACCGACAAATATCTTATTTTTTTATCTTTACTTCATATGCTCCCAACTTCACCATCAGGGTCAGGATGTTTTTATAATTCTGAATAAATAAACACTGCAAAATAACAAATGAAAGTAGAGTGAGAATGCCTCATAAATGTATACATAAACCAGTAAATAGTTTATTGTAGGAAACATGTAACCATAAAAATAAATAAGTACAGAGATCTTCTGAAATTTACTTTTGTACTAGAACAAAGATATATATATGCAGCTGAGATGGTGTGTGACTGATGCATCAGAACTAGAATAATGAGCATATTTAACAAGTTATTCGCTTATCAAATGTATGACATCATCCTGCACAGATGAAGATTATTCTTGCTATGTTAAGTACAAGTGCTAAAGTCTGGGAAAGGTTTGCTTAAATTTGCAGCAGTGAAGGATGTCTAGAATTACTTGCTTTTTGTTCGTTTTTTTTTTTTTTTTTTTTTTTTGTTTTGTTTTTCTCCAGAGAATCTTTCCATTTACAGTTCTTATGTATTTTGACTGGAGAGATGCGCTTTCTGCCTCTCAACATTCAGTTTTGAAAGTGAATGGTTAACCCTCAGTAACTAAGATTAGATATTTTGACTGTCATTTGTAACTTTAAGAACACTGAAAACCAATTATACAGGTAATTGCAAGAATAATATCAGTTAACTTGACAGATCGCCATCTTGTTTTTAAAGTTTCCTTCTACAGAGCTGGAACACTGTGTGTTCCAGCACTCCATAAAATCATAGAATCATTAAGGTTGGAAAAGACCTCTGAGATCATCTAGTCCAACAACTGCTGCAATGTTTTTATAAAGTGTAAAATATATCACTAGGGCAATAGTTATGAAAAAAATAATCCTAGATACATACTGTTGATTCATATTTTCATTCAAAATTCATTCAGAATATCTCCCACTAGAGCTAATAGAGACTACATACAAAATAAAGCTTTTATGCCAGTTACAAACCATCTATAAAGAGAAGAGCAAAAAGATACCACTTAAACTCGTTCTTGGACTAAACTGTAAGTGGTAATAAATTTAATTATTTACACTGTTCTTGAAGTTTCTGTGATTTTAAAATCTTACTATGGCAAAATTCTCTACCTATAGTTAACAGCAGTAACAGCTTTATGGCTTGAGCTGTTATTCTGATTTTAAATGTAAAAAACTACATATTATATCTATTCTGAGAATTGTACTAGATATAATATAAAAGGTGTGTTTTTTTTTCATGTTACTTGATGAAAAATTACTGAATTTAATGAAATTAAAATTACATCCAAGTTATTATGTCCAATTCTTCAAAAATGCTAATGATAAAATTTGATGTATCCATACTGGGAAATCATTTGCATTAGCTTAGACATCAGTGGAACAGCATTTTGTCTAACATACCATCAAATGTCAACCATAAAGTAAGTTAACGTGCTACCCCAGGAAATGGTGATTTTAACAGAACTACTTGTCAAATGCCTATATTATTACTTCTTCATTGCTGTGTTTAACAGATAATATTAAACATTCCTGAAACAGCTATCGCCAATACAACAAAAAGAAATAAAGCATGTAGATCATATTTCTGCATTAAATTTGTATTTTCTATATCAGTTATTTTTAAATGAGCAAACAATGAAATAAACAGATTTCTTTGTAGGTGTATTTTTAACATTAATTTTCCAAATAAAATTTTCAAGATTTATAATTGAAATTGAATTTGAAAGTTGTCTTGAAGGATAAGTTATTAAAATTCCCCTTTTCTTCTTTTTTGCCTAGAACCTTGTGTCAGAAGAGCTTATAGAAAACATTTTTATTCATTATTCCCCATGATAGTAACCCATTTCCAAAATAGCCTGAGGGAAAAAAAAAAAAAAAAAAAAAAAAAAAAAAAAAAGTCATCATGTTTTTGTTTTGTTTTGCTTGAACCTTAAGTTCATGGTTAATATGATTTTCTGCAAGTAAACAAAATCTGCTGTTGGAACCACTGTTTTCAAATAACTTTTAACATTTCCTAATTCAGCTCTGTAGCAGATTTCCTTTTAATTAAATGGGAATACAAGAAATTAAACTTTTTGTTTTGTAAATCCCTGAAAAATTCAGTTAATGAAAAAACCTACAGCTTCATTCAGTAGTCATGACTGCAAAAGTATAGAGTATCTGATGCTTTAAGGGTATCTGGTCAAGGTTCTTTTATAAATATTAGAAAGGGGTAATAAGAAAGGGAAGCAGTGATGCGAACCATACCTGATCAGTTGTACTAACTGATAAGAAAAGAGACAATGTGGGAATATTGATTCAAAAAAGGTTGCCTGAATGAGGATCTTTGGATAAAGATGATAGTAAAGAAGGGAAAACCGTTAAGTGAAATGATGACACATAGACCTGAGAAAGTAAAAATTGAGACAATTACAAGACACAAACCACTCAGTCACAATGGTTGGATGGGCTATCAAACTACAGGTTTCATTTTCAGTAAGATCAATCTGGACTTGAGGGGCAGCTGACAAGATTGTGAACAAAGGGACCTCAGACTGGGAAGTAGCAGAAACTGCAGAGCTCTGCATATCCCTGGGGATGTGCAGGGAGAGGTGGAGCAAATGGGACAGAGGGGATAAAGGGTATAAATGGGCTCATCATGTAATACAGGACCTGTCAGTGCGCTTGTCTGTCCAATCCTTGCTGCCTGATCTCAAGAGTCTGTCCTATCTTCTCCTGTTTTCTCATTAAATATTTTCTTAACTCTCTCTCTCTCTGTATTAGCACTCTTTCTCCCATGCGTATGCACACTGCAAGGACTATGTACCAGCTCCTCGAGAGACCTGTGTGTGTGAGTGAAGGCTGGTCCCAGCTGCTGAAGTCACGCCATGGGAGCAGGCACCCCTGGCCTTTGATGCCAGCTACTGGTGTGAGTTCAGGGTCTCCATGCCAGCTACTGGAGTCAGAACTGGGGTGGAGGCATCCCCTCCAGTAGCCGGCAGCCCAGCCACTTTTACTCCCAGCCACAGGGGCAGGAGTAGTATGTGCTCCCAATCCAGCTACTGGAGAGGACCAGTGAGATTATGGATTTACATGTATTGTATATGTGACTAAGTGCTAGCTACTTGCCAGTGAGAGTAGATTTAGTGCCATCTACTGGATTCGAGATAGGGTTGTAGGTGCCCCACGGACTGTCGTACCAGCTAGTGGAGCAATTCAGGGTCCTAGCATCAGCAGTTTGGGGAGCATAAGTTCTCTGGATCTAGAAAGGGTCCTACAGATTTTGTGCCTGGAAAATCAGCTACCAGGAGAATGATGTGAACCAGTTGCCAGCTACTGGAATCAGGCCAGTGGTGTGGGCTCCATGAACTGTGGAGCAAGTGAGGTGTCATACCTAGTAGTTGGCTCTGGGCCAAGGTAAGACTCCAAAGACTTTAACTTTACTAGACTGCCAGCTAAGGGGGTGTTTGAGTGGACTAAGTGCCCACTACTAGAGTCATGCCATGGCAGAAGACACCCCTGGCCTCTGGTGCCAGCCACCAGAGAAAATGCAGGGTCTCAATGCCAACAGCTGGAGTCAGACTTTGTGCCTGACAAAAAAACAGCTACAGAGGGACTGGCATGAACTGTGTGCCAGCTGCTGGAGTCAGGACGGGGGTGTAGACCCCATGGACTGTGGTGCCAGTGACTGGTATAAGTGGGGTCCTAACATCAGCTATTGGAGTGAGTGGGGGTCTTCTACTCCCAACCATGGGGTGGTAGCAGTGTGTACTCCCAAATCAGTTATTAACGAGGACCAACACCAGTGACATGAGTGTGGCAGAAACTGCAGTGGAGTTGCAGGTTGCATCCCTTGTGCCTAGTACTGGCTGCAGGGAGGAGGAGAAGTGTTCTCTGTGCTCTGTGTGTGCATGTACCAGTGAACTTCTGTCTCTCCCAGAGAAGTGCAAGAAGGCTTAGTTGTGTTTTACATGAGTCCTGTGTGCAAGTGCTGTTGAGAGTGGCCTGTGGCTTGGGCAGCCTCTGTGACTGGTTGTGTCAGTGTCCTGTATGCATCTGGGTGTCTCTGGATACATGCTCAGCTTTGCTGCTGATTGGACCTTAAAAGCGGAAGGTGGCAGCTGCATCCCCAGCCTGGGGATGTAGCTCCAAATAGCACAGAAAAAGAGAGAAAACAATTTGCAAATATATACTGCTATACTATACTATACTATGCTATGCTATACTATACTATACTATACTAGTATATTGCATCATACTGTGTTAGATGGTATGATGATATATTTACTCTTTGTTAAAAACTTTCCAATGCAATAGAAAGTTGAAACAAAGATTATTGTTCCAAGGATAAACATTTTAAGCCTGCCATCTCTGTGGATTTAAACACATATGTGACCTCTATCATCACTATTAAGTTCCATGTCAATTAGCCTGCATGTTTTTTGAGATGTTTGTTTGTTTGTCTGTTTGCTTTTGTTTTGTTTTTTTTCCAATTGGAGGACACATTCATGTGGAATATTCAAAACCTGTGAGCAAATCTGTCCATGGCAGAGACTATACTCTTATGTCAATAAAAAGGTGGTATTATTCAATAGCTTAGCAACTGTATTTTACTTCCTTTTTGAAGTTCACAGAACTGGGCTCTGGTGTGGACTGCATTATAAATAGTTTCCAAGTAAAAGTAGATTTTAAGAGAATGCTTGATTATCTATATACACTATATGCTGCATAATATAGATTTCCTACAGCTTACGTTCCTTGTAACTTACTTTCTTCTGGGACTATATAGCTACAACCTTATTCCACCCTCAAAATTTGTAACCACTTTAACTCACCTTGCAGAGGAGACTGCATTTCTACCCAAACAGTTGGCTTACCTCTTCCAAAAATCTCAGAATAGAAAAAATATTTATGTCTTTACCAATAAATGCTCTCAAACAAGGAAAAAGAAAATAAAATTTATTCTTATGGAAAGTCAGAAGGCAGCTTTCTATTGGAAAAAAACAGTTTCCAATTATATCTTGATAACTCTTGGTATATACCTCAAATAAATTTTTCATTATTTACTTGCTAATATTATGTTCAGAAGTCATAGTAGTTAAGCATCACTTCACTGAGCAGCTTTAAAGAGCAATGCTTATTATACGTCTCTAAAGATCCACTACCCAAACTAACTTGGTAATGTGCACAGTGATAGAACATACAAAACTAGATGTTAGATTGTATATATTTTTTCATAGTCCAAGCAAATTCTGATTAAATAATAATGTTATGTAAACCAGCAGTTCAGATTTTTTAATGTTTTCAATAAATTCAGATTTTTTAATGTTTTCAATAAGTCCAGGCAGTAATCTGAAAATATTAGGCTTCATCGCTTGCAGATTGCATTTAAAAGCATTGCATTTACAAAGCATGTATAAATGTTTTTAAAAGGAATAAAAGAACTAAGAATAAAGGAATGTACTTAACTACAAAGTATTTAATTTCTTGCTTATTTTGCTAGTCACAGAAGTCCATCTATAAACTAACAGTGCACACTAAGGGAAAAGAGAATAGCAGTAAAAATGCAAAAATAATTCTCAGTTTTACCATAGGTGGTATCATGTTTAGTTTTTATATGGTGCTTACAGGAAGAAATAATTGTTAATCTAGTAAGACTGTGCATTTAATACTTCATATAACATAATGTGTAAAATCTCATCAGTGTATCTGAGATGGAGAAAAGCAGCCTGAAGGAAGGAATGTGCTAAATCAGGTCCATAGTAGATTTTTCAATGTCTCTGTAAGTATATAATGCAATAGAATTGGATAGGGAGAAGTCAAGCATTTTGTAGCATTCCAGCATTCAATACCAACAAATGACAAACTACCTTCTTGTAGGAAGCAAATAGTGAAGATTAATGTATTCCATCCCAGAATGACAGAAGGTTTGCTTGATTTTTAATGACTTTAATAATAATAATAATAAATATTTGACATTGATGTTAAAGTACAGTCAGAGGCAATGAATTTGGAGCTACTTATCAAAGCATGTTAGGTGGTGGCTCAGTTATTAGCTGTAAAAAGACCATCATTGATACTCTTCCCTACTTATTTTACTTACAATGAACTGGATAGAGGAGTTTGAGAATAAGAGTGTATGATCTTAGAATCAGAAATTGGCACAGGTGTAGTTTACCAACAGCTAATCATCCTGATCTCTCAATGACGAGAACATTTATGCTATATAGTCATTAGTAGATAGACGTCATAAATTGAAAGCCTCAGGACTGATACTGACATAACCAGAATTTGATCTTGATTGCAGGTAGATAGACTTGTCTATAGGAACATGAACAGATGTTATTGGCCCTTTGAAACCCACATGATTTTGGGTTAAGTTCAGGTAAACAGTGCCAGGATATGTTATTTAATGTGAGGGTGGCTAAACTGAAGACTAAGAGTTTGAAAAGTGTTTTAGTATAGTCCTAGGAAAAATGAAAGTTCTTGTCAGGGTTTAATCCATTACTGAAAATGGCATACTTTCAGTACTTGCAATTATTGATATAGCAAGGGTTGGCACATCTGCCATTCTTAGTCATTTATCAAACATTACATTATGTAGAAGAGTAACTGATCAATTTGATGATTCAAAGTGGGAGTATGCAATCAAAGAAAAAATGCATAGAGAAAGCTTTGAACGGTCATCTAATCCAGTATCCTACTATGGTTATTTTCAACAGAGTTTGATCCAAAAAGCTAAAAAAAAAAAAAAAAAAAAAAAAAAAAAAAAAAAAAAAAAAAAAAAACAAAAAAAAAAAAAAAAAAAAAAAAAAAAAAAAAAAAAAAAAAAAAAAAGCAACTACCATTAAAACATATCACTATTCTTATTTTTGGGTACTTGGTGCAAGTTCTGCACTTATGCAGTTTTAATTCAGAATTATATAAACTTGTTTATCAATAATTTATAAAAGGACTTGGAGAACAGAAACTGTTACTTTGCATATGGAGAGGTTTTCTCGGTATAGTTTCAGAGTTTAGGGAGATAAAGGAAGATCACACCATTGATCATTTTGATTCAGTGTGTATGGAAAGGCAAGACAAGATGGCAAGATAAAACTGTAATGACACACAAAAGAGCAGCAAAAAACAGTTTTCTCACAGATAATATGTTATATAACTTGTTATGTGCTGAAGTAAGAGGATCTCATGGGATATAAATCAATGCAAGTGTGGAAAAATAACTATAAAAGTTAGAAATTTCTGATAAATAATTTATTCTTCCAAGACTGAGGCAATAACATTACTAACAGATCATCTAATAAGGCCACCATTATTAGAGGATTAGCTTACATCCTTGTTAGAGCATATAAGCAATTGGCTTTTCAGTCAAATGTGTAAGGAATTTGTGAACGTTCTTTGTCAATTTAGCATCACAACCACCAAACTGAATGTTCAATACTACTTATCAGGAATAAAAGGAAGAAGTCATATAAATGAACATATGGATCTGCTGGCACAGTATAAAGTGGGCTATGACATGAAGATTATGCACAGGCAGAGATAATAAGGAAATTTTAAAAGATCATGGAAAGAGAAGCAGAATGTAAGATTACTTTTTAAACCTCTTGGTATGCTAGCATATTATGAAATATTTCATATTTTAAAATATTTCAGCTACTGTTGAAACACAGAATTTGTCAGGATTTCTTTTAAAAAGTGCTTTTGCAATGAAGTTTTCTATTCTACTAAGCCATTAACTAGCGTGTCTTTCTATATGGTCTCCACAGATTATAACTAACATTTAAAAGGTAAAGTTGCCTAAAAGAAGTGATTCGTCTCTTGTGATCTAGGTCCAAAGAACATTAATCATACTTGGAAGTTATCACCAGAGAAAAGTTAAAAGATTTATCTTCAGGTCATGATCAATATCCTTAATTTAAGTAATGGAGACAAACTCTGGCTCCTCAGTGTCTTCTCATCTGCCAAGGAATTTAACCTGAGAGAAAATGATAAACCTTACTCTCCAAGATTTTTATAATTATAACACGGTTTACAAATGCTGTTAGAGAGAATGACAGAATGAAACTTACATACTTAACATTTATGCACGAGTGGTTGTAGAGAAAGTAGTTGGGAGAGCTCAAAAGGAACTACAAAATTAAAATAACAGATGGATTTAGTATTTTTTCTACTCCTATAATTTGCTTATAGTGACCATGTTCTCTTCAGTGAAATCAGAGTCAGTATGCCCTGCACTTAAGGTAAAATTCAACGAGTAGGAAGTTTAAATGTCCAGCACTCTGTTTTTATTGGTATCACAGAATTACAGAATAGTCTAGGTTGGAAGAGACCTCCAAGATCACTGAGTTCAACCTCTGACCTAACAATAACAAGTCCTCCACTAAACTATATCACTAAGCTTGACATCTAAACGTCTTTTAAAGACCTCCAGGGATGGTGACTCAACCACTTCGCTGGGCAGCAGAGTGCAGTAGAGTGCAATAAGGTTACCCCTGAGCCTCCTCTTCTCCAGTATGAACAATCCCAGCTCCCTCAGCTGCTCCTCGTAAGACTTGTTCTCCAGACTCCTCACCAGCTTCATTACCCTTCTCTGGATTCCCTTGAGCACCTTGATGTCCTTGTAGCAATGGGCCCAAAACTGAACACAGTACTCAAGGTGCAGCCTCACCAGAGCCGAGTACAGGGAGACAATCACTTTCCTAGCCCTACTGGCCATGCTGTTTCTTATACAAGCCAGGATGCTGTTGGCCTTCTTGGCCACCTGAGCACACTGCTAGTTCATATTCAGCCAACTCTCAACCAATACTCCCAGGTCCTTCTCTGTCAGTCAGCTTTCCAACCACTCATCTCCCAGCCTGTAGTGCTGCTTGTGGTTGTTGTGCCCCAAGTGCAAGACCCGGCACTTGGCCTTGTTGAACTTCATACAGTTGGCCTCAGCCCATCGGTCCAGCCTATCTAGATCCTCCTGCAGAGCCTTCCTACCCTTCCTACCCTCAAGCAGATCGACACACGCACCTAACTTGGTGTCGTCTGCAAACTTACTGACGGTGCACTCGATCCCCTCATCCAGATCATCAATAAAGATATTTTTGAATACCTCAGTATAAAATATTTCCTCACTTTTTTTTCTTTATGCTATGTTTTTCCTATGGTGAATATTTTTGTAAATAGGATAGGAGATAAAGGCTAATGTTATTATTTAAAGAGCCATGAATTTGTTTAATATTCAAACATAACTATACTTCTCTACCAGATTAGAAGTTTATGGACTTGCAAAAGATAAGAGTTACCCCTGTTTGAGAAAAGTTATGCATAGTTAATCAGAAAAAAAATACTACAGTGTGTGACACAGAAAGTGCTGCTAAGCTGATGAGGATTGTGTAAACATCACACACAGAGCATTTTATTCCCTCATATGGACAACAAAAGTGAAGGAACTTTACTTCTTGCAAGGGGATGTAAGTATACAATTTCTTGTTGAATTGGATGTAGCTATAAAAGCAAAATTATTTAAGTATAAATACAACCATGAATTAAAATTAATGTTGAATTTAATTGTATTTATTCTTAGATAGGATTCACTATATAGTACTGCCAGATACAAGTTTCATGCATGCTATACATTTTAATGCAATAAAGATTTTGCAGCAAGCACAGGGAAAAGTTTATTTTCTCATTTATAAATTAGACCCTGGGTCTTCTATTGAAGAATACTAATTGTGGTGGTTATGTTCATCATGCGGATCACAGTACATCAAAAGCATAAGCATTTTGCAGAACTAGATAGTATTTATTCAAAATATTTGTGATAATGTTGTTGTCTGTCATCCTGTTTCCTATTATCCTTTTTCTAGTGGAGGTATCCAAACCAATAATCACACGATATAGTTGTCAGCCTAGCCATTTCTAACTGAAGAATATAAAACACATTTTTCTGTGTGTGCATTAATGATTTTTAGATGCGTTAAATGGAGCACCAGGTGGTTTGAGTGAATAGTTTTAAGGAAAAAATACATATTTAGAAATACTTGGAAAATCATCTTCTACCCACTAAAAATCAGCTGTGACCTCTGAGTTGAACCAAAGGTCCATCAAGGGTCATTAAACTACAGTATATGCAGTTCAATAAAGAAAAGGACTGCTCTCTAGTAAACCATTACTCTCAAGCAAATAGCAATTGTGACTTTCCTTAAGAAATTGTCATTGCTTGGCTCACCAGCTGTCTTCAGCAATCAAAGACAAAAGCTTAGAAAAGTGGTTGTTGGGAATATTAAGGCATGTGAAGATTTTTATTTCTATGCCTTTCATTTGATGGTCTGTTTAAATACAGAACTTACTGTAATAGCCCTGATTGTAGGGCTATACAAACCAACATCTATCTGTATTGGTTTGGGTCTCCTTTTCACTGGTTGAACTATCTCTGAGTTAAGTTGAAAATCATAGCTCAAATTGTTCAATTTTTCCCATTTTTCCTTCTCCAGCAGATTACAAAGTGTGGATTTAGGTAGTTGCTCATCTGCACAGAGAGACCTCTGCTCTATGATTTTCCTTTGAATTGCTCTTCAATATGTATGTGGTGCTGCAAGGAAGTAGAGAAAAAGATTAAGTGGATGGTAGTGTCAGCAAAGATGTGAATGAAGCAGAACTTTGGCAGTTTTCACACTAAGGAATCTTTGCTTAGAGGTGCATCACCAAGAGTGAGTATTTGATTGAGCTGGATGGTTTCTAGAGCTTTAAGCAGAACAGAGAATTGTACTATAAGTACACTAAGAGATATACTTTAGAAGGACAGATTGGGATTGAGAGGGTGAGGTTATTTCTTCATTATTTTAGCATAATGCTTGAAGACCCACTGAATCGACTTGCACATCCATTACTTTAGTAACATCAGAATCAAATGCCCCTTTTCATTTCTATCTCATTTTAGCTTTGTCTCATGCTAAGTTTCTGCAAATCTCATGCTAACCAAAGGGCCCAGAAAATAAGTTTTGGAATTGGCACTAATCACCTACAATATTTGTTTTCTAAATTCTTTAGCAACCTGCTGTGTAGCTTAGAGGGATGAGGGCATGCAACACAAAAAAAATGTTAATTCTTTGTGGAGGGAGAGAGGAAAATGGAGGAAAAAAGCTGAGAGTAAATAGGGAGGAGCAGCTGTCCAGGGAAGGTACTTAATATTAAATAAGAATGGCTCTGATACCAAACCATGGACTCACGTGTTACCAGTTACTCTGTTCATTTATTCACTCAGACCACAGTCAGTAAGACCTCAGGCACATTGTGCTCAATGGTGAGGTATAATTGCTTTGACCACAGATAGTGGCTGCACACAAACAATTTTATATATCCAACCTTGCAGCAGCCCAGGAAGCAGATGCACAGTAATTCATGCACATATCCATAATCATAGCATCAAGACAACTGATTACTGATTTTTATTGACCAGATACAGATATGTCACCTATCTCATGTGACAATGTAAGACCAGTTAATCTATGTATTAAATAGAGCAGAACTCTAACAACTCATTATCACTGTGATTCCTCTCCAGCATATTTGCTTGTTTATTTATTTATTCACATCATGATGGAGTTCACATCATCTACATATATTAATGTAATGCTGCCTATATTGTTCAGATTATTCCCTGTAGCATTTTGCATTGTCAAGCAGTATGTTCTATGTCAGAAACACTGTTGCCAAATTTAGTAATCTAGATAGAAATTTGCAGCGCCTATTCTGTATATGAGTCCCTGAAGAAGACAGAGTGTTATCAATGATGATGATAGATACATCAAACTATATATTTGACTGGTTTAGTAATAGGCATGGTGTAGTATCTGCATACTAATGATTTGCAATATTTGTTTACTTTTTATACAGGGCTTGCACTAGCAAATGAATATATGATTTTAATTTTTTATTGTAAGTTTTCTTTCAGGATTTCTGCTCCATTATAGCATCTTTTTCATGTATCATCTCTTTCATCACCTCTATAAACAGTACATAAATAAATGCAATTTACACTAGTGACCTATGAGTCACTAAACTGATGCATAAACGTGATACAAAAACCGAGGTTACTTTCTAGTACAAAACCAAAATGTAGTTTTAATTTAATACTTTAGGAAAAAAAAAAAAAAAATATTATTCACCAAAAAAAAAAAAAAAAGTATTTACAACTCTTATATAACAATTGTAGCTGCTAAGTCTAATTCATAATTATTCATTTTAAGTAAGAGTATGTTTACTGACTGTAAATTTCTTCTATCAGGTAGGTGGAAAGTAAAATCTTGCATTCTGGTAATAATAAAACAAATAATTTTATAAAAAGTTTTATGTTTAAAAATAACTACCTGAAACGGATTCATTTCTATTTGAAATTGATTTCCATTCACTTGGAAATATCAGCACTGAAAATACATTTTGAGATTACAGTACTTCAGCACTCAATACATTTTGAATGACCCTGAAATTTGAAGTCAATAGCCTATTCATTAGCTCACTCTTTTACCACCCAAGACAGATAAAATTTATCTGAAAATTATTTTTTAAAAATACTTAAGTATCTGCATAAATAGTGATGTATTTATGCGTTTTGATAAGCATAGGTGGTAAGTAGGCCTACAACATATTAATATAGATAAATTAATATGTAGTTAAAGGTGTCAATAAAAAATATTCTTGGAAGTGCATTCTAGCCCAATTCATTTATGTGCTCTTGTGGTAAGCTGCATAGTTTCCTTATTGAAATAAATGTATTTTTCTAAAGCAAAAGCTACCAGACTGTGGTATTTTGTACTTATATAATTAATACATATATTTAAAGCTGAACATCTTTCACAACTCCCCAACTGAAAGGAAAAAATGCTCATAAAAAATAAGTATGAAAAGACTTTTTTATAAGGGGAGATTAAATCAACTGGGATTCTTCATCTGGAAGATGACATGAATGGAGGACGGTATATGATTGCAATATAAAGAGACATTAATAATGCAGGGAAGGTTAAAAAAAAATAAAAAAATATTCACTATTTCATATAATACAAAATCCAAGAATAATCAAAATAAATATTCAAGGAGAATTATTGAATTAACCAAAGTTAAAGTTGTGTTTGTTTGGTTTTTTATACTCAATGTGCATATGAATTGCAAAACTCATTGCCACATGCTGTGCCAGTATAACTGCTGTTGCAGTTATTACGTGATATTACGATAATAAAGAGATAAACACCAGTTGAGAAGGTCCTAAAATGCCAGAAGCTGTGAATTTATGCTGACGAAGTATTAATTCATTCTTGCATCTGCAATTGGCAACTGTCTAACACAAGATGTTGAACTAGACAAGCCTTTTATTTTGACCATTACTGTTGCTTTTGTGAACATTTCACAATCTGATCCTCTCCAAAGAAAGCATTTGACTGCTTAATTTTTGATGTGGACTTGTATATGAATAAAATTAATCAACTGAAAACCAGGCAATTGAGATTGCACCATTTGCAGGCATGTGCAAAGGACTTTTAACTTGTTACAGTTATTTTTAATTGGCTGATGATCCTAAACAGTCATGGAGTTGTAGTCTGTTTTAGGGAATGAAACACAAGACCCGCATAAATGACAAGTAAAACAATTCACTTTGACCTACAGTTACAGACTGAGTACAAAAACTAATTTTTCTTGTTATCTGCAATTTTAAAAAAATGTGTACAGTGCCATGGTAAATACTATATTCTGGTATGCATTTTAAGACCATCACTGAACTTCAGACATCACTAAACTGAGCACCGATGAGTTGAGAGAAATTTAGATTTCTATAACTGGCATATTTTTCTCCCTCAGAGATGCACAAAAATGACAAACTAGAGCTTCATGGTTTTCTGTGATTGCATCCAAAGTATTCCTATATGCCAAAAATACATCTGCCCATGAAATTGAGAAAGATAAACTAGTATTAACTCAGATGAGCCTATAGAAAAATAGAGAAGGACCAAGCAAACCTAAAGAATCGCTATGGTATTTATTCCATCAATGCAGAATTATCCCCCAGTGTTTATTTGAAGCATTGGACTAGTCCATCTTGAAATACTAAGGAACAAATTTATGAACTACTTATTACAGGGTACCCTATTTTATGCTTAGCAGGATTTTTTTTTTTTCTTAAAAGCATTACCCTGATGTACAATACTACTTTCTTGATTTAAATCACACTTCTCTTGGAAATCCCTCCCTTCATGTTCATCAGAAACATGCTAATGAGTACTATAGGGAAAACAATAGAAATAGTTAAAATTAAAATACCATTTTCCTACATTTTAAAACACATAGAACTTTCCAGTAGAATCCTTGATACTTGTATTGGGTCTGGCTGGCATGGAGTTAACTTTCCCTGCAGCAGCCCATGTTGCTCAGCACCTGTAACTGGAACAGTACTGGTATCACACCAGTGTTGTGTCTACTGCTGAGCAATGCTGGCACAGCATCAGGACTCCCTCTAACCAGACAAGCAGGCTAGGGGTGGGCAAGATGTGGGGAGGGAACATCACCAGAGCAGATGACCAAAGGGATATTCCATATCATATGATGTCAAACTCGGCAATAAAAGGTGGAAAAAGGAAGGAGGGGGAAGGAGTAGGCTCTAGTTGTTAAAACGTCTGTCTTCCCAAACAACAGCTATGCATGTTGAGGCCCTGCTTCAAGAATGTAAAAAAGCTTTTTTAAAATGTTTAGTGATTTATGAGGGAGTTCATGGTATTTGGTCTCCTGTAGAGAGCACTTTATCAGAAAACAAGAAAAACAAACAAGCAAAAAACACTGCTCCACCACTATTGCTTCTGTTGAGACTTCTAAAAATATCATCCTTGCAAAGAAACTAAGGTGTCCTGTTTATGAACCTGCATTCTCTAATATGAGTTTATAAAGGAACATCTTGCAGATTTGGTTGCAGAAACACAAAACAATTTTAAATCAGAAATGGCATTACAAAAAATAGCCTCACAAAGTCATTTTTATTTACAGAAAAGAGGACATATATTTTGAAAATTATCACCCCAAAAGAAATACACACTACATAAGATTAACTGTTGTTAATCTTAATGAAATGTCATGTGACTGATACTGCCCAAAACAATTTGGTTACCTGTTTAGTTTATTCAGTCATATTAAATTCACACAAACTGCTGAAACTCTAGGAAAACAAACAAGCAAAACAAACAACAACAACAACAAAAAACTAAAATAGACGTTATATCACAGAGTTTTCACAATAGGATGATTCATTTTTTCCGCTTACTAAGAAAAATAAGAATAATACAAAATAAGAAACATTTTCTAGTGATTATAAGATAGTCAAAAAAAAAAGTTATCTTTTAAAACATTTTATGTAGCAATGTAGTAAGCTTAAAAATAGCATACTAGAACCAGACTTTTCAAAGATTTATGATTTTGTCCCATTTCCAGTCCTTAGACATGGAGATTGGGGGTTAAAACAGAAGACCAACAAATTCACATATATTCTCTCCAAACATCATATTTTAGTTTCTTTGATGAGAAATTAACTTGCACACTGTCAGCTGTAGATGGACTTTTTGAGTAATTCTGGTACTAATAAACAACCCTACTGTTTCAAACTGTTTTTGTCTGATTTCTGTAGCCAGCATCAGGTCTGTAAAGGTTAATTTTATCAAAGGATATGGTTTAACAAATCTTGTGCACATTGAAAATATCTTTTTTAAAAAATTATTTATTTCCATCTTATCTTATTTTCTAAAAAGAGTATGAAAATTTCTTTCAATAGTAATATCTGACAGTAGAAAATCTCTGTTCCTATTTAACACTGCTCTCCTTCGGAAACTTCAAACTTTAGTTTTGTTTAAAACACTGTACTGCAGCTTTAATTCACTTTATCTGGACTCTAAGTATGTGACCGTTACCTTAAACAACAGATGGATTTTTAAAAAAATACTAATAACAGCTTTCTAAAAGAAGCTTTCTGTGCTGAGGTTCATTTTGCATTCAGAAGCAATAGAATACAGTTATTGTTGGCATCATATAACTAAAGATCAATTACATGATACAGTGATTTACCAACATATTATAGAATAGCTATATGTACAACAATTCATAATAATTTTACAATGTAAACTTCAAATTAATTGGAAGAAATGTTGTTTACAGTTAACAATATTGCAGTCACAAAATCATATTTTGAAGACAACCTCATGGACATAATCACACAAAAAGTAGTAATGAATTAAGATACACATAAAATATTTAATATAATATTGGTATTCACAGTAGCCTATTAGGCTAATATATTTTTTCCTGTATCTATGTTTCCAGTTAAGAGTCTAAAAGTCTAACTTTTGTGCCTCATTCTTATTATTGGTCTTCAACACATCCATAGCCTGCACTGCACTGTGTTGTTTGCTTTAAGAGTATCTACAGTAGTTAATAAATTCAGGCATAGGCATTTTCTGCAGTTTTCACCTTAGACTCTCAGATTTTCTGCCAAGTTTCAGGAAGATCATGAAAAAAAAGCAATCAATATGTTCTTAGATGCTGAATATAGTACTCCTCAATCAGGCAGATGAGAATAAAGTGTTCAACAGTGGCCTGCAAAATTCAGCTTTTACAAGCTGAAGTCATGATTTATGTACACCTGACAATGCAATACACAAATACTGGGCACAAGCAGAATTCTTCAGAGAATTCTTAAACTGACGTATAGTTTGCACAAAATAATATGCTTGCCTTTTTTTTTCTATACAAATCCTGATTTTCAGATCTAAGGAAAAAGAGAAAATTGTTTTAAGGTGCTATGCCAAAAAACAGGTCTCCAAAGCCTTGTATAAAGCCAAGCTAGTCAATTTGTAATTAAATCTTACAGAAGAATAGAGCAGTTACACTCAAGAAAAAAAAAAAAAAAAAAAAAAAAAAAAAAAGAGGAAAAAAAAAGCATTTTATGGTCAGCACTCTTATTTGCAACTAATGGGACAATACACAAGTCACAGTTCACATAAGCTTTATGTCTACTACTTTATGCTGGAATAATCTTGCACAAACCAATTAGCCAGTATAATAGTATCACTGTGCATTTAAATGAAAAACTGGGACTCACAAAATGTCTCTGCCTTTCTCATATTTATGATGTTCTGTGTATTACAGGAACAGTAGTTTTATATGTGAAGGGCTCAGTCTTGTGAGGTGCAGAGCAATAAATCTTGTAAAGCACCTGGCCTATATATAACTAATTTAGAGTGGTGTAACTCCTGTTCCATAAATAAGATTTTTCTTACAGTTGCAAACAATGACCACAGTTCCAGAAAAGACAAAAATTGATATAACTTACTGAAATTAAAGAAGAGGAATAAATATTGCCACTACAGCGTACCAGCTTCAGTTAATGCATCCATTAAGATGAATGGGTTGAGGGACTGTTACATTTCTGACAGATTGCTGAATTAAGTGAGCAAGTCACAGAGCGTGGCATGACAGGGTTTCACAGCTGTACCTGTTGGTAGGTGTGGTATTTTTATTTTTGTCTGTTTCTTTTAAAGAAAACCAATTCAGGAATATCACAAAAAAAAAAAAAAAAAAAAAAAAAGAGAGAGAGAAGAAAAAGACTGAAGGACTAATGAAAAGTTTGAAGGAGGATTAATTTAGTATCTTTGATAAGCACAAAGTTCTCATTTCCAGAAAACTTCTTACATCAGATTCTTGTAGGTTTCCAAGTAACTGAAATCTATATGATGTCAGGGAATAGTAAGTAGTTATATAATGCTGATAAAATTTGTAAATTTTTACATATATGTGAAAAATGTGTGTAAAACAGTCCTAGTGCTTTAATCAGTGAGTAAGCATCCACTAGATTCTCAGAACACTACAAATTCTTGCAATTCCAACTAAAATAAAATTTTGTATTGTATCTTTACAATGAAAAGTTGATTTCACAAGTTCATAAAACTAAAAAAAAAAAAAAAAAAAAAAAAAAAACTTGTAGGAAATATTTGCACTTGTCCTAGTGTGTCAGGTCCATGACTTTTCCAGGAAGACACAAAGAAGTTAATATTGTTACATCCCAGTAAGTAACCTCGGTGTATGGAAGTGTGAATGGAAGAAAATGTTTCACCACAGCTACAGCTTCTGACTACTAGTTGCCTCTCCTTCTCATCAGTGGAGAGGACAAATTCATTCTGAATCTGTAAATAACCCTCATTTTGATAATCAAGGTGCCTCTCATTTATCTTTATAATGACAATGGACTTGGTATATCTCACACATATACTTAAGGCTTTTATCAAAGTATCAAAATATTTATATGACAATTTAAAATTATATTTTGCTATGGTAGAGCAAACTTTTTCCTGTTTAAATATTAAATACTGTTGTAATTGGTTGACCATTTCAGTTTCACATTTAAGCAAAAAAAAGTCATTTTATGTGTTTACAAATGATAGCCAGTTGTATTAGAGAATGATAAAGAAGTTTTACAGAGGGATATTTATGTGTTTGTCACCAGAGGTCAGCAAGACAAGAGATCTTCATAAATGAAATGAAAGTGTTTTTTAAACATGTAATTATAGAGGAACAATTCTCCTTTATTCAGCAGGAGGCTTATACCTTCATTTCTTTCTCTTCTTCAAAGAAAAGTGGTAATACCAGGCTTAAAGGAATAAACAAAACTGAAATATTGATGTGGAATTACTGGACAGCTCATCTTCTTTGTGATAGGTTATCTAACATATGGGCCACCAGAAGAAAATGGAAATTAATCAGCCGAGCTTGAATTTCTAGAACTAGGCCTCAAAACTGTAATTCCCTAGGCTTCTACTGATATTCTAAAGACCTAAGAAAGTCATGCCAATTTTTGTTTAACTACTAATATAGTTATAACGGATTTACTTTCTTTGTCTTGTGGCTAGTTATCTGTTGCTTTCCACACATTACCTAAAAACAAGCACAGACACAATTTAAACTATGAGTATAAATAAAACTTATCAGATATATACATAAGGTTGAAGTTCATTATCTAATTTACAGATTAGAAGTGTGAAGTATTTTTCAATTTAATACTGTGAATTCTACATGATCGATCTAATAAGGTATGTTTCATAAAGCCTTCATAAGTATTAATATAAAATATAAAAAATATTGATATTCCAAGAGACAGCTCTGCCTTAAGTCCAGGCAAGGGTTAGGGAAACAAGCTTGCAGCCCAAAAGAGGAACGTTTGAAAGACTTGACTCACAAGATAAGGGAGAGTGGACCCTTGTCTCTGATTGGAGCCAGAGGAGGAGTGTCCCTCCTGCCCCTGAAATGACCCTGCACAATAGATATAAGGTTCTAAGACAGGAGAGAAGAGACTCTGGGAGAACTAGTAAAGACCTCAGAAAGACCAACCACAGAGAACTCAGAAAGGCCAACCACACAAAGTTGTCTCAGTCTCCCAACTTCGTTAAAACCAGTGCCACAAAAAAGACACAAAGGATGTTAGTTGTTGAAGACTCCTCTCTGAGAGGCACCAAGGCTCCCATCTGCCATCTGGATAACCTCTCCAGAGAGGTTTGTGGCCTGCCTGGGGCCTGTATTTGTGTTATTACAAAGAGACTACCAAGGATGGTGGGTCCCAAAGACTACCACTCCTTCCTACTTTTTCAAGTAGGATCAAACGAAGCTGTAACGAGGAAAATCCAAAACATCAAAAAGGAGTTTATGTCCCTTGGAAAGATGTTGAAGGGATCGGGAGCACAAGTAGTGTTCTCCTCTGTTTTCCCAGTTAGTGACTGGGACCCAGGAAGAAAGACAAATGGGATAAGTGAATGACTGGCTTTGAGGCTGGTGCAGTGCCCAAGGTTTTGGGTTCTATTACCTTGGATGCATTTTTGAGGGACAGAGCATACTGATGCCGGATGGGGTGCAGCTGACCAGGTGGGGCAAGAGTGACGCTGGACTTATCAGGAGGGCTTTAAACTAGATGCGGTTGGGGAAGGGGATGCACCTCTGAGTGAATAAAGTATATCTGAGAACACTATCACCCTAAGTAACAACAGGAAAATATTTGTGAACTGTCCCAATGGAATAAGAAAGGGTTCTGGAAATGAGATATGACCGATGTCCAGCTGAAGTGCCTCTACACCAATACACACAGCATGGGAAACAAGCAAGAGAAAATGGAAACCATGTCACAGTTAAACAAATATGACCTGACTGCTATCATGGAAATGTGGTGGGATGGATCACATAACTGGAATGTTGGAATAGAGAGCTACAGACTCTTCAGAAAGGATACAAAGGGAAGGAAGGGAGGGAGTAATGCCTTCTATATTAGGGAAGGGATTGATTGTGAAAGATGCCTCTGAGAAACAGCCATAGACAGGTTGAGAGCTTGTGAGTGAGAGTTAAAGACTGCACCAATCAAGGACACCTTGTGGTTAGGGTCTACTACAGGCTGCCCAATCAAGGGAAGCCTGTGGATGAGGAATTCTTGCTTCAACTACAAGTGTCACGCTTGCCCACTCTCATCTTGATAGAGGACTTCAACCACCCGGATGTCTGCTGGGAAAACTACACAGCAGGCTGTAAGCAATCCAGAAGATTCCTAGAATGGAGTGTGGATAACTTCCTGTTCCACCTGTTAGACAAACTAACTAGAGGAGAAGTGTTACTTGACCCGGTGCTCACCACCACGGAAGAGCGCATTAAAAAGTTTAAGAGAAGAGGCAGTCTGGGCTGCAGTGATCACACCCTGAATGATTTTGTGATCTCGAGGAATAGGCCTGGCAAAAAGCAAAGTCAGGACTCCGAACTTCCAAAGAGGAAACTTCAAGCTGTTTAAAGACCTAGTAGATGAAATCCCCTTGAACACTGTCCTTAGGGACAAAGGAGCTGAGCGGAGCTGGAGACTCTTTAAGGATGTTTTCCTTTGAGTGCAAGAAATCTCCCCCTAAGTAAAAAATCGGGCAGGGAGTGCAGACAACTGGGATGACTGAGCAAAGAGCTGCTGGTCAAACTGAGGTGCAAGAAAGAAATGCACAGGCAGTTAAAGCAGGGACACATGGCCTGAGAAGAGTACAGGGATGCTGTCTGGATGTGCAGAGATGGGATAAGGAAAGCCAAGGCACAGATGGAACTGGGCTTGGCAAGGGATGCAAAGAATAACAGGAAAGGATTCAATAGATATATTGTTCAGAAGAGACAGGACAAGGAGAGTGTACCCCCTCTGATGGATGAAAAGGGAGATCTGTTAATGACAGATATGGAGAAGGCTGAGGTACTCAGCAGCTTCTTTGCCTCAGTCTTCACTGACAGTCAGGCTTCCTTGAATCCATAGATGGAGACTGGGAGAGCAAAGTCCCTCCAACTGCAAGCGAAGAGCAGAATCAAGACCACATGATGAAACTGAACAGGAACAGATCTATGGGGCCTGATGACATGCATCCCAGGGACCGGAGGGAACTGACTGATGTAGTTGCTCCATCATATTTGAAACATCCTGGCAGCCAGGTTAAGTCCCTGGTAACTGGAAGAGAGGATACATCACTCAATTTTTTTACAAAGGTAGAAAAGAGGACCCAGGGAACTACATACCAGTGAGCCTCACCTCTGTGCCTGGCAAGATCATGGAGAAGATCCTCCTGGAAGCAATGCCAAGGCACATGCAAGACAAAGAGGTGATTCAAAACAGCCAGCACAGCTTCACCAAGGGTAAATTCTGCCTGACCAATCTGGTGACTTTCTATGATGGAGTGACTGCATCAGTTGAAAAAGGAAGACTGACCAATGTAATCTACTTGGACTTCTGTAAGGCCTTTGACATCCACATGACATCCTGATCTTCATATTGGAGAGATATGGATTTGATGGGTGGACCATTCAGCGGATAAGGAGTTGTACCTGCATATATACCTGTACCTGTATGTCAGTACAGAATATTCAATTCTAAATTAAAAATCATGAATTGATGTAAAAACATATTTTGCAGGTATAAAGTCTGTGAGTAAAAAATTCTACAATATCAGAAATATTGTTTTTATATCATAGTTTACATGTCCTTTTTTTTGGACTTATTTTCATTCAGGATTTTTAGACAGTCTTAGGCTTCAGCAAACCTCCTGAAAAATAAGCCTGAGATTTATTTCTGTTGCCCAACAGCCCTCTCCTCTGACCCTCACAAAGGTCACTAGTGCTAAAACAAGAAATTTAGTAACAAAAAATTGATATATATTAAAATATTAATATATATTTAATTTATAGTAACTGCAACAAAAAGTTTTACTAACAGAAATTGAAAGACTATGAATCTTGACATGGCAATCAGCAGCCATTTAATTGGTCTTATAGAAGCTACACAAAAACATAATGATGGCTATCTACATTGTATTAAATAATTATCAGCTTTTATCATTAAAAAATCTACTGTGAAATCTCTGACTAGATGGAGAATTCAGCTGCCAAGATCTTGAAAGAAACAGTCTATATGAATCAAGTAGCATGGTTCTGATTACCCCTGAATGTGACCTATTCCCAGCGGAAAGTAATTTGATGCTCTATTGCACATAGAGCAGTATACATGAACACTAAATAAATAAATAAATAAATAAAAATATAAATTAGTGACAGGGACATCTGAATAGGACTGCTTCTTTGACATTTATCTGTAACCATGCAAGCTTGTTTCACCTCAGTGTAAAAGATAAAGACACATGGCAGGTTGCCTCTGCAAGTTCTCATCAGCCAAACAACCTCCATTGTCCATTAGTGAAAAGTCTCTCTGCTATTTAAGGAAATGTGACAGCATGGAGGTGAAGTGAAAACTATCTGATAGCAGGAAATTCATCAGCACTTTACTAAGCTTTTTGCCTTCTATAACTTTCATCATCCTTTATCTCTTTCACTGTTTTTCTTTTCTTTTCTTTTCTTTTCTTTTCTTTTCTTTTCTTTTCTTTTCTTTTCTTTTCTTTTCTTTTCTTTTCTTTTCTTTTCTTTTCCTTTCCTTTTCTTTTCTTTTCTTTTCTTTTCTCTTTTCTTTTTCTGACAGCTCAAATGCCCTAGGGTTGTAGTCATGGCAAAGGTCAAGAACATAACAGCAGGTCTATAAAATGAGGTTGTTACAGAGGGAGAAGCTGCTAAACACAAAGTTTATTCAGCATTAGACAATGAGACAAGAGCCTGTATCTCAGCAAATTTATCTTAATAGATGCCACTATATTTGAAAGTATACCAATAATATTAAAATTATGAAGAAGTCTTACAGACAACGTGAAACCCGATAAAACTGAGAAATAGTCTAATGTAAGTATCTAATGTACGTATTAGAAAGTTTCATTTCTTTTGGGAAACATTGCAAATACACCTAACTAATACGTAACATGTCTTTTAAAACATCCATGTATTTCACAAACTATTAATATAAATTATTCATAATCTATGTCCTTATATATCAGACAGGCTCACTGCTGATACAAATGTGTGCTTTCCTAAAGGCTCAATCGCTTCACTAAGACTGACAATAAAAAATAAACAGAAAATGCACAGTCTTGCTTCTTTAAATAAGTCTAGGATTTCAGTGCTACAAATGTCAGCATGAAAGGCCAAGCCTTTGCTTACATTTAGTCAACATTGAAAATGTATGGCTTTGATTTTTCTCAGTCACTGGTAGAAGTACAGTAAAGCTGAATTACCTTTCACAATTTCCAGTAGCACTCTAATCAAGTCAAAGCACAGGTTTAATGTTTGATTAGAAAATTCACCATGTAGAACCCTATTAAAACAAAACAGACAAAGACAGAACCTTAGCTTCCTATTCTGAGAAAATGTTAATCTTCATTCACATGCATTTGCAATGTGAGCATAATATAAAAGATTTTAAAAGTGTAAGTTAGCTTCTATATACACATACATTCACATCTGATTTGGTCTTATTGTCTGCATCTCTCTACTGTGATGTGTGCATCATATAAAAAATGAGCAAGTCACCCATTAAACATTATCAAACACTAATGGTTTAATGTATATTTTGTGTTATCCAGATTGTATATTAACATACATGATTCAGTTGATGCAGTTAATGCTAAATATTCTGTATTTTGAAACCACTTGTACACACCTGATTTTTCAATCTAGTCCTCACTTATATGAATATAGTTTTTTTCCAATACATTGCTTGATGAGGAAATAACATCTTGTTTAGAGAGAGATGTGATTATTTTTTTCTGGTTTTCATTTTTAGATTTTATACATCTATTCAAGACAGAACTGTGCGTTTAAAGTGGTTTACTTGAATAAAATATCATACAATCATAGAATCATTAGGGTTGGAAAAGACCTTCAAGATCATCTGGTCCATCCATCCCCCTACCCAGTGGGTATCACCCACTAGACCATATCCCTGGGCACCTCCCTGGGCAACCCATTCCAATGCCTGGCCACTGAGGAGAAATTTCTCCTGATTTCCAACCTAAACCTCCCCTGGTGAAACTTGAGGCCATTCCCTCTTGTCCTACTAGTTTTCCGGTAGAAGAGGTCCCAGCTCTACACAACTTCCTTTCAGGTAGTTGTAGAAAGCAATAAGGTATCCCGAGCCTCCTCTTCTCCAGACTGAACAACCTCAGTTCCCTCAGCTACTCCTCATAGTACTTGTGCTCCAGGCCCTTCACCAGCTTCGTATCCCTTCTCTGGACACACTCCAGGGCCTCAATGTCTATCTTATAGTGAGGGGCCAAAACTGAACACAGTACTCAAGGTGTGGTCTCACCACAGCAAAGTACAGGGGAATGATCACCTCCCTGGTCCTGCTGGCTACACTATTCCTGATACAAGCCAGGATGCTGTTGGCCTTTTTGATTACCTGGGCACACTGCCTGCTCACGTTCAGGAGAGTGTCAACCAATACCCCCAGATCCTTTTCCTCTGCACAGCTTTACAGCCACTTTGCCCTAAGCTTGTAGTGTTGCATAGGGTTGTTGTGACCAAAGTGCAGGATCTGACACTTGATTTTATTGAACTTCATCCCGCTGTCCTCAGCCTATCAATCCAACCTGTCCAGGTCCCTCTGCAGGGCCTTCCCACCCTCCGGCAGATCTGTTCTGTCACTGTTATGATGGGTAGTTAAGGAAAGTGTCAAAGAAGTTTGCCACCATTCATTCTATCTTTACAGTGTTATTCTCTTCTACATTAAGAAGATAATTATGATAATAGTAGAAAATGACGCATAATCATTTCTTTAAATGTGAAATATTGTCTTAAACCATTTTAGACAAAATAACTAATTTTGCAGAGAGAAACTGAATTATCTTAGAATTAATTAACATGCGTTGACTTGACATTTCAGCTTTGTGGGGAGGGACCTGGGGTTTGTGGAGGACAAGTTAACCATGAGCCAGCATTGTGCCCATGTGGCCAAGAAGGCCAATGGGATCCTAGCCTGCATCAGGAGGAGTGTGGACAGCAGGTGGAGGGAGGTGATACCTCCCTCTCTACTCAGTTCAGGCCATACCTGGAATATTGTGTACAGTTCTGGGCTCCCCAGTACAAGAGGGTCATAGAACTTCTAGAGAGGGTCCAGTGTAAAGCCAAGAAGATGATTAAGGGACTGAAGCATCTGTCTTATGAGGAAAGACTAAGTGAGCTGGGCTTGTTTAGCCTACAGAAGAGGAGATTGAGAGGGGATGTTATTATCAACTTCTTAAAATCCCTGAGGGGACAATGTAAAGAGGATGGGGCCAAACTCTTCGCAGTGGTGGCCAGTGATAGGAAAAGAGGTAATGGGTATAAATTGAACCACAAGAGGTTTCATTGCCATATGAGGAAGAACTTCTTTACAGTTCAGGTGACAGACCACTGGAACAGGTTTCCCAGAGAGGTTGTGGAGTCTCCTTCTTTGGAGATATTCAAAACCCGCCTGGATAAGATCCTGTGTAACATGCTCTAGGTGACCCCACTTGAGCAGGGGGGTTGGACTAGATGATCTCTGAAGGTCCCTTTCAACCTCAACCATTTTGGGATTCTGTGATTTTGACTGAATTATTTGCCAAATCATTTAAAATTTATTACCTCAATTATATATATATTTATATATATACACTCCAAATTTTAAACAATCTAAATGGAACTTTTGGAAAATCAAAATGAGATAGGAAATAATTTAACCAGACCAACGATCACTGTTAGCAATTGCTGAAATATTGCATATCAACAAATCAAGGGCATGTGACTCTACAAACACCATGTTAATTGATTAGGCCTATCTGTTTGTAAAAGTCCTTTTTCTTCACATGAAACTGAGCCTACTTCAAAAAACTATAATTGAATAAAACAATTTTTGAATGTATAGCTAGAAGTTTATAGAAATGTGCTTCAGACATTTCAATATTCTAAAACTAAAACATTCATCTGGAAAAGAGGAAGCTCAGGGGAGACTTTATTGTTCCCTACAACTACCTGAAAGGAAGGTGTGGGGAGCTGGAGGTCATCCTCTTTTCACAGGTAATTTTCTTGGTTGCCATAACACACACACACGCGCGCACACACACACGCACACACACACACACACAAATAGTTTCAAACTCCGTGAGTAGTCAAACTTCTGAGCATTTAATTTTACGTACTTTGGAGATGTCATATGTTAATCTCATTGAGCACCACTACTTACTATTATAGAGTGATCTAATATGCCTTAATCATATTTTAAATGACCAATAGGGAATAAACAGCATGCAATAACACTGCAAGAAATCTTTACTTGCAAGGATTTGAACATTTTAATTTAAATCTTGGGTCAACACAAGATAAGAAAACAGTGGTTGATGGTTGCAAAACCAATACACTTTTTTGAAAATTACTCAGTAAAAAAGGAACAATAACAAGCAAAGAGCTGAGAAGCAAGTAAGGTTTGTACTTAGAATGTGATGGAAAAGAACAGGAAGAAGTGAGGGCAGCAGCCACAGGACCTGGACCCACCACTGTGCCCAATGAAGGTTTGGAGGAAAAATAAACAAATTATGTATTTAAAGAAAGAAGTGAGACTAATGCACTGATGAGTCTTCAGAAGAAAAAAAAGAAAAAAAAAGTAAGTACAGTGAAGAGCAGTAGCAGAATATTTATAGGAATGAGAGCAGTTTTAAAGAAACTACATCCTGATAAATGATATCTAAGTAGTACAGAGCAAAGAAACAAGTGTTGTATAATTAAGGTTTCTTATAAGAATTACATATAGAGTAACCAGATCTAAACAGAGATAAATATAATGCATAAAATATTAAATAGAAGTTATTCATGTCACTAGAATAATTAGAAAAAAAATCATATTAATCAAAAGGAAGAAGTTCCCTTTTGTTGCAAAGATTATTTCATACAAATAATTAAATCACTTAACTGGCAAGTTGATAAACTGCAAAAATACTTTAAAAACAGAATGTATAAAATAATACAGAATACAATCTACTGTTATTGGCCAAATGCGCTCAGACATTAAAAAATAGCTATAGCATTTTACATCTAAGTATTTTAATGTTTGTTGTTATTGTTGTTGTTGTTTTCATTTGTATATAACTTGACGGTTTTCAGTTTTAGTCCTACGACTTAGCTTATTTATATCAAAGTAGTCCAATGAAAGTCTTTGAACATGTTGACGCACAGCTTTAACTAATACTTCATGACAAATGTTTTCCTGGTTTGCAGCTCATCATAAAGAGATATGCAGCTGTGATCATTGGCTGAAAAATCAACTTCTCAGTTAACTGGCTCAAGACTGAATGCACAATTGATTTATAGCACCAAGACTCACAGTTTCACTTTAGACCTTCATAGGAAAAGATGAATGCTGAGAAACATGAACTGGAACTTTTCTAATTAAATTCAATGTACTTATAGCACACACAGTTTCAAGTGATGAAAACCCATATTAGAATAAGTTCTCAGAAGCCATGTCATTGCTGAATGGCTCTTGCAGCTAACTGGGTTCGCTCCATTCAAGTGTGTATGAAATGAGGGTCCTCAGCTCCGCTCACTCTCATATTTAACCTGATAAAAAGGTAAAAATTCCAGTTACCAGCAAATTTCATAATAAAATGTTAACATACTCTGCTTGCCTTTTAAAAACTAATTACATTTTGATAATAGGCAAGCTGCCATTCGCACTACCTGCCGTGACAGTGATGTGACAATTTTTCTGACAAGACAACAAGAAGCCACACCTATGTTGTCAGCCCAGGACAAAAAGTTAAAGGGAAACAATGTAAGGACAAGGAAGTATAAATGTCTAACTACAAGTATATGATAATGTCAGCACAAAAGAAATAAGCAAGGATTTTCCAGAATAACCTATGCTTAATTAGCATGATAAAATACACACCCCTGGGTGGAGATCTAACACAATAATGAGCAGCCATCTCAGGTTAATAAGCTAGCACCTAGCTTGCACGTGCATGTTACGAAGTTATATAGCCAAAAATAAGCAATGAGTACTTCCATGATAGCTTCTTAAAATGTATAAAAGGCCTGACACCCAATGCTGGGTGGACTTGCTTTGTGAATTATTGCCTGGCACCCAGTCCTGCACAGACTTTAAAAATGGTTATTCAGCAGACCCTGACTCAGGGTGCTTATTGGCTCTAGAGCACCAGGCATGAACCCAACCTTTGTTAAGCAGCAACACCTATACCTGGCTCCTCCGGGTTCTGCTACTCAGTTGTACAGGTTTCTTTAGCACATTACCGTAGCCTAGCATTGAACAATGAGCCACAGTTCTTCAAAAACATGTCTATAAGACTGGATATGCAAAATGTAAGCACATGAGATTTCCAGGTATATCAACATTTCAGTAAAAACAAACATAATGTACATGTAGGCATTCAGAGAACCATGTCACTTTTTTTTTTTTTTTTAATCTAAACTATATCCAATACAGTCTTATTCTCCAGTACTTATGTGATGGGTTGACCTTGTCTGGCTGCCATATGCCCACCCAGCCATTCTCTACCTCCCCCTCTTCAATTTGACAGGGAATGGAAGGAAAATAAAACGGAAAAACTCCTGAAGCAGATGTAAAGACAGGGAGATCACTTAGCAATCCTTGTCAAGGTCTACTGAATAAACTTAAGGAAAATCAATTAGTTTTATCGCTCATTACAAATAGAGTAGGGTGTTGAGAAACAAAGACAAAATCTGAAAAACATTCGTCCCACAGCCTCCTTTTTCCAAAGCTCAGTCTCACTCTTTCATTCACTACTCTACCTCGCCATGACAAGTCGTACACAGGGAAGGGGAATGGGGATTATGGTCACTCAGCAACAGTTCCCTCTGCCACTCCTTCCTCTTTTCCCTGCTCTGGATTGGTATCATCCATGGGCTGCAGTGTTAGCTGTGGCCCAATACCACTTGCTCCATTGTGGTCCTCTCCAACGGGCTCCAATACCTGTAACACCTCATTCCCAGCCTTCTTTACCCACCTTGGTGTCCACAGGGCTATTTTTCACACTATTTTTCTTCACTGCTGCCTCGTATTTTTCCCTTTCCTAAATCCACTTTCCCTGAGGTACCACCACCTAGACTGCTGGGCCCATCTGTGCCCTGCAGTGGGGCTGTTGGAGCCAGCTGGAACCAGCAGTGTCCAGCATGGGGGAGCCCTGCAGCCTCTTG
This sequence comes from Oxyura jamaicensis, assembly GCF_011077185.1. Taxonomy (NCBI): domain Eukaryota; kingdom Metazoa; phylum Chordata; class Aves; order Anseriformes; family Anatidae; genus Oxyura; species Oxyura jamaicensis. The sequence goes on along the minus strand of NC_048893.1, from coordinate 49,564,971 downwards.
ACATCACAGAGGCACCTGCACCCAATGCAAAGGCCTGTTCAATCATGTAGACCTGACATAAAATACTGTCCTTTTTCATACTTGTATCATCACATATAGTTCACAGAGGATGAATTTATTCAAGTGGAAATCAAATTCAGATTTAAGAATTTTGCATTATTTTCCTAGATAAGCTAAATGTAATTAGGCAAGGTCGGCCGCCTCACAGAGGACCCAGCCTCAGCCGCAGCAGCTGACCACGTGTTACAAGGGATCTAAGGCCCTTGCTTCGCCTGGGGAGGCCCCGGACAGCAGCGCGACGAGGCCGCACCCGCCAGCTGTCACCAGAGAGGCTGACAGGGAGTAACAGATGCCGGGGCAGTGGCGACTGCGGCCATGCCCTCCGCGAGCAGGGAGGGGCGCCCAGTTTGTGAGAACCGCCCTCAGTGTGCTGCAGTGGTGGGTGTGGGAGCCCGTGCGTCGGGGCACAGGGATTCTGTCCCTCCTCCTTATCGAGTCCATCTGTGGGACTGCAGTTTTTACCGTGGTCTCCGCCAGGCAGAGAGCTTGCCCCAAAAAGGCTGTGGCGACCAAAACGGAGGGTCTTGTCCAGAACCGTGGCTATAGAGGTGTCTGGCTGCAGGGAGTGCCTGAGTTTGCTGCTGCCATGGGAGGGCGGCAGGTATTCAAACAAATAAACAACAAAAATGCTGAAGTCACTGAAAACAAACAAACAAACAAAAAACCACCTATGTTTTCAAAATCATATCTTCCAATTTAAAATAAAAATTTTACTGGATGTGATTGAAATTCTCCCTTCATATTACCCTAACTCCACATTTGCCCAGCATCTCCTTTCATATTACCAATCTAATTTCTATCAGCTTCAGTTAAATTGTTCATGGTTACCATCAGTATGAATGCAAGGAGAAATAGACTCGTTGCAACTTTAGGACAAACCTTTCAGATATCTCACATTACTGCCACAATTAATTATTCTTCAGTATATTTTCCCCCACCGTCACCGCCTCCCCCCC